>NW_027397070.1:2455516-2681294 GCF_003265705.2 Callorhinus ursinus | reverse complement strand
CACACACACACACACACACACACACACACACACACACACACACACACCAGCCCTGTGCATACTGGTCCTGCAGCCACGCTGGAGACTGGGTGCTTAGGACTGACAAGTAGGGAGGCACTGGGGTTTTACCGAGGAGACAGGGCCAGTCTAACTCCATTTTCAGAGCCCAGCCAGGGCTCCAACCACATACAGTCACACACATACCTCTGCCCAGTGCCAGGGCTGGGGGCAGGGGGGAGACTGAGGCAGTTCCTTAAGACATGAACTTTAGCCCAAACTGGAGCCCCAAATCAGTCACTTGGGCAAGCAGCTCACCGGAAGCACCAGAGGTCCCCTGGGCCAGTCCTGCCCAAAGTAGTGGGTCTCAGCCCATAGGTCATGGGGGAAGAAAGCCTGTTGACTAAGGGAATGGAGCTGTGGAGTCCCAAAGTCAGGACTCCCCCTTGGCCTGGGGTAGAGCCGACCTTGGAGCCCTCGCCCCACGGTGTCCCTCCCTCTGCCTCCAGAGGGCGCGCGCACCAGGCCATCCTCTCTGACGGGACTCTCGACAGGACCCTCGGACATGTTGGCTTCCATCCCCCCAGAGCAGGGAGGCAGGACTCCACCTGACACAGCAGCCCAGCCCCCGGAGCCCTACAGAAGGAAGGCCTGGGACTGGCACACCTATAATCGTAGGTGGTGATCTTCTTGCCATTTTCGAGCTGGGAGGGGGTGATTGAAAGCATCTTGAGGGAGTGCAGCTTCGTCAGGAAGTGGCTCTCTGGAGGTGAAAGGCAGAAGACAGGGGCTGCTCAGAGGAAGGGCCACGTGGCAGGGGCCATGGTCGGGACAGAGAGGCAGCGGGCAGCTCACCTCTCACCCTCCGGTTCTTCTTCAGCTGCCAGGTGGGCACGAACACAGTGACCTCTCGGTGGCCCCGGTTCCAGAAATACTGTACCGCCATGGCAATGCCACGGCAGGAGAAGAAGTGCTGGAGGCCGTGCCTGGAGGGGGGAGGGCGGGGCGGGAGGTGAGGGAACAGGTCCCTCCTGAGGAACATGGCCCTGCCTCCTCTGGGCCCTCCCTCAGAGCCAGGCAATGCCGCGCCCTGCCCCAGCTGCCCAGAACCCCCAGCCCACCGCACGCCCCTGGGTACTCACACCATGGCCACACTGCTGCCGTCAATGACCACTCGCCGCAGCCCCTGGTTCCCGGGTTCCCCCGACAGGTTCAGCTCGAAAGGTGTATTCAGAGCCTCGTGGTACCTCTGGAAGCTGGTCACTGTGCTGTTGGCCTGTGGGTGGCGAGGCGGCTGCCTCGGGGCGCCCTCCCGGGCCCCCAGGAGCCCCTGCATCTGAGGTCGGTGCTTACTACTGGGAGCCAAGTTGCTGCCGGACTGGGGACCCTGCCTTTCGGCCTCCCCCTGGCCCTTCGGGAAGGAGGCGTTGCCCCTTGACGAAGGCTGGCCCTCGCCCAGGAGTTTGGCCCCATCCGAAACTGGCCCCGGATCTGTGGGCATCTTCTGAGCCGCAGGTGTTTTGGGAGCTCTGGAGGCTTTGGGGGTAGCAGGTGCTTTGGGGGCAGCAGACCCTGTTTTGGATGCAGGCCCAATTTGAGCTTTGGGTGCTTTGGGCCCGGCAGGTGATGATTTCGCCGCGGGCGTTTTCTGAGCCGCGGGAGTTTTTGGAGTTGCAGGTAACTCTGGAGCTGCTGATGCCGGTGGAGCCCCGGCGGCCTTCTGAGCCGTGGGCACCCCTGGAGCTGCTGGCTTTGTCGGGGCCGAAGGCACTTCGAGAGCTGCAGGTTCTGCGTGGACCGCCGGCGTCGTCTGGGCTGTAGGCACTTTGGGGACTGCGGGCAGCCCTTGATCCGCGGGTGGAGTTTGAGATGTGGCCACTGCTGCAGCCATGGGCACTTCGAGAGTTTCAGGCACTGTTTGAGCATCGGGTACTGACAGAGCGGTCGGCCCCCCTTGAGCCACGGGTTCCCCCTGAGCTGTAGACACTCCTTGCCCCGGCGGCGTTGCCGGAAAGGGCCCCTCTTCTGGCCCCTTACTATCCCACTGCCCGCTTCCTTGATCCCCTGGCTCGCTTCCAGCTTGCAGCTGCGGTACAGAGGTCAAGGGTGGCCCTATCTGTGGAAGTCCAGGGCTAGTCTTGTCCTTTACACCTGAGCCCCCCGAGACCACCAATAAACTCATGACTTTTTGGGGGGTCTCCGGCCTCGAGCAGTTCTGGAGGGCCGCCTCTCCTCCTGGTCCCGCATCCGGTCTGCAGTCTGGGCTTTCCATGCTGGGCAAAGGAACCAGCTCCTTCTGCTTCCACTCGAGATTCAAGGGCAAAGGATTCTGCCCTGGTAGCTTGAACTGAATGGGGCCCAGCGGCCTCTGCCAGAAAGGGAAACTGAAGCACGCCTGGGACAGGAGCCAGGCCAGGTGGAGGGAGTGCAGCTCATTGATCCTCCAGAAGGTGGCCGCGATAGCCCCCGGCCATAAGGGCCCAAAGGCTGGCCCTGGGGTCCAGGCCTTCCAGGGCGGGCACACACCCAGGGCTGACACAGGGGGCTGGAAGGGGACTTTGTCTTCCACTCTCTGGCCCTGCCTCTGCTGTGACAGGGCCTGTGTGTGGGCTGTGGAGTCCTGGCTGCCGGTGGCTCGTGCCGGCCCTTCCTCTCGGGGAGCGCTGTCTGTGCCACCGTGGCTGCTGGAATCGACCCTGGAGGAAGCCCCAGTTTGTTGGAAGGGTGGTTAGACCATTTAAGTCCCCCACTATGTCCTTGGGGTGGGGGAGCAGGGATAGGATCCGAGAAGCAAAGAGATTCTTCAGAACTTACCGTACCAGCTGGTTGGCGGGTTCCTGCTGTGTGTTCTGGCCGGGGGTGCCCGATACCAGGGCCCTGGTGGCTCCCAGACTGGTTAATCTCTTGGAATGTTCTAGACTCCTGTTCTGGAGGGTCCCCACCTCCAGGAAGGGCCCAGGACCGTCTCCCACGGACACCATGGCTGGGCCTTCCTTCTGCTGGTGGGGAGGGCAGATCAGGACCTCGGGGTCAGAGCGCAACTCGGAGGTACCGATGCGGCCGAGCCACTCGATGATGTCTTCCTTGCCCGCCGCGTCCCGCACCAGGCTCAGCAGCAGCTCTTGGACCGCTGGGGGCAGCTGCAGCAGATCCCCTGCGTACTGGTCACCACGGATCCAGACCAGGGCCCCGAAGGCCCTGGTCACCTCGGCCTCCCAGATCCCCCGGGGTGTGAGCAGAGCGGCAGGGCCCCAGCGCAGCCGCCCCACCAGCTCCTCCAGCCAGTTCTGGGTCATGATGAAAGACTCGGTCAGCCCCCCCACCATCAGGGAGCCGGGGGGGCCAGGCACCAGGTAGGCCAGGGTGCTCCAGCAGAGACAGTCGAGAAAGAGGCCCTGGGCCCCAAGGAAGGCGCAGTGCAGGGCCTGCGGGTAGCGAACCTCCTTCCACAGCTCCGGGCTGCACAGGCCCTTCAGATACTCCTGAGGCCACAGTAGGGAGAGCAAGCACAAAAGAAGTCATCCCTTCAGGGGCCTGCACTCACTGGCTTGCATTCCCCAACCCCAAGGACACGCCCTCCCCTTGCCTACCATAATCCAAATGCCGCCCCCCTGGCCCGCCCCTCTCTCCTGGTCCTGTCCCCTCACACACTCATTTCTTCCCAGGGAACTCTCAGACAGGATGAGGGAGGCACCCAGGGGAAGGGGAAAGCACCTAGGCTTGGAGTCGGGGGCCCTGGTTCTAGTTCCAACTTGACTGCAACAGGTTAGGTAGGTTAACTGGGAAATTTACCTTCTTCTCGGGACCTCTGTCCCTTCGCCTGTTAAGTGAGCTACCCCTAAGATCCAGTCCTACCCTGGGGTTCTAGAAATGTGAGCTAGCTAGGAGAAGGGGAATTGCACACTACTGAGTATCCTCCATGAGCCAGGAACCTATGTGACCTGGGGCAAGTTATCTACCCTCCCTGTGCCTGCGATTCCTCATCTGTAAAATGGGGATAACAGCCCCCCCATTAAGCTATTATGAAGCTTCGATGAATTAATAAAAAGGAAGTGCTTAGCCTAGTGTCTTAGCCTAGCTATTTGCATTCTGTATGCTCAGAAGGGACACGTCGCTTGACCAACGACACACAGCTAGAAGCTGATAGGCCAGGAGCACAATCCACATCTGTCTGACTCTGAAACCAGAGCCCTTTCTACCTCCTCAGACTGCACAGTGACTACAGGGTAATCCTGAGGGATTCTGGCTTAATCCCCCTCCAGAAGGTCTCTAACACAACCTGTACCTGTAACCATGGTAACTCTGTTGCCCAGAGGGAAGAGAGGAGGAGGTAAGTCACTGGGCCAGCATCCAGGGGAACCCCGCAGATATGCACAATGGTTGAACCTGAACGAAGGCCTCTGGCTCTCTGGGCAGACCAAGTCCTCATGTTTACAGGGCTCACACACTCAGTCTTCAGCAGCCGCTGGGAGGGGAGAGGTTGGGGTTCCCCCCTTACACGGCTGAGTTGTACCAGCACGGCCCCATGAGCTCCAAGGGAGCATGGGCACTCCCTCTTAAGCAGCCAGCCCATGTTGATTGCACTTGCCCTCCGGTCCCTCCTGCCCCTGCACATCCCACGTCCGTGACAGCCATCCCTCTTCCCGTTTTCCCCTAACAGTTCCATTAAGGAACAAAGGCTCCATTTTAGATCTCCAGCAGCCATCCTGAAGACCACTCCAGCGCCCTCCTCAGACCATTCTGCTCAGGCCTATACTTACCTCTTCTACCTGGACCAGGCCACAGACATCCAACCCCTTCCCCGAAGGGCCTAAATACACCTAGGCACTTCGGCCCAGGTCTAACCCCTTTGCCATCAGTCCAAAACCAGCTCAAAACCTGATAGACATCCCAAGCCAACCCCTCCCACCTAGAACCTCAGCTGGTCCCACTGTCTGGCAAGGGTGAATCTGACCAGATGCGGGATAATTATTTTTTTTTAATTTTTTTATTGTTATATTAATCACCATATATTACATCATTAGTTTTTGAAGATGCGGGATAATTATTGTAGACCTTAACCAATCCCCACCCCAGCACCCTACATTCCAATTACTTGAAAAACAATATGTAAAAATGAAGAGATGTGCTGGAGAAGAAGATTGTGGGTGGTTTCTTTCTCTTTGTGCAAAGAGCTTAAAATAGTTATGGTTCCATTAACTGTTCAATATTTTTTAACTAAAAGATACATTAAAAACTAGGACCCTTTTCCAAATAATAAATGTGAACTAATATTCATCGAATACTCACTGTGCGTCAGGCTCCATATACACATGATCTCATTTATTCCTCTCTCCGCCCTAGAAGGAAATTACTACATCCCCATTTTAGATGAGCAAGGAAGGGCACAAGTTCAAGGTTACACAGATAGTGGGCTGGGATACTCAGGCACCCTGACTCCAAAGTCTGGGGTCTTAACCACGGTGCTGTCTATACCATTCAACAAAAAAAGGTAAAGAAACAACAGAGTTGTAAGTTGGAGCCCCACGTTGGGTCTAGAGATTACTTAAAAATAAAATAAAATTTAAAAGTATAAAGGCAGACTGAGGTAAAGTTGTTCAAGGAGCAGTTAGAGACCAACCAGCCCCCTACACAAAGCCTGGGTAAGTACCTCACACACCTGGAGGTTTGCTCTCTGGACAACCTAGCGGGCAGGAAACAAGGTCCCGGGATTAGAGGTTGACCACACACGTGAGGGTGTGCAGACCGTACAAAAAAACATGAAGGAAGGGAGGAAGGCCAAATGATGAAGTCTACAATGAAAGCTGAGTGCAGAGAAACCCATTCTTCCCATTCGGCAATTCAGCAGCCAGATCGTGACCCTCCAGGACAGAGAATAGAGAAATAACATTCTGGAAACCTGGCCAGCTGGAGAGCAAAGACCTAAAGATCACCAAACAGGTTCCCTGACAGACAATGCCCTCAGATCTCCGTACACCAAGCTCAAAACCAACAAGTGTCAGCCTCGTGCATGGATTGCCATGACATATGAGGAAAGCTTCTAATGTGAAATAAACATACAGGAGCACCTGGGTGGCTCAGTCGGTTAAGCATCCAACTCTTCACCTCAGCTCAGGTCTTGATCTTAGGGTCATGAGTTCAAGCCCCACGTTGGGCTCCACAAAAGAAAGAAAGAAAACATACAGAAAGGGGCGGGGAACAATTTGAAGGAAGAGAAACTAGGCAAGGAGAAGAAAACTTCAAAATGTTTACTGTCATTGCTCTCTCAGAGAGATAATAAAGAACATTGAGCACGTTAAACAAGAATAGAATACTACTTTTTTTAAGATTGATTTATTTGAGAGAGAGTGTGTGTGCAAGCAGGGAGGGGGCAGAGGGAGAGGGAGAGAAAGAATCCTCAAGCAGACCCTGCTAAGCGTGGAGCCCAATGCAGGGCTTGATCCCAGGACCCTGAGACCACGACCTGAGCCATAACCAAGAGCCAGCCACTTAACTGATTGAGCCACCCAGGCGCCCCTTTGAAAAGAGAATTCAGAGAACATAAATGACTTTTTTTTAAGATTTTATTTTTAAGTAATCTCTACATCTAATGTGGGGGTCAAACCTACAACTCTGAGATCAAGAGTTGCATTCTCCACTAACTGAGCCAGCCAGGCGCCCCCATAAATGACTTTTAGATATTAAAAATATGATGGCAGTGTAGTGCCTGGGTGGCTCAGGCGGGTGAGCGTCTGACTCTTGATTTCAGCTCAGATTATGATCTCAGGGTCGTGGGACTGAGCTCCAGGTCAGGCTCTATACTCAGTGGGGAGTCCACTTGAGATTCCCTCCCTCTCAATCTGCCCCTACCCCCTCCCAAATAAACAAATAAAATCTTTTTTACAAATTAAAAAATAAAAAGGTTGGAAGATAAACTTCAGGAAATCTCCAGGAAACAGAGCAAAAAGTTAGAATTGGAGAACAGGAGAAAAAATAAGAAAAAGAACACCAGACCAGAAAGTTCAATGTCTGAAGAGGAGTTCTAGAAAGAGAAGACAGAGAAAACACAGGGGGGAAATCATCAACAAAATAGTTCCAGAAAAATTTCTAGATCTGAAGAACATGAGTGTTCCAGATAGGCCCACAGACTACCACCGCAGTAGTAACCAAAGACGGATGAAGATAGACCCACACAAAGGGGTCTCACTGAGAAACCTCAAAGCAGTGGGGAAAACTACAAACTTCCAGAGGGAAAACATTTCACACACAAAGGACCTGGAACCTGAAGAGTTTCAGATGTCTCAAAAGCAAGAAGTCAGTGGCATAACACCTCTGCATTTCTGAAGGAAAATAAGTTTCCATTTATAATTCAATACCAACCAAACTATCCATATCAAGTGACCTTCAGATGTTCAATGTAGATATGCCAATGTGCGTATCATTTTACCTCCTCCAACATTTTACCTCCTATAAAATCTTTCTGGGGGGGGGATGTTTCTCAGGAAGCTGCTGGGGAGCATCTTTCAACAAATCAAGAAAGGACATAGGAAAAAAGCAAAGACAATCTCCAGGATGATGGTGAAGAGAGAGCTCAGAATGGATTCATCTAGTCAACAAATCGTCACTGAGCACCCAGGCACTATTCTAAGACCACAAGCATCAGCAGGCATGGGGGACAGCTAGCTCGGACTGGAGGGTAGGACACAAGGGACAAGCTTGTTGAGAGCAGTCACCAGCATACCCTTCAGCACCGCACCATCTTCCTCACTTGATGACGCCATCGATGGATGTGACCCACCAACCCAAGAAAGAGAAAGACATTCAGTCCAGTAAACAAAGCATTTGACAAAGAAAAAAGGCAAAGGGATGCCAAGAATGACAGCAAACTGAAATCTCAGATGACAGCCGTGCAGTCCTGGCTAGACAGAAAGATGTCTCCAAGGAAGCTGGAACTGCAACAACACCCTGAGCCCATAGATCGGCCTTCTCGAAAACTGTAGCGAAAGGCTACTGAAGTTGTAAGAATGGGCTACAGGTACAAAGAGAAACAAGCAAATGGAAAAACAAGGGGTTCTTACCTTAGTGAAATAAAAAAGTGAGAAAGAAAACATAAGCCGAGTACATGGCAATGCCCAGATGTGAATGATGCATGCCCAGGCATGATGATGCAAACAGTAAATGCAGGTTCGACAGAAAATTGAAACGTAACTATATTGGGAAAAAAGAATGGATGGTGAGGTAAGGGTCTAAACCCTCACCTACAACAGAGAAAGTAAAAAGATATCTAAAACTGGGGCACCTGGCTGGCTCAGTGGGTGGAGTATGCGACTCTTGATCTCGGGCTCGTGAGTTCAAGCCCCACGCTGGGTGTAGAGATTACTTAAAAATAAAATCTTAAAAAAGAGAGAGAGAGAGATCTAAAATCATTTAATCACCTCTGAAACTAATAGCACACTATCTGTTAAGTAACTGAATTTAAATTTAAAAAATAGAAAAATAAATATACAAAAATAAAATCAATTAACCAAAAGGTAATAGTGTGTGTGTGTGTGTGTGTGTGTGTGTGTGTGTGTGTATATATATTTTTTTTTTTTTTAAAGGAATGCATAGATGAGGAAACGCCAAAGGGACTACTGTCTAGGAGGAAGAACACTGAAGACGGAGTTGGGAGGGACAAGGCAGGGAATCACGGTGTCCTATTGTGTGCTTTTTAAAAACTATTGGACTTGGGGCGCCTGGGTGGCTCAGTCGGTTAAGCGTCTGCCTTCAGCTCTGGTCATGATCCCAGGGTCCTGGGATCGAGCCCCGCGTCGGGCTCCCTGCTCCGTGGAAAGCCTGCTTCTCCCTCCCCCACTCCCCCGGTTTGTGTTTCTGCTCTCGCTATCTCTCACTCTGTGTCAAATAAATTTAAAAAATAAAAACTATTGGACTTTTTAATTATGCATTACTTTGATAAAAGAAAAACTAAGTTTAAAAAAAAAGAGAGAGAGAAAGGTTAGTTGCCCAAAACCCAATTAAGTGTGTTGGTAAGAGTTTAGCATCAGCCCCTGGGGGCTGTGGGGGGATAGCCCTGATTTGCAGCATTTGACAATTTCTATGGCATAAATACTCCCACCATGGCTGATTTCAAACTACCAATGGGACTCCACTGGTTTGCAAACTTCCTGAAATGTTAACAGTGGGCCAGTAGCAGCCAGCTCCAGCATATCCCTGGCCACCAACGTGGGGAGCAAGGGACAGCTCAGCTTCCATCTGACAAGCCAAGCCCAAAGTCAACAAACCTTGCCCTGTCCCACAGCTCCCTGAACCCAGTCTCTGGCTCCCCCTCACCTCCCTCTGTCATCTCCAGAAAGGAGAAAAGTGACATGTCACCTCTCCTCTCTGTGCTCAACGCTTCCTCACATCGTTGCCAGGGACAGAGGGCTGAGCAGGGCTTGTCCGTGGGCAACTCTGATCATTATTAAAACCCTCCTTTCCACCTGCTGATTACACCTTGGAGAGGCCAGGCCACCCCACATTTTTTTGCCGCCTGGGAAGGTGATTTCCGGCAAATGTCTTCATTATTTTTTAAATCCCACCACAAGATAACAATTGAAAGGCACTCTTGAATTCTACAGACATTTTCCTGGAAAGCCAGGGCATATAATTTAGAAACATACCCAGGCCCTTCTCCAGATGAGCCTGTCTCCTTCACCCCACCTCCCCTCCCCATCCAGCCAACCCCACGCTCACCCCTCTCCCATCCCTCAGCCTCTGGTCTCACTAGGTCCTCTCTGTCTGTTGGCCTGTGTATCACAGCGCATTATCAAAGTGCAGGCTTCCGAGTCCCCATCGTTTAGGATTAGGTTCAGCCCCAGCACCTCCACACGGAAGCCACGAGACATCCTCATACTTGAGAAATTGTCACGTATGAGACTGCTGGACCTTGGGGAGCATTTCATCTTACTTTAATTTCAGCTTTTCACTTTACAAACAAGGAGACCGAAAATCAGAGACAAAAGCACTCGTTCAAAGTTGTACAGTAATAACTGACCTGTATGGGGCAGCTGGATGGCTGGGTCTTTTGAGCACCCAGCTCTTGTTTTCAGCTCAGGTCACAATCTCAGGGCCCTGGGATGGAGGCACCCCCCTACCCCCATGAAGCCCTTGGTGGGGAGTCTGCTTGAAGATTCTCTCCCTCTTCCTCTGCCCCCCAAAATAAATAAATAAATCTTTAAAAAACAATGACAATAACTGCCATCTACATCCCGTAGCTCTCCACATTTGCAAACATACTTAAGCATGCATTATTTCAGCTGACTCACAACCCCTCCACAATGTGGGTGTTCTATTATTATTTTATAGATAAAGAAATAGGTTCGGGGCGCCTGGGTGGCTCAGTCGTTAAGCGTCTGCCTTCAGCTCAGGTCATGATCCCGGGGTCCTGGGATCGAGCCCCGCATCGGGCTCTCCGCTCCGCGGGGAAGCCTGCTTCTCCCTCTCCCACTCCCCCTGCTTGTGTTCCCTCTCTCGCTGTGTCTCTCTCTGTCAAATAAATAAAATCTTAAAATAAAAAAAAAAAAGAAATAGGCTCAAGGGAGAGTAAATTATTTGACCCAGGTCACCCAGTTAGAGGGTAGCAAACCCTGATCTCAAACTCTCTCCGCCACACCCCTCTGTCCCAGACATAGCTTGGTGACAACAGGTTGAGCCCAGATCTCCTGACTCCTAGGACAAAGCCTTATCCTTCCACCCTCCCTGCTCTCCTGCTCCAAACCTCCAACCATCTCTTCTTTCTGCTCATTTTGTGCAATAAGAGAGGGACTTACCCAGAAGACCCTCAGGTTATGTTTCCATCTTAAACAGGGCCTTTCCCCCAAGGGAAGACAAAGGGGAATGAGGTGACAGGTAGGGGAATCGAGAGAGCCACTGGTTACATTAGCAGGGCCTGGGGTGTGAGGGAGGGATCAGTGGCCCAAGGAACCCTGAGATGGCAGAGGAAACAGGAGCAGACAAGCCTGGAGAAGCTGATCCTGGATTTAAAGCAGGGGGCAGGGGCGCTGGGCACCTCTGAAAGTACAAATCCCATAAAAGGGTGAGTCGTTCTATTTCAAATTAACAAAAAGATTAAGAACCCAAAACAACCCCAAAGGCTCCTCTTGTAAACCCACCCTATCCCAACTACTGAAAAGTCTGAATCTCAAGGGCTCCTGCCCATCCATTCTCTGGGCAGGCACCTCTCCCCTCCCCCAGCACCTCTGTCAGAACTGGAAAAACTGCTGACCAAGCAGCTCAGTGGAGGGGCTGAGGGAGGAACTTTCCAGCCTGCCTGCCTGCCACTGGTCAGTGTATTCTGGGCTCCCCCACCCATGGCCTTGACCAATTAGGATATTGGTATAGACCCAGCTGGGGAAGGGGTGTGTTTTGGTGGGTGGATGAGAGGTGCACAGGGAGTGGGTGACCTGGGACCCAGGGAAGCTGTAGCATTCCTACCAGGAAAAGATAAGGGAATCTAGGGGAAGACGGAGACCTTGGCCATGATTGGGGGTCAGAGGGAACCTGAGAGGCCCATGTAGGGAAGAAGCCTGTGAGAGAAGCCGGGAGAATGCAAGAGAGGTGCACTGTGACCAGGCCTGTCCAGCGCCCTGCCCCACACAGCAGGCCCTTTCATCTGAAAGCCCACAGCCCTCCTCCAAGATTCCCACCCATCCCCAAGGGCTGCTGCCTTCCAGAGCAGCTGCATACACACACACACACACACACACACACACACACACACACACATCCCCTGCAAGAAGCTGCTAAGGCATCAAGAGTGTGGAGCAGGGAGCCCAGAGCCCTGGGTTCTGGTCCCAGCACTTGCCACCCTCCCCCCACCCCCACCTGACACTGTGTCCTCAGGCAAGCCCCTTACCCTCTCTGATCCCCAATACCACATCTGTAAAATCCAGCATTGCTCTAGAAGGGTTTCTAAGGGCCCCTCTAGTCCAGCACTCTGAGAGGCTCCAAGGGGCAGCCCAGGATCTAAGGAGACTTAAAAGGAGACAGAAGCACCTGGGCCTTCCAGCATCTTGATGGAGAACAAAGAGGTGTTGCAGAGGCCATAGAAATGCTGGACCTTAAGTTGTTCCCTGGATGGGGGAGCAGGCTATGGATGCTGGGGTCCTGGCCATGGAAGGCTCATGGGGGAACACACAACCACGGAGGCTCTCTCAGAGCACTTGAGGGACAGAAGTGACATGCAGGAGAGGGGTGAGGCAGAAAAGAAAAAGGGAACCAGAGGGAAGGAACCAAGGCTGCGGATCTGGAAAGGCAGGAGACTGGCCCACTACCTGCCCGCCATAGTGCCGAATCCAGGTCGAGGGACCTCTGGGGACCCCTGTCTCCCCGGGACAGGGGAGCGTGAGAGGGGTCTGGCTGGAAGGGGCGGGTGGGGGTGGGGACAAGCTGTTTACCTTGGCTTTGCTCATGTTCTCCTTGGGCCCCTCGAGCTGCAGCCAGAAGTACGGGGTGTCTGGACGGCTCTGGAAGGCGTTCAGCTTGACCCTGAAGATGCGCTGCACTTGCAGCCGCTGCCGCTGCACCCGGGGCTTTGATTTGGTCTGCACCATGAACCATTCCTGCGCCGGAGGGTCGCCCCCGGACAGGAGCATGGCTGCCCCGCCCGCCCCTGGAACGAGGGCGCCGACACTGTCACCGGGCTCCCAGCGCGGGAGGCGCCCCAGCCGGGTGCCGGAGAAGCCCAGGCCACGCCCCCTCCTCCAAGCGGCGCGCCCCCCAACCCCCCCCCCCCCGCCCTCCGCCCGGCGCTCGGGCCCGGGTCCTCCCGGCTCGAGGACCCACCCGCCACTGCCAGGGCGCCCGTCCGCCCGAGCTCCGTCCCTTTTGGCGGCGGCTCCCGCGACAATCTCTTCCTGCCAGGGGCTGCAGCTGGGGGTGGGACCGCTGGGGCTCCCGCCGCCCTTCCCTCCGCCCCCAGCCTTCCCCCTTCACCACTGCGCCAGCCCCCGCAGGATGAACCCTTTCCCAGTCTGCCGAGTGGCTAGAAGGGGCGCGGAGGGCCGGGGGAGGGGGCGACGAGGCGGGGGGGGAGGGGGCGGGAGGGTCCTCGAAACCTCCGCCTTCCACCCAAGTTTTAGGCCCCGAGCCAGAATCAGGGGTCAAAGTTAATTTCCTTCCACGTTCCCCTTTCCTGGGTGGAAGGAAGAGGAAGGGGAAGGAGGGGCGTTCGGGTGCGGGAGAGGGGGCTTGATTTCTGGGACTTTCTCCCAGCTCCTCCCACCGCGCCCCTCCCAGCCCTCCCCGGAGAAGCGGACCTGTGCCACTCCTCCCCCGCCCGCCCCCCGGCCCCGGAGGAAAGGGTTAAGGGAGAGCAGGGTGGGGAGCCGGGGAGGCCGGGGCCTGAGGAAACTCCGGGCTGGAAACCTAGCAGGAAGCTGAGGGTAACGGCACCTCCTCCCTACCCCACCCCCAAGTCTGGGGACAGCCGGGGCTGGCAGGCAGCCCAGACCCTCCTGAAGCCCCCAGGGCTGGAGGGGCGGGAGAGCCGCCCGAGTGTTCAGACTCGCGCTGTTTATGAAAGCCCCATTTAGCGAGTTTGAGTAATGCCGGGAGGGGAGGCTTCAGGATGGGAGTGAGGGTCTGGCCTGTAATGCCGCCTTTGAGGGTTCGCTCAACCCTTGACCCACAGCCAACCGCTTGGCATCAGCGGTCAGGGACTAGCTCTGGGCTGGGCCCCCTCCCAACACCCTGCCCCGGAGGCGTCGTCCGCACAAAGAACACCTTATGCAGTCCTGCGGCCTGAACAGAAGAACCTGGCTCTGTGGAAGGGCGCAGTCTGGGTCCTGGGCTTCAGTGACCTTTATTTTACGAACCCCAAATGAGACGGGCGTTCTAACAGACACAAGTGTACCTATGGGGACAAAGGGCAGTGGACTTTAATTTTCGGCCAGCCCTGGAACATCTGGCCCACGGGGCCATGGCATGTGGGGCCCAGCTGGGGAGAGGTGGGTGCTCACACTGCTCCTAGTCTGGACTGGACTCAGCGCATCCTGTCCCAGCCCACCCCCACTCCTGGTGCTTCTCCCTAGACTGGAATCCAGAAAAGGAGGAGGCTCCACAGCCCTCTGCTCGGCCCCATCTGACGTCCCTGTCCGGCCGCTTTAGAGCGCCTGGAAGCAGACCCCCAGGGCGCACGTCAGGTCCTCTCCACTCTTCCCACCGCTGTCTGCTCTCCCTTGATTCAGAAGAGGCTCCTGCCTCCTCGAACTTCAGTTTCTCCTCGGAAGCAAAGTGAGAGCCTCCTACCCCTGCTTCTCACTCTTGCCTGAATAAGTACGTAACTCTTGTTGACCTTTTCCCACTGACCATGGACCCCGCGCACAGGGGCATCTTCAAGGAAAACTCTCAGGTTTAATCCTAAGTTTAAAGGGGCGGTGCAGAGGATGGAAAGAGGTCAAGTTTAGGAGTCAGGTACCTGATAAATGGATAAAAGAGGGTAATTTATGTAAACTCTTGTGACTCCATTTCTTCAGCTCATAAAAATGGGGATAATAATACCTACAGCACAGGTTGCAAATCAGACCGCACGGTACAGGTACGACACCTGGCACATTTTCTGGCACAGAACAGATACCCAATACATTTTAATTTTCCCTTCCTAGGTCTGTCTCTTGTCCCCACCTCACCTCTGGCCCACATGTCACCATAGCTTCCCAGAGATCCCCTCTTGCCCACTGTCATTAGTCTGGCTCTAGAGCAGGCGCTCCTCACCCTTCCTGCTAGCCCATCCCCTCCTCCTGCCTCTCCTCCTGAATGTAGTCGATTTAATTAAATAGCCTGGCTCCAGTCCCGACTTCGCCAGTGATGAGTTGTGCACGATTAAGCAGGTAGCTGAGTCCTTGACCTCTCTGGGCTTCCTCATCTAAATTCATTCACTGGGCCAAATTCATTCACTCATTCAACAAATTCGACACATATTTATTGTTTACTATAAGCCAGGCCCTGAGAGTAGAGCGTTCACTAAGTTAACTCCTGGCCCTCATGGACTGGGAGAAGAGAGAAGAAGAAAACACTTGTGATTTCAGGGGATGATAAATATTCTACTGGAAAGAAAGCATGTTGGGCTGATGAAGAGCGCCCAATGGGACCTCTCTGGTGAGAGGACAGTTCAGCTAGAGGCAGAGCAGGAACCCGCGCTGAGATGATGATGTGCAAAGCCCTTAACAATTTTTGATCAAGCCTTGCCCGGTGTGAATCTGTTTTAGTGATTCCTCGCCTACAACATAAGTTAAAACTTGTTCGATGGTGATAGAGGCTTTCCTTGCTGCAGCCCAAATCTACCTTCCCAACCTTGTATGAAAGGATCCCCGCTCAAGTCTAAGGAGAATCCGATCTGTCTCGGCATGTCTGGCAACAGGGTAGCACACCCTGCCAGGAGCCCGCTTGCATAAGGAATGAGAAGCCTCCAGAGAAAGCTCTTCGGGATGAAAGGAGGGGCCTGCCCTGTAAGCCTGACATATAAGCTGATTCCAGTGGCTGGAGGTGGGGGTGGGGAGCCCTGGGATCCAGACAGCCTGCTTGGGACCTTTGTGTGGGAATAACCCAGAGGGGAGACAGGCGTCTCCCTGACTTTGCCAGAATCCTGAGCAGCTTGCCCTGGAGGGCTCCCACTGGAACAGAAGTAGCTTCCCAGAGGCACAAAGAATGGTCAGGACTGGGCGCCTGGGTGGCTCAGTTTGTTAAGCGACTGTCTTCGGCCCAGGTCATGATCCTGGAGTCCTGGGATCGAGTCCCGCATGGGGCTCCCTGCTCAGCGGGGAGTCTGCTTCTCCCTCTGACCCTCCTCCCTCTCATGCTCTCTGTCTCTCATTCCCTCTCACTCAAATAAATAAATAAAATCTTTAGAAAAAAAAAAAAGAATGGTCAGGACTTAAGGAGGTTTCAAATAAGCAAGCAGAGGCAAGAGCCAAGAAAACTGGAGTTACTCCCCGTATTTGGTCAGGATCTCCGTAGGAAGCACATGGTCCCCTCAAAAGGAATGGCTGAAGGAAGGTTACAGAATGGATCTCTATAGGGATGTGGGCAGGGTGAAGGAAAACCAGTAAGCGGTTCTAGGGTTAGTGTGGGGGAAGTTGTTACCACCATAGGCCTGAAAGGGAAAGGGGAAGAAGTGGTTACCGGAACCAACCAATGGACCAGAGCTGGAGCTGTAGAGGGGCCACAAGACAGGAGCTGTGGCCTTAGGTAAAGATGCACAGCCACTGACAAGCTGTGACCCAGCGTGGAGGGAGCACTTCCAACTTGCTGCCAGTGACTGGCATTGGCCAAACCCGGACGGAAGCCAAAGGGCAAGGAAGTAGGGTGGTGGCAGGCCAATGAGTTCAGCCTCCTGGACACTGGGCAGGGTGTTGGAGAGCAAAGAGGAGAATGGGGAAGGACACAGAATGGCCAGCATACCCCTTTGTCTGTAACACCCATAGGCTGACGAGGCCCAAGGAAATTGGGGATACACTAATTTCCCCAGCTCCTCCCCATCACACACTCTCTCAGCAACAGGGATGAATATCCCCGCACTCCCATTCAGAACACAGGGCTCAGGCTCACACTCAGACTCGCTTTCAAATCCCAGCTCTGTCACTGTATCAGCATTACAAGTTACCACAAACCAGGGGGGTGGCTTACAACAACGGAAATGTATTCTCTCACAGTTCAGGAAGCTAAAAGTCTGAAATCAAAACATATAAGCCTCTAGTAGCAACTTGGTGCATGAATAGACAAAGTGTTGAGTGGAAGAGACCAACAATGTAGAAAAGAAGAGCAACTACACGCTGAAATTTAGTATATGACAAAGATAGCCTTTCAGTCCGTGAAGATAAGATGAATTTTCCCTAAAGATCTTGCGACGATGGGGTAGCTTTCTGAGCAAAAATAAAATATCCACACCTCACCTCGTACACCAAAACAAATCCCTGAAAAATCAATTATTTAAATATTAAAAATCAAATCATAAAAATACTGTAACAATGGGAGAATTTTTTTATTATTATATTTGGAGGAAGCAGGTCTTTCTAAGAATGACACCAGATCAGAAGTCATCAAAAACTTGTTTGATACATTCAGTTACATAGGGTGCCTGGCTGGCTCAGTCAGTGGGGCATGTAACTGTTGAAGCCCAAGTTGTAAGTCTGAGTCCCAAGTTGGATGTACAGATTACTTGAAAATAAAATCTTTTTTTTTTTTTAAGATTTTATTTATTTATTTGACAGAGAGTGAGACAGCTAGAGAGGGAACACAAGCAGGGTGAGTGGGAGAGGGAGAAGCAGGTTCCTAGCCTAGCAGGGAGCCCGATGCGGGACCTGAGCCGAAGGCAGACGCTTAATGACTGAGCCCCCCGGGAGCCCCGTGAAAATAAATCTTAAAAAAAAATACAGGGGTGCCTGGGTGGCTCAGTCGGTTAAGCATCTGCCTTCGGCTCAGGTCATGATCTCAGGGTCCTGGGATCGAGACCCGCATCAGCAGGGAGCCCGCTTCTCCCTCTCCCTCTGCTGCTCCCCCTGTTTGTATTCTCTCTCTGTCTCTCTCTGTATCAAATAAATAAATAAGTAATCTTTAAATATATATATATATTCAGTTACATAAATACAGCATTTATCCCCCCTGGGAAAATAAACCCCATAAGCAGAGTCAAAAGATAAATGAAAAGCGGAGGAAACTGATTTGCCAATTATATCACAGACCAAGAGCTGATTTCCTTGATATTTAAACCGCTTTTACAAATCAGTAAGAAACAGACTAACTCGGGGTGCCTGGGTGGCTCAGTCGGTTAAGTGGCTGCCTTCGGCTCAGGTCATGATCCTGGGGTCCTGGGATCGAGCCCCATGTCCGGCTCCCCGCTCAGCAGAGAGCCTGCTTCTCCCTCTCCCTCTGGCTGCCACTCTGCCTACCTGTGCGCTCTATCTCTCTGTCAAATAAATAAATAAAATCTCAAAAAAGAAAAGAAACAGACTAACTCAATAGAAAAAATGGACAAAGGATATAAACAGTCCCCAAAGGAGGAGATATAAATGGTTCTTAAACATATGGAAAAAAATGTTCCCTTTCATTCTCAATAAGAGAAATGCAAATCAAAACTATGGTAAGATCGGGGCACCTGGGTGGCTCAGTCGTTAAGCGTCTGCATGATCTCGGGGTCCTGGGATCGAGCCCGGCATCGGGCTCCCTGCTCGGGTGGGAAGCCTGCTTCTCCCCTTCTCACTACCCCTGCTTGTGTTCCCTCTCTCGCTGTGTCTCTCTCTGTCAAAATAAATAAATAAAATCTTAAAAAAAAAAAAAAAACAACTATGGCAAGATTTTTCATCTGCAGAGTGGCAAAAATCAGCAATGCTTGCTAACACACTGTTGACCATGCTCAGACCCTGCTAGCATGTCCTCACAACCTCCAAGGACAGCATTTAGCAGTGTATATTAAATTTTAATTGGATATACTCTGGAGCCCAGCGATCACACTCAAAGAATGTATTTTACACATATATTCTCACACGCGCTTAAAAAAATTCTTTGCAGCATTGTTTGCCATGGCAAAATATGGTTGTCCATTCATGCAATGGGATGCTATCATTCAAAAAAAGTAGAGGGTAGAACTGTCCTAATATGGAACTAGGTCCAAGACCTATAAAAGTGAACTTTGTAAAGCCTAGTGCAAGAGCAGGAGGGCTGGGGCGCCTGGGTGGCTCAGTCGTTAATCGGCTGCCTTCGGCTCGGGTCATGGTCCCAGGGTCCTGGGATCGAGCCCCGCATTGGGCTCCCCGCTCCACAGGAATCCTGCTTCTCCCTCTCCCACTCCCCCTGCTTGTGTTCCCTCTCTCGCTGTCTCTCTCTCTCTGTCGAATAAATAAATAAAATCTTAAAAAAAAAAAAAAAGAGCAGGAGGGCTGTAGGGAACCACCCAGTTGCTGATTGAATGCCCCAGCGCACCAGCCAGCACCCACCAGAGGCGCGTGTACTGTGTGCTAAGGAAGATGAGGCTGAAGGGGGCCCCCCCGGAGCACAAGCCCCTGTCATGTGTTCACGCAATCTTATGTTTTTGTGAAATGTGCAAAAGAGATTTTAACCCCAGTGTGTAAGACTACTGTGTCTTTCCCTTCAGGCTTCCCTCTGTCACACTTCCCCTTGTGTCAGGTGATGTTGGAAGAGCCAAGAGCAGTTTTGGGATCCAGCAAAAGGAAGGTGGGTTGGAGAAACATTAATTATAAGTTTAGTGGGATAGATGTATGTGGCTTGTGGTAACTTCCACACAGAGTTAACTTATTGTTTGCCATCCCTGTGCTGAAATGGCTTTCAGAAATATGCCTTTTGCCTGACCTGGGAGAGCCACACAAAGATATAACTCGTACAAACTCACAACAGGCAGTTAATAAGTTTTTTTTATTTAACAAATTTTTTTGGTGGGGGGCGCCTGGGTGGCTCAGTCAGTTGGGCATCTGCCTTCGGCTCGGGTCATGATCTCAGGGTCCTGGGATCAAGCCCCACATCGGGCTCCCTGCTCAGCTGGAAGCCTGCTTCTCCCTCTCCCACTCCCCCTGCTTGTGTTCCCTCTCTCACTCTCTCTTTCTCTCTCTCTCCCCCCCCCCCCCCCCTTTTGTTAAAAAAAAAAAAACTTAAAAGTCTGAAGTTCAGGGGCGCCTGGGTGGCTCAGTCAGTTAGGCGTCTGCCTTCAGCTCAGGTCCTCAGGTCATGATCTCAGGGTCCTGGGATGGAGCCCTGCTTTGGTCTCCCTGCTCAGTGGAGTCTGCTTCTCGGCCTTTCCCTCTGCCGCTCCCCTGCTTGTGCTCTCCCATGCACTCTCTCTGTCAAATAAATAAATAATGTCTTTAAAAAAAAAAGTCTGGGGGCGCCTGGGTGGCTCAGTCGCTAAGCCTTAAGTGTCTGCCTCTGCCTTAGGCTCAGGTCATGGTCCCAGGGTCCTGGGATCGAGCCCCATGTCTGGCTCCCTGCTCCGCAGGAAGCCTGCTTCTCCCTCTCCCACTCCCCCTGCTTGTGTTCCCTCTCTCGCTGTGTCTCTCTCTGTCAAATAAATAAATAAAATCTTGGGGAAAAAAGTCTGAAGTTCAATCTCTGGGCTGTCTACCTCATTCGAAGGGAGCCCTTGATGTTTCCTTTTCTTTTTTTTTTTAAGACTTTATTTATTTGAAAGAGGGAGAGAGAGAGAGTACGAACAGGGGGAGGAACAGAGAGACAAGCAGACTCCCTGCAGAGTGGGGAGCCCAACACAGGGCTCGATCCCAGGACCCCGAGATCACGAACTGAGCCCAAGTCAGACGCTCAACCAACTGAGCCACCCAGGCGTCCCTTTGGATGTTTACTTTTAATCTTATTTCACTCATGTGATAAGGAATCGGGGGCAGGATGGTGGGAAAGATCACTGGACCTGGAGTTGGGAGCTAGCCTTCCAATCTCTAGACATTACTTAAGCCCTCTGTGCCTCTGTTTCCTCAGCCACGAAACAAGGATAATAATAGGATTGTTGGGAGAGGATTAAATGAGATGAGCTATGTAAAGGGCTTGATGAGGTGCTGGGAGCAGAGTGCGCACCCCTGTTACCTATTTCTGTCACTGCTATTCTCGGTGAAATCTCCGAGCCTTAGTTTGGGATTGCAGCAAACTTGGAGTTAAAACACAGAATGCACTCCCCTAATATGCATCACAAAATGGCAGCTTTTATTATTCACTGCACAAGGAGGCACAAAGAGTTATAAATATAAACACTGGCTCTGCTCTTTAGGACCTTACAATCTGGCAGGGGAAACAGGGAACGCTCCCTAAAATTACAGTTAACGAGGCAAATCTATGATTTCCGAGTGCCAAACGACTGACGATTCTGAGAAGTGGGAGCCAGTCTGTGAAAACGCACAAGAGAATCGGATGTGAAGTTCACACAGGCACGGGGCACTGTTTTTCCGACCTTTCTCCTCCCGCCTGCCCACCCCACCTTCCACTTGGTTACTGCTGCCCCCTGGTGTCAGGCACCCTCCCAGCATTCCTGGGTGATAATCCGAACACCGTTCAGCCCTGGGGCAGTCTGGAGGGAGAGGAGGCCACCTGTCCACGGCACAGCCGGGCAGGACTTGAAGCTGGGCTGGGTCCCACTGGGAAGAAAGGAGGTCTCTCTTCTTTTCTCCAGCCTGGACAAGGACACAAACAGCAACTGCCTATGTGGAGGAAAGGGAAAAACTGAGAATTGTTGTCCCGTGGAAAGTGAAAGGCCAGTGACACATCGGGATGGAGGCAGGGTCTGAGTATTGCACATACATGGGCTGCATCTCCAAAGGTTACGGAATCACAAAGCTTTAGATTACACGGCCCCTCCCTCTCCTAGAGCTTCAGCTTTTCCCTCCCTTCCTGGCATCAATATATAAATGTGTGTGTGTGTTTCCTCAAAAAGAAAATTGAAATCTCAACCCCTTTCAAGATTTGTGGTTAGATCTTTTGGAGAATGTTGCCCAATTTAAGTTACACTGAGGTTATGGGATTTGGGAAAGAATATCACAGAGGTGATGTGTGCTTCTCAATGCATTGTATCAGGGACATCTGATATCAACATGAATTATTGCTGATGATGTTAACCTTGACTGCTTGGTTTAAGGTGGTGTTTCCTTGGTTTCTCTACTGTAAAATTGCTCTTTTTCCCTTCCCGTACTCTCTGTGTTAGAACAAGTTGCTAAGTCCATACCACGTTCAAAGTAAGAGGGATTAAGTAAACTGTACCTCATAGAGCAAGGGGTACCAAAGAATGTGGGATTGTATTTTAAAACCCTCACGGTAATTAGTATATTTAGGAACAGATATTTTGAGGCCTGCAAATATCCTGTTCTTCCTTAAAGTTTTACCTACTGATTTTAGCCTAATTCATCAATGGATCTTGCCTGTAGCAATTATTAATGTGATGGTCGAATGGTGATTTTCTATTTCACTTATTCCTTCTACAGTTATTAATTGGACTTCTTCTTTAAAGAAAACTTGTCCCTTCTCCCTCAGTGAGTTATTTATTCAACTATTTATTTGTGTCAGTATGGATTTACAGAGATTTATTTTATTTTTTGTGTTATAATCTAATATCATTGTTATTTATTACGTTGCTCAAATTGTTTCAGCCTTAGCTATTAGGACATCTTTTGAGTTGGCTCCTGCATTCTTTTGATATCCGCCCCCCCAGCTTATTTTTTTAGCCCTAACTTTCTAGAAATTCAAGTTGCTCCAGGCTTATCTTGCATTAGATAGTCCAGCCCTAGAATTAGTCATTTTTCCAAGGAACCCTGGTTCTTTTTATTGAAGAATGGTATTTAGACACCAACATCTTGATGTTACGTGTGCTCATTGTTAACGTGGTGCCCCTTCTTTTGGGACTTCTTAGCTGACAAAACTGGCAAATATATGTATGTATATTAGCTCGCATATACATACTACTTATCTCTATATTATTTGTATGTCTGTATATATAATATATATTATATATATCACACAGATATATAGTATAATATATCATACTTTTATTTTATCTTTTATAAAAAATATTATACAGATATATAATAAATATTATATATAATACAGATATCCATAGCTTATGAATCTATATAGAGTGATAGCTACCTACATAGATCTATCACATATATTCTATAATTCTATGTGTATATGTATATAAATCAAGCATGAGTTCATACTGGTACCTCCAACTCAAATCCAGCCCACAAGGTTTATTCTAGGCTTTCTCCCAACCAACCCCTCTTTCCCTGACAGTAAAAACCTTATATCCCATTAGCTACAATTTATCTACTTATTTGTTCAAAACTAACATACATGTTAAATCATTTCAGAACTGTCAAGCTGTGACAAATTTACCGACTATAATGTTTATATATGATTCCTTCTTTCTTTTTTTTTAATCTATGGTTCCTTTTGTCTGTAGCCTTACGTATCCAGTCAAAACATTGTTTTCCAAATTTACTTATTTTAGCTTTTCCCCCCACCCCAACCCCCACCACCTTTTTCATATATATTTGTAATATAGCTAAATTCATATGTTACATCCTGGGACTGAATGATTTTGTTTGTTTGTTTGCATACAATTGACTTTGGTCTTTGTAGAGTTCTATGGATTTTGATAATGGTATAGTCATGTATTCACCGCCATTCTATACAGAACAGTTCCATCGCACTAAAAATTCCTGTGTGCTGTCCCTTTAGAGTCAACCATTCCTTGTTCTCTAATCATTTCCCCTGGCTACCACTGATCTGTTTTCTTTCCCTATCCTCTTGCGTCTTCCAGAATGTCAAGCCTAGGTCAGGAGCCCCAGTTTCCATGGTATTACGAGTTTCCCCTGTCTTGGCATTAAACTTTCTGTAGTCACACTTCTCACTTACTCTTCTATGTCCCTGTGAAGAAGTATTTCCCAAATTGTCTCAAGCAGATGTTGAGTGAGTGAGGTGTCACTAGATTGTGAGCCCCACAAGGATAGAGATGTGTTTGTTGTGTTTGAAGTTGTATCCTTGGCGTCTAGAACAGTGCCTGGCATATAGCAGGCACCAGGAAATATTTGCTGAATGAATAAATACGTGAAGATTCATATTTGTGGTACCAGCCTCCCAGATGGTCCGTATGACCCTCACTTGCTGCTGTTCCCACAGTAAATCAGGGCTAGTCTGTGTAACTAATAGAGTATAATGGAGAGGACCAAAGCTAGCTTATAAAGTTTCCACCTTGGCTTCTCGGATTGCTAATGCTGGGGAAAGCCAGCTGCCATGTCATGAGAACACTCAAGCAGCCCTGTAGAGAGGCCCATGAAATGAAGAACTGAGACCTTCCACCAATAGCCAGCATCAACTTTCCAGCCTAACTGAACCCTCAAAAATGCGTCCTCCCATTCCAACAAAGCCTTCAGATGACTGCCGCCTCAGGAAAGACTCCAAGCCAAAATTGCTCAGCCAAACCACTCCCAAATCTCTGACCTTGGAAACTGTGAAAGATAATTTTTTATTGTTGTTTTAAGCCACTAAGTTTTGGGATAATATGTTATATAGGAACAGATAACTAATAGTGTATTGTCCTAAATAAAAGAGCTTCATGACCAAGTACATTTAGGTAACATCGGATTATACAGCTAAAGGGATTTATTTCCTGGAGGAATCTTCAGAGCTTTTAATATGCTAAATGCTCATTGAGAATGCCCATTCTCATTTAACTGTTTACTTCTTGTTCATCATGTTACCTTTCCAGTTTAGAAATGTAGTTGTAAGTAAATCTACAATCTCCCGGCATCCCAAGTAAAAGGGAGATTGTCCAAGAACAGCAGAAAAAGGAGAATCTCCTGAGGAATGAGGGAGTTGGCCTTAAAAATCCTACTCTTCACTCGTTCAAGTAGCTACTTCAAAATCACCTTTCATTTGGGAATCCCATGCCTCATGGCTACATCCGCCAAGCTGGCATCAAAAGACAGTGCTCTTCCTTACGCTGCATGGGTCCAAACATGGACACCCTTGCTTAACTTGCCATAACACAACTGAGATCAGAAAGACTGACAAAACTTTACATGAAATTCAGTGTGCTAGATTGAATTGGTCGTCAAAAGAGATATGTTCCAGTCCTAACCTCTGGTACTTTTGAATGAGACCTTATTTGGAAATAGGGTCTTTGCAGATGTATTCAAGTTAAGATACAGTCATACCGGATTAGGTAACTGGTGTCTTTATAAGAGAAATTTGAACACAGAGGAGACACAGGGAAGAATTACATGTAATGACAGAGGCAGAGATTGGAATGATGTTTCTACAAGCCAAGGAACACCAAAGATTGCCAACAACCGTGAAGAAGCTAGCAGAAAGGACTAGAACAGATTCTCCCTCAGAGACTCCAGAAGAACGAACTCTGCCAACAACTTGATTTCAGACTTCTGGCCTCTTGAATTATGAGAGAATAAATGTCTATTGTTTGAAGCCACCTAGTTCGTGGTGCTTTGTTACAGCAGCCCTAGGAAACTAAGACATTACAGAAAGCTAAAAGGAGGGACACCTGGCTGGCTCAGTAGGAAAAGGATGTGACTTTTGATCTCGGGGCTGTGAGTTTGAGCCCCATGTTGGGTGTAGAGATTACTTAAACAAATAAATAAATAAATATTTAAAAGAAAGAAAGAAAGAAAAGGAAGAGGGGTGTCTGGGTGGCTCAGTCGGTTAGGCATCCGGCTCTGGTCATGATCTCAGAGTTGTGAGATAGAGCCCTGCAGCCCGTGCTGGGCATGGAGCCTGCTGGGATTCTCCCTCTCCCTCTCCCTCTGCCCCTTCCCCTCCTGCCCCATCTGCCCCCCACCCCCACCCCCACTCACACCCATGCATCCTCTACACCAGCCCTCACTCTCTCTCTCTCTCTAAAAAAAAAAAAAGAAAGAAAAGAGAGAGAAAGAAAGAAAGAAAAATAAACTTTTAAAAAAAAGAGCTAAAAAGAATTACTCAGAGGAACATAAAATGTGGTGCAACCTACTCACGAACGGCCACCTTGCCCGGCCTTGGCTCCCTGACTTACTGCCCTGCCAGGATCCTGCCCCACTGTGGTAGAGGCCACTTGGATGCACTCAGGTCTAACTAGATCCTCAGGGTTCAGGCCTAAGAGAGAAAAACATAGAGCGATGCTCCTTCTAATGCTAGGCAAGGTCTGAGTGATAAAACCACATTTCCTGACCCTGGATGCTCTTCATCCAGGACAACTGACATTGTGAATATCCATTCCTTTCAGGGAACGTCTTGTCCACACCCCCTCCCCCACCCCCAAAAGGGACAGATTCAATAGACTCTCTCAAAACATAGTCATCCACCGTTACTATAAGAGATACACAAACAATGGGAAAAGATAGGTTCAGTGAGCTTTCTAAAAGATCCCGAAGCCCCCCGTACTTCCCCACCATTACACATTGTTCTGTAATTGCCTATTATAAACTTGGAGTTCCGTGAGAGAGGGAACCATGTTTGCCTCACTTCTAGTTCTATCCCCAGTAGCTATCCCAGAGGCTGCTGCGTAGTAGGATCACGATAAACACTTATAGATGAGGCAGCTAGAGCCTAATTAGGTCTGGGACGTGCTAGAGGTCACACAGAGAGTTGATGGTCGAGTTAGCGTTCAAGCCCAGGAACTTTTCTATTCCCTGACCGCCCCACCTTAGCCGAACCTATTTAGCTAAGTTAATCAGTAGGTAAAGACCAAACTTCTCTTGCCTAAACTACTGCAAAACCCTTTCTGATCTCCCTACCACTATTTCTCCATACAGTTTCTAAACCTTAAATCATGCACGCATGTGCACACACGCACACACATCCACACCTGTAGGTCCTCTGACCAAATCAGTCCTCCACACGACTGATTGAAGGGTCCCAAGTCTGATTCGTTCCCACCAGTGTGGTCTTGACCTCATGTTTTCACCCTCAGGCATGACCCCTCTCCTGCCTATCTTGTTTATCCAGAAAACTCCCCCTCCTCCTTGAAGATGGAGCTCAAAATCACCTGCCTCTGTAAAATGTTCTTTGACCCTCCCTCTCAAGCTCAGCTCCCAGTGTTTCCATGGCAACAGACCGTTTCTGCCTCTTGGACAGCTCACATAAAATCACCTCACCCCTGTCTCCAGGGAGGAAGGTCTCCCCTACTGCTGACTGGTTTATCTGTTCCTCCACAGCAAGGCCCCGGGGTGATGCCCACGGCCCTCATGTCTAGCTCAGGGCTTGGCACACAGTAGGAGCCCTGGGGGACTTTGTGGGGAGTTGGCTAAGTGAGGAATGAGACACGGAGGCCACTAAAACCAGCTCCCAAAAAAAGCAGCCAAATCCCTCTGCCCTTCCCACATTTGGAATTTCCAGGAAGTGCCGTTTTTTTCTGCAACCTTCTTCAAGCAACTGAGATTATCTAGCAGCAAGACAGAGCCAGGTGAGGGGAGAGATGGGTCGCAATGTCAAGAATGTGTGTGCCCTTCCCCTCTCTCCTAAGAACGCTTTTCCAGGTGAGCCTCACCTAGGACAGCCCAGGCACGATCCGTGAGAAAGGGGCGGGGAGCTATTTTAGAGTCTGGAGTGGGAAGGAGCACACAAATGACTCTAGTTCTCAAGCATTCTTGTGTTGAATAATTACCTAGGGCACTCTTTAAAATGCGGATACCAGGGCACCTGGGTGACACAGTCCCTTAAGCATCCGACTCTTGATTTCAGCTCAGGTCATGATCTCTGCATCGTGGAATCAGCCCAGAGTCAGGCTCTGCGCTCAGCGTGCAGTCTGCTTACCCCTGTCCCTCTACTCCTCTCTCTCTCTCTCTCTCTCTCTCTCTCTCAAATAAATAAATATATAAGTAAAAGATTTTTTAAAATGCAGATACCTGGGCCCTGCCCCCACAGTCTATAATTGAGTAAGTCAAGGTTTGCCTAGGAGTCTACATTAAAAACTAAAACAGGGGCATCTGGCTGACTCAGTCAGAGCTTGCAACTCTTGATCTCAGGGTTGTGGGTTTGAGCCCCACGGTGGGTGTAGAGATTACTTAAAAATACAATCTTTGGGGGCTCCTGGGTGGCATCAGTTAAGTGGCTGCCTTGGGCTTGGGTCGTAATCTCAGGGTCCTAGGATCGAGCCCTCGCTGCTCAGTGGGGAGCCTGCTTCTTCCTCTCTCTCTGCTGCTCCCCCTGCTTGTGCTCTCTCTCTCTCTCTCATGCTCTCTCTCTCTCTCAAATAAATAAACATAAAATCTTAAAAAATAAATAAATAAAATAAAATCTTTGAAAAACAACAACAAGAAACAAAACCAAAAAACTGTCCCCAGTGATTCAAATGCAAGAAATCCTCAGACCACACTTTGAGAAACCCAGGCCAAGAAAGTCTTTTCTGGCACCAGCTGAAAATCTGGCCTTCTCCTCTCTCTCTCTCTTCAACTCCAGCCTCAGGGACCTAGATGTCTGTAGGGATCCTGGGAAGAGACAATGACCCTGGGAGGCTGACCCACGGCAGGATTCCAATAGGAAGAGAGGTTAAGCCCATAAAGTGTGGGCCCAGAGGGCAGAACAGGCCCTGGCAGAGCAAGTCACAGGGAGGCAGATGTCAGCTCGACCCCAGGAAGACTTTCATGGCAGATCTATTGGATCACTCCCAGCGTAAGGCCTGCCATCTGGAAGGGAAGCTCCCACTATCCTTGGATAACTCTAAATTCCCTGGCGTGGCTACAAGGCCCCTCAGAATCCAGCCCCTGCTTACTTCTCCAATCCTTCACAGTCGCCCATTTCCAGAACTTAGCCTGCACCCCCACCAAACAGAACCTCTCTGGCTCCTCCAAGATGCCAAGCCCTCCACCTGTTAGCCTTCCTTGCTTGCCTCTCTCCTCCAGGATTTGGCCCATTCTGGTAGCTCTGCCTAACCTGCCCGTCCCATAATTCTGTCATCCTTAAGTTAGTTCCCTCTAACCCCACAGCTGGATGACAGGTTCCTGATCTCTGCTCCTTTTATACCCCATATGAAAATTATTCACTGCCCCCCACCCCCGCCAAGACCTGACATACTATCTGTACAAGAATTATTTACTGGGTGCCTGGGTGGCTCAGTGCCCGACTCTTGATTTGGGCTCAGGTTACAATCTCAGTCAGGGTTGTGAGATGGAGCCCCATGTCAGGCTCTGCATTTAGTGGGAGTCTGCTTGAGATTCTCTCCCTCTCCCTCTGCCCCTCCCCCTGCTCACACTCTAAATAAATAAATAAAATCTTTTTATTTTTAAAAAATATTTACTGAGTTGAACTGTTCGATTTTTTTTTTTTTTTAAGAGACTGACTGAGCCAGCCAGGCGCCCTGAGGGTTATCTTTTTTTTATTATTATTATTTATTTATTTATTTATTCATTCATTCATGAGAGAGAGAGAGAGAGAGAGGCAGAGGGAGAAGCAGGCTCCCAAGGAGCAGGGAGCCCGATGTGAGACCTGAACCCAGGACTCCGGGATCATGACCTGAGCCGAAGGCAGACGCTCAACCATCTGAGCCACCCAGGCACCCCTGAGGGTTATCTTTCAAAAGTAGCCAAAGCCCAGTGAGCTGATCATTTGATGTCAGTTGGGTTCATAAAAATTTGTATTCAGGAAGACAAAGGAAATTCATTTCAGAGCAGCAACCCAGATGGAAGGGGGTGGGGAGAAGGTATCACCCTGGTTTTCCAACCCTCCAATCCAGCTTCCGTCACACCTGCCCCTGAAAAAATAGGTACTTGCCAGGCCTGTCTGGACCCACTGGGCATAGAGAGGCCCCACCAACCTTAGGTGAGGCAAGTTTTTCAAGTACTAATTCCCTATCTTTTGAGTGTGGGCCCCTGCAGCCGGGCCTCACCAACTCAGCCTGGTGGTACTTAGTGCTTTCTGTGTACCAGGCTCCAAGTGACCAGGGCAGACAAGGTCTGAGTCTCCCCAGCCCACTGGTTGGTCCCATAGCCTGTCAACTGGGGTAAACCAGGTTTCCAACCCTGGTCTATCAATGGTGACATGTGGGTGTCCCTGCAAGATAGACCAGGAGGTCATACAATGCCCTGAGCCAGGGCAAGTGGTGGTAGAGCTGCCGGGGAGCTGTTTGGTTTCCTAGCTTACCTCTGAAGCACAGATCTTTCCAGAATGTCTTCACAGTCCCCGGAGGTGGGAGAATCCAGTGTAGATGGATCCATGCCAGCCCTCCCTCACCCCCAACCCTACTCCAGGGAGATAAACCTCGCTGGGGCCTGAGCCCCGGGGGTCAGGGTATCTGAAGGGGGCTGGGGACAGGAGCCCAGAAGTGTGGTTGTTCAACCTGCTAGTTGATTAGCTGTGTGACCTTGGACAAGTCCCCTTCCCTCTCTGAGCCTGGGATTCCTCCTTTATAAATGGTGGAAAGGGACTAGACTGGTGTTTCGGGACCTTGACTATGAATCAGAATGATCTGAGCAGCGGCAAGAGAAAGGAACTTGAAAACTCACAAATCCCCGGGCCCCATCCCAAAGCTCCTAAAGAATCTGAATTCCCATGGAGGACAGGCCTCCTCCAGCCCTGGCCCCCAACCTCACCCCAGCTGGGGAGCCTCTGGAGTCCCTCCAAACCTTCCCCAGCACCCGTCCACTGAGAAACTCTTTGGGATACAACCCCTAGGCCTCCTTGGACCAGGGCTAGAGTAAGCTGCCCCATCTCTCTCTCTCTCCAAAGACTTCTGGAGCCTGAAGCACTAGTCAGTGAGCAGTTTATTATCCATCAAGCTGTCCCCAGCCTCCCAGCAACCGTGTCCTGTACACAACCAGACACAGCCTTCACTCCCGTCTGTCCTCACTGCCGGCCTCGGACCCCACTCCCATCCAAGGCAGCACCAGGCCCAAGGGCCACACCTCAGCTAGGGGCAGGGGAGAGGAGGCAAAAGCTGGAGAAAGAGGAGCTAGATCGGCCCCAAGCTTCTGGAACCAGCACCCCAGGAGGAAGGGAAAGGGGGCAAGGCTGGGGGGAGCTGGGGTTGCCAGGCGATGCTTCAGGCAGGAGGCTCTTCTCCGGGAGGTGCAGGGAAGCCACTCAGGTCTCGGCCAATGATCTCACTCACTGTAAAGGAGGGGCAGTTGAAAGATTGGGCTAGGGACTGGTCCCCTCCTTCTCCAGAGACCCCCAATCCATTCCAGGCAGGCCTCAGTCTAGGAGTCCTCTAGGCTCCTCCTCTACTGGCTTCTCTTCCACTGGTCCTTAGTTTCCCCAAAATGTCTTGATACCTGGTCCCAATCCAATCTCGCTCAATTCCATCCACGTGGGCTCCCAGGCCCCCATCCCAGCCCTTTCCTGCCGGCTCGGCCTGCAACGTTAGGGCAGTGGCTGTCAGCAGCGCTGCGGGCGGGGGGTCGCCAGTGGGAGGGAGGAGACACAAAATACCAAGGCTCCTCACCACCAATCCTGACCACAGTCACCACGTGGAGGGGAAAGCTGAGGCAAGGGAAAACATGCTCAACTGGGACCTCTGCAAGCCCCTGCCCCTCTCTGAAATACAGTGTCTGAATCTGCAAATTGAGGGAGCTAGGCTGAATGATCTTGAAAGTGCTTCTAGCCCTGAGATTTTGTGAGCTGGGGCAGAGAGCAGAGGCAGAAGGGCGGGGCAGGTACTCCATGCACCCTCTGGAACTAAGTTTAACTGGATTCGGGCGGCCACATGCACCAAGCGCTTGCCTCCCAAGACCCTCCGACTGGCCCTGAGGGACCGAGGACGCCCCATCTCTGGGAAGCCAAAGTCCAGCCCTCAGCAAACATGCAGAGCAAACTCTTGCGCACACGCACACTCACAGCCCCCAGTCGCACACCCACCTTCCTCCAGCGTGATACCCTGGATAGGGGCACTGTCTCGGAAGCCGTCGCTGTAGCCACCCCTGGATTTCTCCTGCTCCGGAGCCCCCTCCCCAGGGCCATAGCTTGGCCCTACCTCATTGTATCCCTCAGCAGATGGGGGGTGAACGCCACTCTGGGGAGGGAAGGGGCCTTCCAGTGGTGGGGATGAAGGTAGTGGAGGCCGAAAGGGGGCTGGAGGGGGGAATGGCAGCCCCAAGGGAAATGGGGAGCCCCGTCCTCCATAGGGGTCACTAGGGAAGGGCCGGGGAAGGAAGGAGACTGGAGGTGGACGGGCACAACCGGTGGCACCCCCAGTCTCAGGAAACATCCGCAGGCCAGGTCTGTAGGATGGTGGGGGCCCCGTCTGGGGGTACAGAGGGGGTGTGCCATAGCTGAAGCCTTCTGACAGGTAAGGAGTTTCATAAGCAGGGTCTTCATGGGGATAGGAGGGGTAAGGGGGCCTGGGTGGTGAGAAGTCCATGTCAGTGCCAAAGGGGGGGCCAGGTGCTGAAGGGAAGCCGCGGAGAGACGAGTCGGGTAAAGGCTCCTCCTTGAAGATCACTAGGTAGGAGGGAAAGCAGGAGGACACACTGGTGAGAGGGCTTGCTATCTCCCCACTGCACAGCCTCCAACCACCTCTCCATCCCCAGGCTTCAGCCGTGGCTTGGCCCCTCACGATGAGGGCCCTGCATCCCTCTGCCCCTGCCTCAGCTCTCCATACCCCCACCCCGCCCCCACCGTGGGCTGTCCTAGAGCGTACCAGGCAGGAACTTGAAACTCTGGGTAGGACTGCGCTTCCTCCGCCCATTGGAGACATAAAAGTAGACCTGGACTGGCCGGGACACCCGCTTGTTGTTGTACTCGGGGACAGTCAGGGTCAGCGTTACCTGGGGAACGGCACAGGATGAGGCGGGGAGACTTCAGGGACCCAGGCTCAGCCCAGCCCTCCCAAGGACCCAAGCTCCACCCCCTGGCTTTTTTTCATTTGCTTAACAGCAAAGTTCATTCCCTTGAGATGAACCTGCTTCTACGGTAGCCAGGCCGCCTCCTTCAGAAAAGAAAAGGTAGCTTCTGGACTCCATTTCCAAGGGCAAGCGACAGATCTGTGAATTTCCTGACTTCTCCCGCCACCCCCCAGGGGTGGGTGCCCTAGTGACACGGGTACCTCGTTGCTCTGCAACCGGTTCACTGTGGCCTCCTCCTCCCATTGCAGCTTCCCATCTGTGCAGGAGGAACAGAGAGCTCCAGCCCAGCTCCAGGGCCCCTGCCCCCTGCCCGCTGCCATTTTCCCTCCTGCTAGAGCCAAGGCCAGACTCAGAAGGCCCCTACGGGGCCTGGCTCACAGAGGAGCCCACTGAGTGTTTATTCAATTGGATGGAAGAGGCAGCAAACTGAAACCAAGAGAAATGGCAGGGCCAGCCCAGGAACCAGAGAGAATTCATGATGGAGGCAACTCTTGAACCCCCCCACCCAGCTCCAAACATTCCCTCCCATGACAGTGCTGGGATGAAGTTCAAGGTTAGGAAAGGGTCCTAGCTTGAAGGAAGACCACGAGACCCCAGTCTCAAGATCTAGAACCTCTGAACCTGCTTTGACATGGTCTCAGGGTGCTAAATTTGAGTGTAGGGGCTGGGGCTCTTGATGGGCAGGGTTAGGGGAGGCGGTGGTTTTACCCAGACCCCTCAGTCTCCCCTTCTCCAGCCCTGCAGCTGCCCTCAGGCCCCTCACAGGCTTTGTAATCACGGTTGTGCTACCAGGCCCATAACTCAGGAGGGTTTCAGGAATTCACCACCCTGAGACCAGGAGTCGCCTGCTCCACTGACTGAGCCAGCCAAGGACCTCCCCCCCACCCTCTTGAGCCTTTGAGATTGCTGTCACACCCACCTCCCCATGGGAAGCAGACAGGACAATGGGAAGGGCAGTCTCTCTGTTCCCTTTTACAGATGAGGAAATGGAGGCTCCACTTGCTAGCTTAGGGACAGCACCAGAGATCTTTCATCTGCGCAGTCCAAACTCTTCCTGCCTGCCCCCCGCCCCCGTGGGTGCTCACCAGGGCCCCTCTCGATGAACACCACCTTGGAGTCTGGCAGGAAGTTGGAGCCAGTGAGCACTAGTTCCTCTCCTCCTCTCACGGAACAGGCACTGGGGCTGTACGCCTCTACCTGGGGCAGCTCCTGGGCCGAGCGCTGGGCTGCAGAGCAGGGCAGGAAAGAAACTGGCTGGGCTGAGTACAAGCGGACAGGACCCTCTGCCCCCACCCTCCTTGGAATAACGGCCGCAGGACCCTGGAGGCGTCCTCCTCAGCAGCAAACACACAAGTAAATCAACGGTATCCCTGGGGTCACACAGACCAGGTAAGGAGCCCGGGCAGAGAGAGAGAGATGAACAAGGTCACCGAAGGCCAGAGGTACCCAAACAAGGACACAGAGCCACCCACCCACGGACAGATGGAGGCCGGGGCCACTCTAGTCCAGCCCAGAGACAGAGTCTGCAGCAGGGATAAATTAGAACACTGCCCCCACCCCCTCCAAAAGAGAAATAAGTGCTGAGTCCCTTTCAGGGCTACCTAGGACAGACAGGACACAGGACACAACGCAGAAGAGATGGGAAGCCACACAGACACACAGAGAGTGAGTGGCAGGAGACACAGAGCCGGCTCAGGGCCTCTTTGCTCACAGCACTCAATGGGCACTGATGCTGTCTGCACCGAGGCGACCTTCCCGCTGCCCTGGGGCACGTGCACCCGGAACACGAGCCGCACTCGTGTGTTCTTGCGCCCAATGTCTGTCTCCCCCTTCCGAAGCTCGATGTCTGAATTCCGGAGCTTCAGGATTCCAGCACAGTCAATGCTGAAGGCAGAGAACGGAAGGCAAGCCCTCCCAGCTGAAACCAGAATAGTGATGCCCCCACAAGAGGGAAGCCCCCCACCCTTCATCCAAAGCCCTGAATGACTTCATCTGGGAGCCTTAAGGGTGGGGGGTGATTTTCTAATCAAAGGTGGTCTCTCCAACGTGCTCCCTAACCCCCAAAGTCCTCTTCTAGATCGTGAAAAGCCTGAAACCTGCTCCTAGGGGTGATGTCTAGCTCTTCTGGGAAGAGGAAGAGTGGGCCTAGCTTAGACCTCATGGAAAAGTTGGTCCTAAAGCCTGAAGACCGAGGGGAAGTGAAATGGGGACCTACTTGGCTGCCATGTTGTTCTCAGGAAGCAGGGTCATCTCCAACACTTTGGTACCACTGACGACAGCTTCATAGCTAGCCGTGGCCACCATCTTGCCCGTGATACGGTGCACCTGATAGAAGGCATGAGGCCGCAGGTTCCTTTCATCTGCAGTGCCAATGAACATCTGTAGAGTCAGTGGCTTCTCACTGTAGCCTAGGAGCTGGCAGAGGGAGAGAGAGGCCACCCAGTTGAAATCCCCACTGTCTCATCCTTCATCCATCCCTGGGTTTTCAGTCCACCAGGGGATGAGGATGGTGAAAGATAAAGGATATCCTGGAAAGGATTCCCGGGGGGAATTGGGTACCAGCTGTGGAGAAAACGTGGCCTGGAGTTCACAGTGCTATTCTTGGAATAAGGCCCAAACTGGGCTGGGCAAAGGGGAAAATCTTCCAAGAGAGACTGGCCCAACTCAACAGACAACCTAACTCCCAGTGAACTTTGGCCTCAGCCTAACCCCTCCCCCACATCTGGCACACCACCATTTTCCAGAGTAGACATGAGGCTGGTGTCCCATGGGAAGAATGGAGGGGGGGCAGGGTGGAGGGACGGAGAAATGGAAAGTATATCCGGGTCCTTGAAGTACACCCTTCCTCCCCTAACTCCAGCCCCTCCCCCAGCCTGCCTGCAGGGTCAATGCTGAGAGGGAGTGTGGGAAAGGGCAGTGCCATGGGTCGGCACAGCTGGAGCCCATCTGCAGGGATCTGGGACTGGAGAAGAGAAAGGCTATCAGGCCTGCCCTCTGCCCCTTACCTTGACTACAGGGTGACCACCAGGGGCGGCTTTGACAGCCCCTCGGCTGCCCTCAGTCTCATAGTGGGCCCGGTGGTGGGCTCTAGGCTGCACCTCGATCCTCAGCTCCAGCTGCTCGTACTGGCTGGGCAGAGGCCAGTCCAGCGGGGGTAGGGCAGAGGTCCTGGAGAGGAGAGAAGAGCAGTGATCATCTGCAGCCTCAGACGCCAGTCAGAGAAGCACTGGGCCCAGCTCCCTGGGATGTGAGGGAGGAGGGGGCGTGGGTATGGGAGAAAGGAAATCACAGCAGAAATAAGACAGTCCAAAAGCCCAGAAGCAAGGGGAAATAGGAGACACCCCTCTCAGAGCCCCTTGAGATGAGAGTGTGGAAAATGGCCCCAGGCCTGAGACTCCCTTCTTTCCAGCTCTGAGCACAGGGTTTGGGGTGGCAAGGGTTCATTCACCTGGATACAGAGGTGAACCTAGACCTAATCATAATCCCCAGACCTGGATGGGAAGAGTCAAGTAAAGGAATACCACTTCAGACCAGAAAAGTCCTCAGAGGTTCACCCCTTTGTTTTTCAAATAAGGAAATTGAGGCCCCAGGGGAGGAGAATACAGCAGGCCAAGCAAGCCAGTGACTGACAGAAGCCAGGACTGTTTCCAGCACCTTTTCCTCTAGTTGGGGGCGGACAGGTCAGGTCCAGAAAGCTGGGGGTTACAGATGGGCAATTTTCCTGTATTGAGCTCGAAGATATCCTCCAGGTGGTGGCTGGCAATGTCTGGAGACAATTTGGGGAGTCCCAACTAGGGGAGAGGGGGCCACTAGCATCTAGTGGCTAGAGGCCAAGGATGCTGCTAAGTCATCCTACGGTGCCCACCACAGCCCCATACAACCCTGGCCTACAGGAACCCAGGGGAACAGGCATTAAGGTTTCTTTCCCCGGATGGAGCCAGCTCAATCTGACATCCCCAGATTTAGGATTATTGAGAGTGAAAGAGGTGGAAGAACTATAAGCCCCGCTTGTTTTAATGTGAATTCTTTAACTTACAAGCTATTTTATTCAAATTAGCAGCTACACTTTTAATCAATAAGTCAGGGCCCTAGAAATTAAGTGAGAGAAGAGAGACTTCCTGCTACCCAGTGCAGGGCTGAAATCCAGCCAGGCTTATGCCCAGCCAGTGCCAGCACAGAGCTGGGGGTGGGGGACACCCTAGGGGCACTCCTTCTTTACCTAAGTGGTCCTCCTGGGGGGGTAGGGAGGTTCTTCCTTATTTGTCCACAGGGAGTGATTGTCCTTTTGTAAATCACGTCTGGAGGGGGTGGGGTTTGGGTTTGGTTTGGTTTTATAATTCTCCCCAAAACTGGGTAGATGGCAGCCATCAAGCTGGTCGCAGATTCTCTTTTGAAATGCCAAGGGCAGAGAACCAGGACCTTTCTTCAAACCCATCCCCTGACCTTCCTGCTCCCTCAGTGGGATGGCTGGAGACACAGGTGGGGCTAGGCACAATCCTCACCTGAAGATGGGGCTGTGTCCCCCAATCCGGGCCTTGGACCAAGCCAGTGGGGAAGGCACTGCCAGGTAGTCCATGCCGGCCACCTCCTTCCGAGGCCCCCCGGGGGGCGCTGCAGTCTCCTCAGCTCCTGCCTGCAGCTTCCCATTGCACGGGGCAGGCTCCTCAGACCGAGGCAGGGCCACGGCCTGCTCGCTGGAAGTCCGCCGGGTCTTCTGCGGGATGCTCTCCGCCGGTGGGGCTCCCACGTAGTCAAAAGGGCCGGGGGAGCCAGGGTCCCGGGCCAGAGGCAATGGGGGTGGTGGCGGTGGCTCGGGCCCCTCCTCCCCTAGGCTGCCACGGCGGGACAGAGCTGGGGAGGCCGAAGACGGGGTTCCCGAGCTGGAATAGCGCCGCTTGCCACATGGAGAGGCGGGCCGTGGGGAGGCTGGGGTGGGCCCAGGAGCGCTGAGGAGTAGCCAGCTATCCTCTGGCCCCCGGCCTCCTCCGGGGCTCGGACCATACAGGTTCCAGGGATCGTCGGGGGTCCACGGCCTAGGGGAGGCCCGGGGCGAGGGCAAGGGGGAGCCCAGGCCAAACCGCGAGGCTGCCTCGTTGAGCTCGGACTCCACCTCGTCACAGGCTGCGTACAGGGCTGCCTCGTCTGAAGCATCGGAGAAGAAGCTCCACGAGGACAGGCTGCTGCTGCCGGGGCTGGGGCTGAAGAAGGGGCCCCCGCCCTGGCCGCCTGTCTCTCGGTAGCCCCCAAAACCTTCTGGCGGCGGGTAATCCCTGGGGGAGCCGTCCCCCCAGGTATCGGGGTTGTCCTCCAGCGCAGCCGGCGGGTCAGGCGGGGGAGAGATGGAGGTGATGCGGATGCTGGGGCATTCAAGAACACGGCCTCCCCCAGCCCCCCCGGAAGCTCCTCCCGGGCCCCCCAGCCTCACTGACCGGGCGGGCTGGCTCTCCCAAGTGCCAGGTGAGGGGGCCGGGCGGGGTGGTGGCGAATGCATGCCAGGCCGAGGGGGTGGAGGCCGGGGAATGCCAATAGGGGCAGCGCCATAGGGAGGGGGCTCCCCCAGGGCCAGACGGCAGCATGGCGGGGCGTCCTCTGAGTCCAGTTCTGTCAAAATGGGAAGGGAGGGGGACAGAGAGAGGGATGCCACAGGAGATGGGGACAAAGAGAAGCAGGTGAGATGTCTGGGTCCCTTGAGTGGCCAGCCCTCCGAGTCCTGTATGCACCCCCTCCTCAGCATAAGGTGGGGGGGGGTCCCTGAGCCTCGAAGACAAAAGCAAAGTTGGACCTCAGAAGGTGGAGTACACAGATCCAGACGTCCCAGGCCTTTTCCCACTCGGAGAACCTGACTCTCCTGAGCCCCTGGCCCTGGGACCTGGGGTACCAGACGGGGCGGGTCTTAAGGTGAGGGAGGCGACTGAAGAGGGGCTGGAGCTGGGCCTGGAGGCGTGTTTAGGGAGGCGCTGGGCTGGGCTGGGGGCGACTCACACATGAACCCAATTAGCAGCGGTTCCCAAACCCCCAAACGGTGCTGGCAGGAGCCCCAGTTGCCATCGCAACGGTGGCCAAGGGTGGGGGGGCGCCGGGGCTGTGGCGACAAGGGGAGGTGGCTCCTCCCTCGCTCCCCCCAGCTGGGGACGGGGGTGCAGCGGAGGGGATGCTGCGTGCCGGGCCCGAGCCCGGCCGCGGGAGGGGGACGCGGGCAGCGCGGATTCCGTGAGAGCGGCCGCCGCCGCCCCCGGCTCAGTCCCCGCCATCTGCCTCTCATTGCGGCCGGCGGAGGAGGGGGAGGGGCGCCCTAGCGGGGCCCGAGAGCTCCCCCAGGCCCCGGCGTCGGGTCCGCGGGCCCAGGGCCGGGTCCGCCAAGCCGCACGGTCCAGAGACCCCCCCCCCGTCCCCTGGCGGCGCCCGGGGCTCTCGGGGCTGCTCTTCCCGCCCGCCCCCCATCCCAGTGACAGACGGCCCAGCCGAGAGGCGGCGCGCAGCCAACGGCACCCCCGCCCCCACCCCAATCACGACCTAAAAAGGAGAAAGTGGTGCCCGGCCCCCAGCCTCACCTCCGCAGACCCCCGTGCCCTGCGACTCCCCTCCACCTCTGAGCCCCTCATCCTCCACCCCAGGCTCGCTGCCCTAAAATCCCCAGACTCGGGATCCCCGGGCCCTTTCCTTCACTGACCCCAAGACCCCTTCCCAGCCCCGCACTAACCTTCCCCCGACCCCCCCGCGCCCAGCGGGGGAGTCTCCTTTTCCTCCCCGAACACCAGCTTAAATTCCAGCTCCTCATCCTCGCAGCTTGCGGCCCCCATGGAGCCGGCCAGAGCCCCCAGGTCCCGGTCTGGGTGGGAGGGGGGGAGCTCAGGAAGCTGCCGTATCTTCACCCGTGGCTCCCTCCCTCCCCTCCTCTGAGACGCCCCCTCCTCCGCCGCTGCCTCCTCCCTCCGGACGCCCCCTCGTTATTATAGAAACTTTTCCAAACTTTTTTCCCCAAACTTCTTCAAAGCGCCCCCCCCAGCCTGTCCCTGATTGGCTGCCCGGGATGCTCCAGCCCCTCCTCCAGGGATGAGATGGGAAAACCACGCGCCCCTCGTCCTCCCCCCCCCCCCCCCCCCCTCTCCCCTCCCCCCTCCCCCCCCCCCAAAAAAAAAAAAAAAAAGAACAAAACTGAATTGGAAAAACGCTCCCTCAAGCGTGGTGCAACCTTACTGAAGCTTATTGGCCCGCACTCGTGACAATCATATCCCGCAGGGAGCACTACCCCCACATAACCCCCCAATTTAGTCTAAGTTCGGGGGCTCCGGGTCCGAGCGCCTTAAAGCGGATACGTCCTGGGCCTATAGTGTGGAGAGCCCAGGGAGATCTTTTCTTAAGTTCTGAAGAGTTGTGCAGCCTGCAACTCTCAAGGAAGGACACCTCTCCTCCCCTTTCCATCCAAGCCTTGACACCCAGCGGCCTCTGGGGTTCAGAGTGGCTACAGGCTGCTCTGAAAAGGAAAAGGTCATCGCTCCCCTGAAGCCGCCTTGCCTGGGCTTTCTGGAAGCCCAACCGAGTCAGCCCTCTCAGCCACCGTCTCTCCCCAACCCTCAAAGGTGAAGAATATTTAGGCGTCTTGGGGAACTGTTCAAAGGTCCATAGCCCCTGACTGGGCGGTGATCCAGGCCGGGCTTTACCGCTGCCCTAGTCCCAGCCACCCAGAGGGGCCATTAATTAGCCTCCACGGGAAGTCGGCTCCCTCCTCGCTAGAACTGTAGTCTGGAATGAATCTCTGATCCGATAGCATCCCGCTCCGACTAGCTTGAAAAATCCTAGCCAGGTTTTCTAAGAGCCCGGAGCCCGGCGACCTTGTGGGCCCCAGGGTTGGACACCTGTCACCTGGGCGGGGGGAGGAAGGAAGACTCGGACTGGAGATTCCAGGAAGGGCAGGCATGGGGAGGAGGGGCTGTTGGCGTGAGAGGGAATTAGATAGGAGATTCTTGACTCGGAAGGCGGACCGGGGTGTGGGAGGTACCATTTCTCCCCCCACCACCAGTACCGAAGGTGTACTTCAGACCTCTCTAACAGGCCGCAGCGACCTTTAATCTAAATCCCTCCAGCTCAGGGCTGCGCCCCCTGCGGCGCCCCAGCCCCGCACCTAAAGGGTTAAGCTACGGCCCTCGGGTCAGACGTTTACAAACACTCGGGAGCCGGGCGGGGACCGCGCCCGTTACTCTAATGAGAAACAGGCTCTGCGGGGCAGAGGGGAAGAGGGGAGGGCTGGCCCGGCGGGCCGGAGCTCCGCCGCGGCCGAGGCGGCTCCCCTCCCTTCCCTCCCTTCCCTCCCGTCCTCCCGCTGGCCCGCCCTGGGGACCCCCCCCAGCCCCCGGGGACCCCAGTGACGTGCGGAGCTGCTCCGGCTCGGAGCCCAAGACCGCGACGCTGGAGGGGCGGGGATAAGAGGCCAGGCCGGCGGGGAGAGAAGAATGTCCCGGGGCCGAGCGGGGAGGCGGCCTGGTTTGATTATTCCTTTTTTTCCCCCCGCCTTTGGTTGGTCTCCTCAGGTTACATTTCCCTTCCAGCTTCATCTCGGAAATAAAGGAAGGAGAGACCCACGGGGAGGGAGAGCGAGGAACACCCTTGAGACCCGCGACCAGCCTCCACCTGGGGGGGGGGGCGGTGCAGAAGGAGGAGGGAAGCGGAGGCTAGATGGGCACGGGTAGAGACCCCAGTCCGGCCCCCTGATTGCCCACACGCCACCCCCACGCCCCCCTCCGCTGTACAAGCAGACGCGCACATTCTTTTCAAATGTCATATTTCCTTTGATCCTGGGCAGCGTTTCTCCATGTGTCTAGCTCAGCAACTACCCAGCCAGCCACCTCCCCCTCTCATCCCCCCCTTTGTATATTTTCCTGGAGAACCCTCCCCTCCTCCAAGCATCTGGAAGGCCCTGAGGGCTGGCGTCGGCGCACATTCCCCTGGCGACTCGGGCCTTGCCTCCCAGTGACTCAATTTCCCCTCTGCCGGTTTCGGGGGGAGGGTGGGGAACAGAGGGGAAGAGTGGAGAGTTTTTGAGCGCAAAAGTGGTACGAACGAGACTGAAGACTGCTCAGAGTGCCAAGCTTCTCTCCGGGGAAGTGGAGGGGGACGGCCCCTGGAGTCTGAAAACCCTCCGATCCGTCTGGGCTGCGGCAGAGGGATGGAATTTATGACTTCTGCCATGTCCTGCCTGTGGAAGAAGAGGTATTTGTAGGTTTAGATTGCCCTACACTTCCGCTCCCCGGCGACCACAAAGACCCAGCCGCCCTCCCTTCGGGTTCCAGGTTTCTCGCCCGCCTAGCCTTTGTTCTCGCTCCGCTGCCCCCTAGCGGGCAAACCTGAGCACAGCTCGGCTGTCTTACCTTGCGTTGGTGGAGCGTTTTGCCTTCTGCTCTGCACTTTCCCAGGCTTGATTCAGTGGCCTTGGAGAGGGACGATATCGTTTTGGGGGGGTTTGGTTTGGTTTGGTTTGGTTTGGTTTGGTTTGGTTTGGTTTTGTTTTGTTTTGTTTTGTTTTGTTTTGTTTTGTTTTGTTTTTAATTACACAGATACATTCTCCTTGTAAACGACTCAAGCCATACAAAATTATATAGTAAACCGTGATAGTCCACTATTTTGTATACATTTATTAGCATATATGTACACACACTTGCTCTTTTCAGGAACATGAGACCATTGCTACAAGCATTTTTCTTGACTTGCTTTTTTTTTTCTCTCTGTTAATAAATGGCTTTAAGATCTTTTCCTGTCAGTACACGTGCATCTGAAAACGGTGATAAACATTCCCATCTCTTCAAGGGAGGTTAGTGACACAGCTAGGTCTGTGGGTCCTTTACCAGTGCTAACTCCTCCATTCATGCCATATCTTACATAGGAATCAGTCTTAGCCTGGGCTTCCCCAAAAAGCTGAGCCTCAGACAAGAATGACATGTAGGCAGCTTACTGTGGAAAGCAATCCCAAGAGAAAAGCCAGTGGGGAATGGGAAGAGAGAAACCAGGAAGGCAGGCCCAAGGATGTGGTACTCAGCTGGTCACTGTCTGAGCAACTGGAACATTGTCCCACTGGAACCTTCTGTGAGCCATATAGAATGTGATTCAAGAGACATAGAGAGGAGTGGCTCAGTCGGTTAAGTGTCTGCCTTCGACTCAGGTCATGGTCCTGGGGTCCCGGGATTGAGCCCCACGTAGTTATCATCCTCAGGCTCCCTGCTCCTTGGGGAGTCCGCTTCTCCCTCTCCTTCTGCCCCTCCCCCTGCTCCTCCTCTCTCACTCACTCTCTCAAATTTTTTTTAAATATTTTCTTTATTTGACAGAGAGAGACAGAGCGAGAGAGGGAACACAAGCAGGGGGCGTGGGAGAGGGGGAAGCAGGTTTCCCACCGAGAAGGGAGCCCGACGCGGGGCTCGATCCCAGGTCCCGGGATCATGACCCAAGCCGAAGGCAGACGCTTAACTGACTGAGCCACCCAGGTGCCCCTCAAATAATTTTTTAAAAAATCAAAAAAATATATATAAAAAGAGACACAGAGAGGAATATTTATCCACTCACTCTTACCCCCAGTGGTCAAAAGTTGCCCCTTGAGTGTTCATCCCCTCACTCTTCCAGGTTTACACAAGTGTCAGGAATGGCAGATGCCCCACAAGGCTGCGGCAAAGGAGTCCCTGGGCAAGGGCAAAGAAAGGAGCTGTAGTTGGGAGCAGATACTGTCGGGTGACACCTGCAAGCAGCTGATTGCCATAGTAACAGCTAGAGTAAAAAATGGATGGAGAGTATATGAGGCAGCTAGGATGTGTCCTGTACAAGATCATCCATTCATTCAGACAAAAAATATGTACCGAAGCACCCATATGTTCAGAGGCAGTTCTAGGCTTTGGGTACCTATACTTATAGACTGAGCCCCCAAGAATTGCCAGTTATTATCAAGCTGGAAATATATTTCTTCCATGACATCTCCCTCTTCTTTGCCCTTGTAACTGTAGAAAAGCATCAGTTTTATTCATGCGATATCTATCTACTTCCTTTCTATTCCCTTCATTGCCATCCCAATTTAGCCCTTGATTTTTTTCTGATTTAGACTCTCAATAACAGCATCTAACATCAACCTTACACATTTGACAACTGAAGTATATATATCATTTTTAAAGCCTATCTCTTCTGTAACAAAAAATTATTTTCAGTATTAATCATGATATGAAACACAATCATGGCCAGAAAAGAAATATAGTAGAGTACACATTTTCTTTTATTGACCTAATATGCTCATAGAAATGCCAGTACGAGACGCCAGTAATGCACATATATAACACACACATATATAGGTATGTGTGTGTGTGTGTGTGCATGTTATCGTACAAGAAAGGAAAAAAGCAATGGGTTAATAATTGTAATTATATACATATACTTTTTATTTTAAATAAAAAGGAAAAAGATTTACATATTGGTCTAAGAATAAATTATAACATTATAATTTCTGTTCCAGGTCTTAATTTTTGCAAATTTGTCAATGACTTTGTAAAAATTGATCTTCCCATACAGACAAAAGAGCCAGATTTGTACATCTATCTCACTCAAGGGTTGATCAAAGAAAACTTTTTAATAATGTTAAATGTTGGGGCACCTGGGTGGCTCAGTCGGTTAAGCATCTGCCTTCAGCTCAGGTCATGATCCCAGGGTCCTGGGATGGAGCCAGCTTCTCCCTTTCCCTCTATCCCTCCCCCCTGCTTGTGCACTTGCTCTACCTCAAATAAAAATAAAATCTTTAAAAATTTTTTAAAAAATAATTTTAAACATTTTTGAGATATAACTCATATACCATAAAAGTCATTCTTTGAAAGCATACAACTCAGTAGATTTTAGTATATTCACAAAATTGTGCAACCTCACCATATATATCTAATTCCAGGACATTTTCATCACCCCAAAAAGGGTGATTAGTAGTCATTCTCCATTCTCCCATTCCCCTAACTACTGGAAACCACTAACCAACTTTCTGTCTCCATAGATTTGTCTATTCTGGACATTTCATATAAATATAATATGTCAACTTTTGTGCCTGTCTTCTTTCACTTTGCATAATGTTCTCAAGGTTCATCCATGCCATAGGAATCAGTACGTCATTCTTTTTTATGACTATCCATTTTAATTTTGAAATTTTTCTTTACACAAAGCAACATATATATAGTCAGAAGAAAACTGTTGCATTGCTTATTATTAAACCCTTTTATTAGTATATAACTTTTCACATGTTTACATCTTATCTCCCAATCAGATAATATATACCTGAAAGGAGCTACTAAGTTTGGGGGTGATATGTTACATATTGTTTGCTCAAGCTTGAGGTCCAGTAGCTAGGTGATGAGATCTGGGCCCTTGCACCTGAGCTTGGTGCCATGATGGATTAGACTTGAAGATTTTTTTTTTTTAAGATTTATCTATTTATTTGACAGAGAGAGATACAGCGAGAGAGGGAACACAAGCAGGGGGAGTGGGAGAGGGAGAAGCAAGCTTCCTGCTGAGCAGGGAGCCCGACACGGGGCTCGATCCCACGACCCTGGGATCATGACCTGAGCTGAAGACAGACGCTTAACGACTGAGCCACCCAGGCGCCCAAAGATTTTTATTTATTTTTTTGTCAGAGAGAGAGAGAGAGAGAGAGCACAAGCAGGGGGAGTGGCAGGGAGAGGGAGAAGCAGGCTCCCCGCGGAGCAGGGAGCCCAATGCCGAGCTCAATCCCAAGACTCTGAGATCATGACCTGAGCCGAAGGCAGACGCTTAACCGACTGAGCCACCCAGGCGTCCTAGACTTGAAGATTTTAAGGGGAAGGGATGACTATGGGAGGGATGTGAATTGCTATGACCAACAGGCAGACTGTGACAGATTTAATTTTCCAGAGATATATGGGTTTAATCCCATTCAACATACCCTTCTTACAGTGTAACTCCTAGTCCTTCCACCCAGAGATGAGAGGTCTATGTTCTCCCCCTTGATTCTGACCAGGGGCTGGTAACTGCCTTGACCAATGGCATACAATAACTTTCAAGACTAGATCATAGGGGCGCCTGGGTGGCTCAGTCGTTGAGCGTCTGCCTTCGGCTCAGGTCATGATCCCAGGGTCCTGGGATCGAGCCCCGCATCGGGCTCCCTGCTCAGCGGGAAGCCTGCTTCTCCCCCTCCCGCTCCCCCTGCTTGTGTTTCCTCTCTCGCTGTGTCTCTCTCTGTCAAATAAATAAAATCTTAAAAAAAAAAAAAAAGACTAGGTCCTAAAAAGAATATAGGTTCTGTCTGGAACTTGATGGCTCGCTTGTGCTCGCTCTCTCTCTCTATCAGTACTTGCCATGTTGCCATTAGTATGGCAGCTCCACAACTATCTGGCTTCCAAGCTCCTTCCATCTTGCTATTCCACCATCCCTAGCATTCCACTTCATGGAAGACCCATAAAGAATCCAGCTCAAGGTCCAGCCATCATGACCATATCTAAACCAAGAACAAAAAAGAAGAGCAGAAGAATACACACCCTCTCCATCCCCGTACCATTTATGTTTACTTCCAATTGGCCAGAATTTAGTCATATGACCACATATATAGCTATAAGCGAGGCTGGGAAATGTGTTTATTCCAAGTGGACATACGTCTAGCTAAAAATGTCATGTTCTACTACTAAGGAAAATGGGGAGAAAGACTCCTGGAGCCAATTAGCAGCCTCTGCAAACTAGAGAAATGGGAGTTGGGGATTATCCATAAATTCCAATTACATACATAGTCTCTTTCCTCTAATACAGGATATTTTCTTGACTTACTACATAATTATCCTCATTATGTATTACACAGAACAAATCAAGTTCATTTTATAGCTAAGAAGAAACAGCTTAATGAGATTTATGGTGATCCTATTTAAGGGATGCAGGCCATGATGTCTAAAGCAAGAGTCCTCTCTCTGTAACCAGGGACACTATTCTCTCAAGTCTCAGCAAGACCTATGCTTCTCCTGAATTATCATGCAAAAGGCAAAACCATAGAGACATTTAAAATGGCAGATGCTGAGCTTTTTGTGGGCTAAGCATTCACAATATACATTATACATTCACAATGTACATTATAGACCAATTTGCAATCAATTTGGTTCGATCTAAAATTATGTTCTGTCAGGACTCTTAACTATAGAGAACAAACCAAGGGTTGATGGAGGGAGGTGGGTGGGGGATGGGCTAGATGGGTGATGGGTATTAAGGAGGGCACTTGTGATGAGCACTGGGTGTTATATGTAAGTGATGAATCACTAACTTCTCCTGAAACCAATATTACACTATATGTTAACTAACTTGAATTTAAATAAAATCTTGGGACAACCCTGTCAGGACCCCTCTCACTCTTGAGAGCTTTTTCTGTATCTTCACTTAATAAACTTCTATCACTTTACTCACAAAAATAAATAAATAAATAATAAATAAATAAATAAAATCTTGGAAGTATAAATAAATAAATGCAAAAATATTGTTACCATAAAAAAATTTTTTTAAATAAAATTATGGAGCACCTGGGGGGCTCAGTCAGTTGGGCATCTGCCTTCGGGTCCTGGGATCGAGCTCTGCATCGGGCTCCCTGCTCGGTGGGGAAGTCTGCTTCTCCCTCTCCGTCTGCCTCTCCACCTGCTCATGCTTTCTCTCACTTTCTCTTTCTCTCTCTCTCAAATAAAAAAATAAAATGTTAAAAAAACAAATAAAATTATGTTCTGCCATTTTTAATAAATTCATGATCACACACATTAAATTTCATGATCACATAGAATTCCCCAGATTTTGCCTTAGAAATTTCCTGCAGCTCCTTCTGAATATCATTCTTATTTACTTTGACATGTTATTGTTTCTCACCCTCTGATTCATCCTGGTCACAGGAAAGGAAGTGAGGTATGGGGTGCAAAATAGTAAAGCACTCTCCCTTCTGCAAGAGGGACACAATGAAAAAACATTTCAAAGAAGACTATGGGACTGGGTTTTCCCAAGACTCCTAGTTCTTTCCTTATGTCCATATTGGGGGGGGTAGATTTTTTTTATTTTTAAGTAATCTCTACACCCAACATGGGGCTCGAACTCACAACCCCGAGATTAAGAGTCTCATGCTCCACCAACTCAGCCAGCCAGGAGCACCTCTTATGTCTGTATTTGGATTGTCAAGATCTTGATCTTTTTCCAGATCATTATTCTTACCTTCACTGCAGAATCCCCCGCCCCTTTTTTTTAAAGTAGGCTTCACACCCAGCACGGAGCCCAAACAGGGCGCTCCAACTCACAACCGTGAGATCAAGATCTGTGCAGAGATCAAGCTCTGAGCAGAGATCAAGAGTTGGACCTTTGGGGTGCCTGGGTGGCTCAGTTGGTTAAGCGACTGCCTTCGGCTCAGGTCATGACCCTGGAGTCCCAGGATCGAGTCCTGCATCGGGCTCCCTGCTCAGCAGGGAGTCTGCTTCTCCCTCTGCCCCTGCCCCCTCATGTGCTCTCTCTCTCTCTCTCTCTCTCTCTCTCTCTCATTCTCTCTCTCAAATAAATAAATAAAATCTTAAAAAAAAAAAAGAGTTGGACCTTCAATCAACTGAACCACCCAGACACCCCAATCACTGCAGAATCCTGATAAGGTTGCAAATTTATCTGCAGTTCAACGGCATGCAAGATCAGTTTCAGCATTCAGTTTATATCTGACATCTACAGAGAAAGATGCATGCAACTGTGCTATATTTTCTTCTGCGCTTTCAGATTGATAATTCTGTGTTCTAAGATTTTTTATTCTTGGGGTGCCTGGGTGGCTCAGTTGGTTGAGCGACTGCCTTCGGCTCAGGTCATGATCCTGGAGTCCCGGGATCGAGTCCCGCATCGGGCTTCCTGCTCAGCAGGGAGTCTGCTTCTCCCTCTGGCCCTCTTCCCTCTCATGCTCTCTATCTCTCATTCTCTCTCTCTCAAATAAATAAATAAATAATCTTTAAAAAAAAAAAGATTTTTTATTCTTCCACCTTTAGCTATCCAATACCATTGGAAGCAAAACCAAGCCTTAAAATTCCACATCCCTCATTACCTTTAACTTGTTCTATAGGAACTGTCACCTGGTCCCTTAGAATCTCATCTAGCTTGCTTCGCTAGAATATGGAAGGAGTCTCATTTCCTTTTGCTCAATCTTTACTCCATATCCAAGTGCATATGTCCCACATATTCTCTGCATACAATCCTACCGACTAGTGAAAAGGCTTATTGAACAATCATTTAATTCACTGTCATGGAGATATCATATTGAGGTTAAGTGCTCTTTGTACTTTGACCTGGTGACTAATACATGGTATTGTTTATCCAATACTGGAATAGATGTTCCATGAGAAACAAGATGTGGTAGACAGAATAATGGTCCCCAATTATGAAGTAAGAGTCTGAGAAAAAAATTTCAGCAGTCTTACTGTACTGAGAAAACAAAAATTGGAGTTCAAGACCTGTCAAGAAGGAGGACCCTGATTAAAACCCCAGGATTTCAGTTAGGGCCCCTGAAGAACTTATACCCTCAGACTAAAGCTGTATCAGTAAGGGTTCTATCGGGAGACAGAAATCACACAAGAATTTGAACCAGGAAAGTTTAATGTAAAATTTCGACTATAATAGGGTATTAGAGTACTGAGCAATTGGCTGGTAAGAAGAAAAGAGAGCTCTAAAGAAGACAGGAATAACAGGTACAGGGAAGAGCCACTATCTCTAGGGCTGGAATAAAATGTCAAGGAAGACCACCACCTTGCCCCAAACTCCCAGGGCTGAGATCCAGACCTCACGTAAGAGAACTATGACTCATGGGCTGGCAGAAGAATCACTGAGAAGCTGAGATGCCGCTCCTCAGAACTCACTGCAAAGCTGTCCAGTCATTTAGGGGAAGGTGCCTCATCAGCTGCAATTCACTAAGAAGCCACCCGAGGAGGTGCCAGGCGAAGCTGTTGATCCCTGGGCCCTGCCGATGGCACCGCTCTGCAGCAGCCTGCCCTGAACAAGTTGTACACGCCGCTGGAGCCTGGCCAAAGGAACACCAGAGCTAGGAAGAGACCTCTTCCTCCTCCAGTGTTCCTCTAGCACCCTCTGCTGGCAATGCTTAACATTGTGCCAACCGGCAAAAGAGACAGAGTTACAGAATCCAGCTCGAATATCGCAAAGCAGGAAGTGGAGGGTGGGTTTGGAGCTGAGACTTAATTGACAATTGGCACAAAGGATAATTCAGAAATGGAAGAGCCCGGACTAAGACTGAAATGCAGCTTCAAATCAGCTGGACCCCATACTGGAGGAAAGTGATTTTCTTCTATTCTAATTGCCTACCAGAAATAAAAAGAATTATCTCTGAAGAAACCTAGCATTATCGAGAGACATGTCTATCTCTATGATTTTTCATACAAAATACCTGTCATTCAATAAAAAAATTACCAGGCATACAAGAAGATATCATTAAGTGGCTGAAAACCAAGCAGAAAAAAAAAGAAATACTCAATAGAAACAGACCCACAGCAGAACCAGATAGTAGAATTATGAGACATGGATTTTGAAATAACTACAATCAATAAGTCTGAGAAAACAAATGATAAGATGGAAAATTTCAGCAGATAAATAAAATCTATTAAGCAAATGTAAAATCTAGAGCGGAAAAAATCCAAATGATCGTCTTTATTTCTCACTTCCCATTGGAGCTGATCCATGCCCAAGTCCCACTTAATTTTTCCCATTCAGAAAATTGCTTTACTTAATAATAATTATCTTTGAATGCCCATTATGTGTCAGGTACAGTAAATATGCATCATATACTTCTATCCACTTGTTGACCTTAAACAAATACTAGTTTCCCCATTGTATAAAATGTATAAGGAAATTGTCTCTCTCCCAAAGACAAAAAACTCTGAAATGGTGAGGCTTTAATCCCGGCCCAGGTCTATCAGTCTGACTCCAGATCTGTGTTCTTCCCACACTCTGCACTATATCTCTCCTCCCTACTTGTCTGAGCAGATGGAAACTGCTTTCCTTCCTATCTCTTCAGCACAACGTACTATCTTCACCTATTTCCTATTTGGGGTTTTTTTCTTTTTTTACTTATTATAAAAAATTATATCCTTATCTCTGGTGTGAGCCTAATCCTTCTACCGGAGCCCCTGAAACCCACCCTTAGCCACTACTCAGGGTCCTTACTCCCTCTCTTAGGCCTGCGACTCTTCCCTCTCTACTGCCACTCCCTCTTCTCCAGGGTCCCAGGTTGTCCCCTCTTAAAAAAAAGAAAAGAATCTCTTGATCTTTCTTCTTGCTTAATCTAATATCTGTTCCTCTTTTCCTTCCTTTATCACCAAATGTCTGAACAGGATTCTCTGCTCTCTGCTTCTACTTCCTCAGATCCTACACACTAACGCACTCAAAATGAAACTTAAAACTTCCTTCACAAAGGTCACCAAAGTCCTCTTTGCTACCAAACCCCACAGGCTATCTTGACCTTGTTCATCATTTCTAGCAGATGTGCGTGCTCATCACATCTCTGGGTTCAGGCGCAGCTGTGATGGACAGTTCTCTGTGAGGCCAGGCTCACCTTGCACGGCCAGCATCCCACCTCAAGTCTGCACCTTGACTTACATTCTGCTTCAGGGCTGTATTAGTCAGGGTTCTCTAGAGAAACAGAGCCTATAGGGTGTGTGTGTGTGTGTGTGTGTGTGTGTGTGTGTGTGTGTGTGTGTGTGTGTAAATATATATTTTAGAGATGTATTACAAAGAAGTGGTTCACACCATTATGGAGACTGTCAAGTCCAGAATCTGCAGTGTGAGCTTGCAGGCTTAAGACCCAGGAGAGCTGAGATCCCAGTTTCAGCCCAAAGGCCAGCAGACTGGAGACCCAGAGAAGTGCTGGTGGTACAGATGGAGTCTGAAGGCAGTCCGCTAGATAATTCCTTCAACTGATTAGGTGACACCTCCCCATACTATGAAGGCTGCTTTATTCAAAATTCACTGATTTAAATGTTAATCTCATCCAAAAATACCCTTCAAGTTGACACATAAAATTAACCATCACAAAAAAAAAAAAAATTAACCATCACAGATCATTTTTCCACACAATGGGAGCTTTCATACCACCCCTCTCTTTGTCTATTCTGATGCAAACACGGCCAGGAAATGCAAAGGAGTTAGTGCCCCAGGTGCAATCTTTGAGAAAGGTCTACAGACCTTGGCGGATGAATATTCCAGCCTCCCATCTTTCATGTGGATAATCCTGGGAGGCAGTCTCTAAATTTGGCAGTTCTACTGGAATAGAGCTTCCTTTGCCCACAACTGTAATCTCAATAAAACACCCTTCTGTTGGCTTTTCCTCCTTCCCTGTCTTACTCTCTCAGTTCCCTCACTCCTGCTTCCTGCGATCCCTCCCTGAAAGTTTACCTGCACGTAAAACTGTGCTCAGGTTCTTCTTTGGGGGAACCCCAAACTTAGATGCCTTCTCAGTAGCAGTTGACTCTGATGATTGTCTCCTGATTCTGCTCCTGCCTTGCTGACTTGTTTCTCTCATTGGTTTCCCTTCTGTTGTCCTGACCTTGATTATGCAGGGTTCTCCTCGATATTTACCCAGGAGAAGTGAAAGTATATGCCCATACAAAGACTTGTATGTGAATATTCAGAGGGGCTTTATTTGTAACAGCCAGAAATTTTGTCCAGGAACAGGTGAATGGATGAAGAAATTGTGTACGAAGGAATACTACAAAGCAACAAAAAAGAATGAATCATTGGTACACCCACCGATATGGGTGAATCTCAAAATAAGCACATTGGGTGAAAGGCCAGACAAAAAAGAATACAAATTATGTGATCCATTTATATAAAATAGAAAATGCTCTGGGGCGCCTGGGTGGCGCAGTTTGTTAAGCCCCATCTGACTCTTGGTTTCAGCTCAGGTCGTGATCTCCCGGTCATGAGATCGTGCCCCACATCAGGCTCCAGGGTTACGCAGAGTCTGCTTGAGTTTCTCTCTCCCTCTGCTCCTCCCTGTCGTTCTCTCTCTCTCTCTCTCAAATAAATAAATAAAATCTTTAAAAGAGAAAATGCGGGGCACCTGGCTGGCTCAGTTGGTAGAGCATGCTGCTCTTGATCTTTGGATCGTGAGTTCAAGCCCCACATTGGGTCTAGAGCTTACTTTAAGAAATAAATACTTAAATTTAATTAAATAAATTAATTAAATGAATGAATAAATAAATAAATAGAAAATGCACACCAGTCTAAAGTGACAGAAAGGAGATGAGGGGTTGCCGGGAAATGGGGAACGGCATAGAAGGGCGGAAGGGAGAAATTAAAAAGGAAGCTTTGTGGTGTGACAAATATGCTCCCCATCCTAATCGTGGTGATGGTCTGATGGGCATAAACATATGTCAAAACTCATCTGGGAGGGGGGTGGGGGGATGGGTTCGCCTGGTGATGGGTATTAAAGAGGGCACGTTCTGCGTGGAGCACTGGGTGTTATGCACAAACAATGAATCGTGGAACACATCAAAAACTAATGATGTAATGTATGGTGATTAACATAACAATAAAAATTATTTTAAAAAAACTCATCAGGCCATACACCTTAAATACATGCAGTTTAGTGAATATCAATTCTACATCGATAAAGCTATTAAAATATTTTTAAAAACCCAATAGTCTCACTTGATTCAAAGTCCTGCTTTCAGATTCTATCAAAGGACCTCACTCATAAAGGCAAGTAGCTAAAAGAGCCAAGATCTGGGTTTATTTTTATTTTTTAAAGATTTTATTTATTTATTTGACCGAGAGAGATACAGCGAGAGAGGGAACACAAGCAGGGGGAGTGGGAGAGGGAGAAGCAGGCTTCCCACCGAGCAGGGAGCCCGATGTGGGGCTCGATCCCAGGACCCCACGATCATGACCTGAGCCGAAGGCAGCCGCTTAACGACTGAGCCACCCAGGCGCCCCAGAGATCCGGGTTTAAAATCTGCTCTGCCTTAAATCTATCATATGACCTTGAGCTGGTTACTTAAATTCTCACAGCCTCTGGACAGCTTCTTCATCTCTACGATGGGGCTAATAGTAATATGCCTCACAGGTTTGTTGCTAAAACTTGCGGGAGATCACAGAGAGAGTCCTAGCCCATCCTAGATGCCAGAATACAATTAGGCCCCATCTCTGAGGCAGTTAGATTCCTTTCTGTTCCCTTCCTTTCCCCTCTCATTGCAGACAGGGAGGGATCCTAGTCACAAAGACAATCAGAGGAGAAACAATGAGGAGGAAACAGGGCAGAGGGCTTGGGTTGTGTTCCCCTGCAAACAGTGCCTGAGACCAGAACTGGAGACTTCCTGCAGGGTGGTCCCAGGGATCAGGGGCGGGGGGAGCAGAAAATGTGAGCCAGGGAAGGAGAAAAGGCCAGTCGACAAGTACATATTGAACTAGCTACTGATACGGAGCTTAGTCTGATGACGTTTTAGAATATATGTGAAGTTCGGTGGGGTGAGGGCCAGAGCTGACAACCAAGAAAGAATTCTTGAGATGTGTTTGGTGCAAAATGGTGGTTTTATTAAAGCACAGGGACAAGACCCGTGGGCAGAAAGAGCTGCTGCCCCCGGGGTTGTGAGGGGTGGCTGATAATATACTCAGGAGTTGGGGAGGTGAGGAAAAAGGGGGTGTCCGGAAGGACTGTCATATGCTAAAGACTCTCAGGATACTAGAGGCCTGGTTACTGTCAAGCCAAGGCACTAACATGAAGACAGTTGGGAGTTTCCTGGAGGAATGTTACATTCCTCCCATCACGCATCCTTGTCAATGAGCTTTAGGTTTAGAAGAAATACAATTTCATTTACATTTCCTTCTGCCTCAGCATCCCTTAATTTTATGGAGGGGAGGGTGATTCTAGGGCTTTAGGAAACTGAGTTATGGGTCTCTGGAAGTTAGGCTATTGATAAGAAAGCTTCTTTCTTGTAAATCACTAGGACATTTGTAAACTGAGGGAGACTCCCGTCCAGCAGGACTGTAATCTCTATCAGTTAACCATTTGTTTTTCCTTTAGGGCAGCCCGGAGTGCCTGAGGAATGTCACATATAGCCCAAAGCGGGGGAGGGGTGTAGGGTGCCAGCTTCCACTTTGTCCTGAGCTGGCCTTCTGTTCCCTCATCAAGTCCAGCCAGAGGCCCTCTGTGGAACTGCAGAACGCACCTCAGAATTAACCCTCAGAGGACAGGAGGCTGCGGCACCAGCCCGTGTTCTTTACTGCATAGGCACTGCCCTCAGCATTACCTCCACTCTTCTCACCACACTTCTGTTAACTGAGGCAGAGACAGGCCTGTTGCATGAGGCACTGGCAGGGTTATGGGACCATCTGAGCAACCACAGCTCAAATCAAAGGTGGCCCGAGGACATGTGGCCCGGGGCACCAAATGTAGCTGCCTCAGGCCCAAAGCCCATCCTCCAGTCAACAACGGGGAGCACCTCTGTGTCGGGCACACAACTCAAGTACCTTTCAGCTGAGAAGCTAGAAACCCAGGACTAAAGTCCTCTCTCCCCAAGACTACACAGGCAGGGACACAACGGACTTCCTCAATCCCTCCCTCAGGACATTTGTCTGGAAGAGAGAAGAGAGAATACCTGAGGGGTGAGTCACTGAAGGGGCCCTGGGAGGAAAGGGTGCGGCAGGGAATTTACCAGAAGAAGGAAGAGCTGTTTCACGGAGTAGTAGTTAAATCATTTGTCTCTGCTCTACAGATACACTGTGAACTAGGAAACACAGTAATGTTTACTGCATGAGTGCCTGTCACTAATGAAGCACGTAATTTGTGCCTGGAAATGTGCTGCGTTCTTTCATGACTTTTTTTTTTTTTTTAGATGTTATTTATTTATTTATTTGACAGAGGGGCACAGCGAGAGAGGGAACACAAGCAGGGGGAGCGGGAGAAGGAGAAGCAGGCCCCCCGCTGAGCAGGGAGCCCGATGTGGGGCTCATTCCCAGGACCCTGGGATCATGACCTGAGCCAAAGGCAGATGCTTAACGACTGAGCCACCCAGGCGCCCCTCATGACCTCTTTCGAGTCAGCCCCACACAATCCGATCCAGTAAGGACTGTTATTACCTGAAGCTCAGAGACGTTGGCTAACTTGCTGAATGTCAACCAGCTAGTAAATTGCAGAGCCCGAATTCAACCCCACGTAGTCTGACCTCAGAGCCTGGACCTTTGACCATCAGGCTATATAGTCAACTCCCCCTGTAAATAAATTAATTAATTAAACATCCAGCTATACTCAATGCCCTCTGTAAATAAATAAATTAAACATCCAGCTATACTCAACTCCCTCTGTAAATAAATACATAAAGCAAACATCCAGCGGGAGAAGCGATTTGAAGCAGTGGCCTGCCCTCCACTGCCCCCCCCCCACCCCGCCCCGCCCAGCCTCCAGGGATGAGAGGGGCTGGGAGAGTATCAGAATTAGATCTTCAGCATTAACTAGACGAAGTAAGCAAAGAGAGGAGGACTCCACAGTGATTGAAGGGACATTATGACGGTCGTATGTGTGCAGACACTTACCACTGATGGCTGCTGAAAATCGTTTTAGTCCCATCTCACTAAGGTAGAATAAAAAGAAAAATTACCCTTCCCAGCCTCCCCTGCCTGGAGGGTGCGGACAGGCAACTTCCAACCTGCCAACGGGACATCATTCACACGTGCTCTGCGAAGAAACAGATGACAAATGAGCAGCGATTCCATTTTGCGGGGGCAGAGGGCCCTAGGGGCAGCACAGTTCTTTGTGAAATCATCGTTCTCTCACCGTTGCTAAGGAAAAACAAGTTAAAAAGGGCCTTTGACCTGCTTGGACGGCTGAAGGAAAAGAGCACATCTTGGGCACTGGAAAAGGCTCCCAAAACATCAACCCCAAGGGCAGAGAGAAGCAGGGAGCACGGCAGGTGGGATCCTAAAGTTCCGGACCTGATTCCAACATGTGTGTAGCAAGAGCAGTTTCCCACACCACCGAGAAATGATTGGACACCAGCAGAGTGTCCTACAATTCAACCCAATTCTGACACGATCTATCTAGAGATAGTATCAGATCCCACAGGTTAAGGGCTCCGTCCCACAGGAATGACGCACGTACACCCTGCTTCAGACACCAATTGCAAATCCAGATTGTCATCCGTGCTTCTGACCAAGAAGGCTATATATAGACTGGAGCTTCCACTGAACCCTGCCTTGGGTTTGATTAATGTTGTAGAGCAGCTCACAGAACACAGAAAAACATTTTATTTACTAGATTCCTGGTTTATTATAAAGGACGTTAACTGAGGAACAGCCAGATGGAAGGGACGCATAGGGTAGGGTGTGCAGAAAAGGACACGGTGTTCCTGCACCAGGAGAGCACCACTGTCCCAGCACCTCCTGTCACCAACCCAGGAGCCCTCCAGATGCCATCCTCTCGGGATTTTATGGGGCTTCGTCACACAGTCATGACCAAGTCATCAGCCACAGGGGATGGATTAAAGCTCCAGCTCATCTCCCCTCCCACAGAGGTCAGAGGAGGAGGAGTGAGGTAGAACTGAAAGTTTCAATCCCCCAATTACAGGACGGGCGACCAACCCCGGCAACCAGCACCCTCCCTCAGGTTACCTCCCGGCTTTCCGAAGGTCACCTCATTAACGTAACAGAAGACACCTCTTTCCTCTTTCCTTACAGGAAATTCCAAGGGTTTCGTAGCGCTGTTCCAGGAATGGGGTCGAATATACTTCTTTTGTAAATCACAATAGCACAGATCCCGCTCCGCGTGGAACACTTTCCCCATAGCTCTGCTCAAACCCTGGGGTTTGTTTTGTGACTTTTCCAAGTTTGAGTGCAGCCCAGTCCCCCAAAGTGACAGCTCATTTGTCCGTAGTTCACCCTTACCCCTCTGGTGAGGGCTTGTTTTTCAGCAGCTGGGAGCAGAGATAAGGGCACCCCCGAGGAGAAGGAGAGGTCCACACTGCCGCCCAAATAGCTTCCTGATCGCTTTCTGTTTGTTTTTCATGTCCAGACAAAAGAACGAGGCCTTTGTGTTTCTTCACCTACAGAATTGACAAGAGGTCCAACCTCACAGAACTGAGGTGACTTTCAGTAAGTGCTTTGGGAACTAGCAAGTGTAAAAAAGGCCAGCTTTTATCATCGTGGATGACAGTGATGATGGGAACAGTGTTGGGGGTGGGGGGCGCAGGTCACTCAGCCAGTCTGGATTCCTGCCTTTTCCAAAGTTCTCACCTTTAGCTCGCAACATCCTCTCTGACTGGAATCACCTCTCCCGGGTTTATGTCTGTCAAAATCCTACTCATCATGGGACTGCCAAGGGCTAACTTCAACCAAGTAGCCAAGATGCTGCCAGTAGGCCTCCTTAATAGCTGCAGGAAACCAAGAGCCCACAGAGTCCGTTTCCGGGTCAGGGCAGGTGTCCGGTGGCAGAGGGAAGTGGCTGCATCTCTGGCCAATGTCCTGGGGGAAAAGAGGAGGCTGAAATGTACTATTTGAGAATTCGTTTTAGGAAAGTTAGGAAATGCAAATAAAAAAATACAAATATGACACATAAGAAGAAAATAAAAATCGCCTGTAAACTCAACAGCCATAACTTTAAAGCTTTTCTATTGTCCGTTTAGATATTTTTCTAAATATGTATTATATATTATAATATACAAAAACGTATACATATTATTATATTTTTCTAAATATATATATATTGATGTGGGAAACAAAGGCAAAAGAAAAATTAAATTTCCTTACGACTTACAGCCCATTGACGAGTCCTTGAAACAGGCAGAGTGACCTTCCTCTAGGAACTCAGCTGCCTCGATGTTAATACTTTGCTAAGGGCAAAAGGCAATCTTAGCCAGACCCCCAGGATCCTGTAAGTCTACCTTAACATATAAAAATTCCTTTGGAAACTTCCTTTACCTCTACCCCACCCCCCACCCCCAAGACACATGTTGGCAGTCATCCCCCAAGCATATCATCCACTGATACACATCTGAAGGGTCTCATGATTAAGGTTTTATTAGACACTAATAAAGCCAGGTCCTGGAAGCCTTGCTTCCAAAATTCCTTAGAGACATATGCTAGCCCTAACCCCCTCCCAACTTGAAAGTATATCATGGGCCGCTCCTCCTGACCCCGGTGCTGCTCTGTCTGCCCACGGGTCCTGACCTGTGCTTTCATAAAACCACCTTTTTGCACCAAAGACGCCTCAAGAATTCTTTCTCGGCTGCTGGCTTTGAACCCTAACATTTTTCCTACATCATATATTATATATAAATATATACTTTTGCTTTCTCCCCAGTAAAATTTAATGTTCAAATCAAATAACTAAATGTTGACTAACATAAATCTTCACATCTCACCATCTAAAACATGGAGCCATCATTTTAGCAGGTCTTTGTTGTGGTAAAACATACATAAAATCGGGGCGCCTGGGTGGCTCAGTTGGTTAAGCGTCTGCGTTCGGCTCAAGTCATGATCTCAGGGTCCTGGGATCGAGCCCTGCATTGGGCTCCAGCCTTGCATCGGGCTCCAGCCTTGCATCGGGCTCCCTGCTCAGCGGGGAGTCTGCTTCTCCCTTTCCCTTTGCTCTCCCTCCTTGTGCTGTCTCTCTCTCAAATAAATAAAATCTTTATTAAAAACATACATAAAATGTACCACTTTAATAATGTTTAAGTGTACAGTTCATTGACATTAAGTATATTCACATTATTGCATAACCATCACCATCTCCAGAAACTTCCCCTCTTCATCTTCCCACTTTCCATCTTCCCAAACTAAAGCTGTATTCATGAAACAGTAACTACCCGTTTCCTCCCCACCCTTGCCCCTGGCAACCACCGTTCTCCCTCTGTCTCTAATAATTAGAATTGAATTGTTCTAGGTACCTCATATAAGTGGAATTGTACAATATATATCTTGTTGTGACTGGCTTATTTTACTTAGCATAATAGCTTCAAGGTTCATCTCCATTTTAGCATATGTTAGAATCGTATTCCTTTCTAAGGCTGAATAATATCCCCGTTATATGTATATATACCATATCTGTATACCCGTTCATCCACTGATGGACATTTGGGTTGTTCCTACCTTTTGGCCAGTGTGAATAATGCTGTGATAGACATTGGTATACAAATATCTGAGTCCCTGCTTTCAGTTCCTTTGGGTATATACCCAGAAGTGGAGTTGTTGGTAGCAGGTCTTTTTATTTTTTTATCTTTATTTTTATTTTTTAAAAAGATTTTGTTGTTGTTTTTTTTAAGTCATCTCTGCACCCAGTGTGGGGTTCGAACTTACAACCCTGAGAACAAGAGTCACATGCTCTCCCCCACTGAACCAGCCAGGCCCCCCCTCCCCCGTAGCAGGTCTTTTTTAAATCAATGAGCCACCCCCTCCCATTTCTGTGGGTCTGGTATGATGCTAATTGGTTTTGTGGTTGAATTTTTGAGAAAACTGCTCTTCTTTCTTGCATTTCACATGTTCTGTCTGATTTAAGTTTTCTTTATCTTCTTGGTTCACATCCATTAGAATTTCTTGAGGGACGAGTCTGATGGTGTTAAACTCAGTTTTCATTTATTTATTTATTTGTTTGTTTATTTAAGATTTTATTTATTTGAGAGGGAGAGAGTGAGAGAGAGCCTGAGAAGGGAGAGGGTCAGAGGGAGAAGCAGACTCCCTGCTGAGCAGGGAGCCCGATATGGGACTCGTTCCTGGGACTCCAGAATCATGGCCTGAGCTGAAGGCAGTCGCTTAACCAACTGAGCCACCCAGGCACCCAGCTTTCATTTATTTGAAAATACCTTTTTTTTAAAGACTTTGTTCTTGAAAGAAATAATTTTTCTGGATATACACTCTGTGTTGACAGACTTTTTCCCCCTCTCTTTTACCACTTTCAATCATTCCAGTGTCTTCTGGTTTCCACTGTGGCTGCCGAGAAATGTGTTATTGGTTCTGTTGTGTTCCTTTGTAGATGATCTATGTCTTCTCTCTAGCCTGTGAGACTGTTTCCTGGTCTTCACGATTCTGCAGTTTTGCTGAAATGTATCTAGATATGGATTTCTTTAGAGTAATCCTTCTTGACATAGACCGTGCTTTTCGTATTTGTGGATTCTCGTTTTTCATCAAATCTTGAAAAATCTCGGCCATTTTCTCCTCAAATATTGCCTTGCCCCAACTTTTCTTTTCTTTTCTCTCCTCATGGGAATCCAATTAGATAATTGTGAGACCTCTTCATTCTTGGTCTCTCAATTTTTCTATTGGCTTGTTTCTTTTTGCTGCGTTTTGGAGAATTTCTTCCGATCCATCTTTTGGTACACTATTTCTCTCTTCAACTGTGTTTTCTTTTCTTTTCTTTTTTTTTTTTAAGATTTTATTTATTTATTTGACAGAGAGAGAGAGGGAGCACAAGCAGGGGGAGCATCAGGCAGAGGCAGAGGGAGAAGCCGGCTCCCTACCAAGCAGGGAGCCTGACATGGGGCTCAATCCCAGGACCCTGGGATCATGACCTGAGCCAAAGGCAGACACCCAACGACTGAGCCACCCAGGCACCCACAACTGTGTTTTCTATTTAACCAAGCATTGCAACTTCAATTTTATTTTTTTTTAAGATTTTATTTATTTATTTGAGAGAGAGAGAATGAGAGATAGAGAGCACGAGAGGGAAGAGGGTCAGAGGGAGAAGCAGACTCCCCACTGAGCAGGGAGCCCGATGTGGGACTCGATCCCGGGACTCCAGGATCATGACCCGAGCCGAAGGCAGTCGCTTAACCAACTGAACCACCCAGGCGCCCCCGCAACTTCAATTTTAGTGTTACATACTTTTTTAAATTTCTCATTTTTTATACTCTCTTATTCCTTGCTCATTTTTTTTCTATTCCATCTTCTTTCTCTTTAAACATTTCCCAGAAGCTTCTTTAGATTCTTCATCTGATTATTCCAAATTCTGCAGTCCTTAAAGATCCAACCCTGTTGATTTTTGTTCTTATTGATTCTCCCTCATGGTGCTTTGAATCCTTACATATTTAGAAATTTTTTGTGTGAGTCTCTATTTGGCAGAATTTAATCCAGAAGCTTGGGTTGATCATGCTGTCCTCTAAGGAGGATTCAGTTTGCTTCTGCCAGATTCCAGAGGGCATTAATAATCTGAGCCACTTAAATTTTTCAGCTTATGGTTTGCTGATCAAAGGAAGAGTAAACATTGCAACCACAGATCCTTGTGAGAGCAGAGCTCATGTGGAAACCAACATTTTTAATTAATTTTAACATCTAGTGCTGCAGCCTAGACAGGCTTTCTTGTAGGTTCCCTTTGTAAGCAGGTGGACTTTTTCCTTTCTACTGAGAAGGTAGCCCATTTGAGGATCCCAGCTTTTTAGGGAATAGGGTGTCTTACATTTAGTTCTTCCATCTTCCTAGGCCCTATGACTGGCTCACTCTGTGGTTCCTCCCCAACCTTCTATATCCCTTTCCCAGTCCCCCAAACTCTACGCTTCTAGTTAGTTGACCTGCTGTTTGCTTACTATTTACTTTTTGTTTTGTATTGTTTTATTTTGTTAGTTTCAGGGGGATGCCCTGGGGAGATTACCTTTCTTTTCTTGGGAGCTCACTAAGGCATTTTTTTAATGTGTTGGTTATGTTTTATGTAGCATTTAGGTATCCTGCTATGGGAGGCTTTTGAGAACTCTGTCATGCTACTGGAAGAGAATTTTTTTGAAACAAACAAACAAAAATGTGATTATATGGTACAAATTGCTTTATAACTTGCTTTTTTCCCCACTTCATATATGATAAACACCTGTCATATTAATAAGCATAGGTTTAGAGTATCATTTTAAAGGCTACATAGTTATCCACTACATAATTTATTTATAATCTTTGTAATATATATTTATTTATGTATAATCTTTTTCCTACTATTGGATATTTAGGGTTCTATTTTTTTGACTGTGTTAAACAACACTTCAGTGAATATCCTTACAGCTAAATTATTGCATACATATGATCTTCTTCCTTCTTCAACTGTTTATAAAAGTAATATATGCTGGGATGCCCGGGTGGCTCCGTTGGTTAAGCATCTGCCTTTGGCTCGGGTCATGATCCTGGGGTCCTGGAATCGAGTCCCGCATCGGGGTCCTTGCTCAGCGGGGAGGCTGCTCTCTCCCTCTGTCTGCTACTCCCCCTGCTTGTGCTCTCTCTCTCTCTGACAAATAAATCAAATCTTTTTTTTAAAGTAATATATGCTAATATAAACTATCCAAACACTAAGGAAAATGAAAATTCTCCATAATCCTTTTTACCATCACCTCAATTAATACCATTTGATCTATAATTGGATTCTCTTCATCAAACAACAGATAAGAATTAGTTCCGGCTAGGAATATGTAAGAAGAGAAACCACATCCTCTGCCCTCCCACCCCCACAACTAAGGATAGGGAACCAAAGCAGGTACACTAGGCATGGGCTGAAGGTAACCAAAGATAATCAGGAGCAAAGAACTGAAGGGATGAGAGATACCTAAATAGACTCCAAAAGCCTGGGACAGGGACAGAGGCAGAGGCTCTGCTAGGGATCAGGGGCACTCGGCCTCAGGTAAGGCCACAGTTCCAAAACCCAGGAATCAACTCTGTTTTGCCAGGTGGTTCCTCCACCCAGAAGCAGAGGGTCTTTTCAGGCACTCACTCCAGGCTCCTCTCGCTGCCCGTCCTTCTTTTAAATGGGTTTGGTTTATTTTGAGTCAAAAAGGAGTACAGGCTCTGACACTCTCCCCAACCCCATGCTTTATAGCTGCTTACGCCTGATGCTCAGGTCCTTATTCCAATCTGAAGCTATTCAGCCACAAAAAGGTCGGTAAGCACCCTTCTCATGCCTTTCTGCCTGTTCCCCCTCAAGAGGAGCCCAGGGTCTTCTCCCAAAAGAGAATCATGAAAAGGATGGCTGCCCTCTCTGGTGGCTCTTGACTCCGGACTAGACTTGAGGACCTGCCGCACTTGCCTTTATGGTTTGTGAGATACCACCCTGTCTCTACAATAAAGTCAACTTCAGGTGGGTTCTGTCAACCATGCAGGTACAGGCGAGAGCTCTCACACCTTAGAGAAGCTCAACCACCTTTTCTCCTCCCAATGAGTATGGAGCTCCAGCTGGAGGGATCTAAGTTGTAAGGAAGCCCCCAAAGTCTTGGTTGTTCATGTATTAATTCAATTCAACAAATATTTATTGGGTACCTACCAGGTACTGGCTTTTAAAAGACACTACAGTCTTAGAATTCCCTAAATAGCTCCAAAATAGCACAAACTGGGGCTCCATCAAAATTCATGGGATGGCTCCTGGAGTTCCCAGCTGCTCCAGAAACCACAGTTAACTGCTGGCCACTTTTGCTCCAACCAGCAGAGCCCAAGGACCACCGGACAGAATGGAAAGTGCAGACCAAGGTGATCACCTTCCAGTGAGAGTCGGGTCTCCCCATGAAGGACTGAGTGCCTAGGACTGGCCACATAGAGTTTCCACAACGTCCAGCCATGGTCAGGCCTTGGGTAGCCAGCCCAAGAGTGGAGAGTAGGGAGTGGGTAAAACATAGACACCTTTTGTCTACCCTAAATCCTTAAGGCTCCCCAAGCTCCTGAGTTTCCAAAGGCCCTTGTCCAGAGTATATGCTTGTTTGGGAACATGTGTTAACCAGGGAATTTGCATGGATGGGTAGGTGTGGGGGGAGAGGGCAGGGATGCGTTTCCCCTCCAGTGTCCACCACAATGGCAGACACACTTGGCTGGGCCAGTTCATCTAGCTTACCACCATGCCCTGGGAGTCAAGTCACTACCAATGCCAAGGGCTTGCCTCAGCAAGAACAGCTGTCAGGGACTGGGGAGGAATACAGACAGGGACCCTTCACTACACTATTCACACCTTCTTTAGCCACATTCAGGGCCAGCTGGGAGGTGGAGCCCCGGAAGCCTATCTGAAAACAGGAACCCTTTGATGGTTCTGAGCTAGGCTTAAAGTCAGCTCCATACTGACTTGGGCAAGGTACTTAAGCTACCTTAAGTACTTAAGTGCCTGTTTCCTCATCCATAAAGAAGTAATAAAAGCAGTACCAATCCCCTTAGGGTTGACGTCAGCATCAGATAAGCTAATACGGGTACCTGGCACATTCAAGCTTTATAGAATTGTCAGCTATGATCGTAGGGGCATTTGGGGGATTGCTGAGCGCTAGCAACATAAAACATTTCTCAGCACCATCCCCTCCCCACCGCACCCCGGGTAGGTGGTGGAGCCAGAAATCTTGTGGGAGAAGGGAGAGACCCCAACTGCCAGAGTGGACCGTGGGCTCCTGGCTGATGAGGACTCCTCCTGTGGCACCCAAGTGCCCAGGGACAGTTAAGCTGACTGCGATCCGCGGCAGGTGCTCAGGAACCCTGAGTTAGTAAAGAAAAGCGCTCGCTTCCGTTCTGCCTCCAGCGTCCACCGCGTCGTCGGACACCCCTGGCTGAGCCGAGGCTTCAAGGCTTCCGTTCTGTCTCCCTCCCCGCTGGGGCGGGGCCGTAGATGCACCCGCCCAAGAAGGAAGTGGTTTAGTCACCCTAAGTAGGGGAGCAAACCTAGAGATTGATCCCTCTCACGACCTCTGCCCCTCTCTGCCACAAACCCCGCTCCCAGAAGTCCCTCCTTCCGTGCGGACTTGCACCTTCCAGCCGGATGTCTGGCGGCAAGTTATGGTCAGTGGAGGGTGGGATACACCCACCGTGGGCCCCCCGGAGGGGGCACGGGGCCGGGGGAGCTAGAGTTTGAACTGACCACATGGAGTCACCGGGGTCACGGAGCTGGGGGCGGTACGCGGAGGAGCTGGAAGACCCCCTCTTTCAGGCCCGGCGGTACCCCAGCCTCCCTGGTGTGTGTCGAAGAATTGGAGAACCCAGAGTTCATCGGCGCAGGCAGGTTCGGGGTGGTGTTCCGGGCGCGACACAGGACGTGGGACTTAGATGTGGCGGTCAAAATCTTGAGGGGGTGAGTGACCTGAGCCACGGGCCTCCCAGGGTCTGCCCAAGGAGGAGGGGCCACTGCTGGGCCTGAATGGGGAGGGGAGGGATCGGCCCGGAGTCAAGGGCGCCGTTGCACTCTTTCCCGGAGTGTAGGGAGGCGATATCCAGGGAGGTGAAGGCCATGGCAAGTCTGCGGAACCAGCATCTACTGCTCCTGCTGGGGGTCACCCAGAAGCTACAGTGGGAATCCACCTGCGGGCCGGCTCTGGTGACTCAGTTCCTGGAAAATGGTTCCCTGGCAGGGCTGCTGCAGCCCGGCTGTCCTCGTCCTTGGCCTCTCCTCTGCCGCCTGCTGCGGGAGTTCGTGCTGGGGATGTGTTACCTGCATAGCCGGAACCCCGTGCTTCTGCACCGGGACATCAAGCCCTCCAACGTCTTGCTGGACTCAGACCTGCACGCCAAGGTCAGCCTGTCCATAGCCCAGCCCAGCCCCTGGACACAGAACCTGTTGCAGCCCTCTCTACTCCATACCCTCAGCATCTCCCTCTGGACACAGGGCTGCCCGAGGGTCAAAGCCCAACCAGGAGCTTTAGCTCCTACCCTACCAGGTGGGAGGGACCCTGACGCATACGGTCAGTTCCACAGGCCCACCCACCACGTCCGGCCAAAGACCCATGGCTGACCTAGCTCAGGGGACTCAGACCTTGACCCAGCCCCCTGAAGAGGGGACCCAGACCTCCAACCCAAGGGCCCCACTGGTCCTGCCATTCCCCTAACCCTCAAAACCCCCTTTATAAGGCTGGACCTGCACCTTGTGGTGGGAGAGGGGATTCTGGAAGCTGCCTGGCCCTGTCCATCGTCTACCTTCCCCCTCTTCCTTCCCTTACAGCTGGCAGATTTTGGCCTGTCCACGTTTCAGAGAGGCTCAAGGTCAGGAGTTGGCTCTGGGGAGTCAGCCCCCGCCTACTTGGCCCCAGAACTGTTGGCTGATGTAAACCGGAACGCCACCATGGCTAGTGATGTCTACAGGTAAGGTACCCACTCCAAACACACATTCCACATTTCTACACCTCTCTGGGCCCTTCTAGGGGACCGTATATGGGAAAAGAATCTTTGCCAGCAGTTGGGCCAGGCCTCAGCTTTGTGTCTCCTGCAGCTTCGGGATCCTAATGTGGGCAGTGCTAGCTGGAAGAGAAGCTGAGAGTAAGACTCTGGGCAGACCCTGGGATCCTTAACTCCGGGTGCCCTCCTCCCGCAAGCCTCCACACCTTCTTTCTTCCAGCTTACCCACTCAGGCTACCCGACCTTCTCCTCACCTCCCCTTGGACTACACTCCTTTCCCCCTTCCATGATGGAGCAAGTGGCCCCTCATACCCTGAGTGTCTTCTCTTTGTGTCCCCCACCCCCACCCCCACCCCAGTAGTGGCCCAGCCATCGCTGGAGCAGGAAGCAGGGTGTGAGAGGCAGATCCGGCCCCCGCTGACCAAGCTGCCGCAGTCCAGCCCGGAGACTCCTGGCTTGGAAGGACTGACGGAGTTAATGCAGCACTGCTGGAGCCAGGAGCCCAAGGACAGGCCCTCCTTCCAAGGTGAACTGGCCAGTCATCTGACAGCCAGGGTAGGAATGGATCTGTCAGCAGAGGGCTTCTCCCTGGGAAGGTTTGGCTCACCTGTCTGCCACCCACTCTGTCTTGTCTCCAGAATGCCGACCAAACACCGAGGAAGCCCTCAGTCTGGTAACCAAGGAGATGGATGCCGCAGTCTCCACGGTGAGTGTCCATTGCCACCCCCCCAACCCAGGAGCTGGGCAAGGATGGCACAACATGGCTCCCTTGGCCACTCAATGACTCCCCACTGACCACTGTTCTTTGTGCCTTAAACTTTGTCCTCACTCTCCCCCGCTCACCACTGAGTTCCCAGGTAATAGATTATGGACCAAGAGACTCCTCCCTTGGGTTTAGGCTGGCTCTCCCACCTCCGTGCCCAGAAAGCTCCCCGTGTCCTTGCAGGTGAAGAAGTTCCTGTGTGAAAACCGGGGCAGCAACAGGATGTCGTCTGCGCCTAAGCCAGGCCCAGGAGGGACAGAAACGGAAGGCCCTAGGGGAACCACAGGAAGCCATGACATCATAGTCACTGAGATGCTAAACAGACTAAATCTGAAGGAGTCCCCCAGCTCTGCTCCTAAAAAATGCACAAACCTTCCTGAGAGGACCAGGGCATGGGGAGACAAAGTTCAGCCCACCCAGACGGCAGGGATACCTTCCGATTCAACAGCCCCATCTCCCCAAACTCCAGAGACCTCACTTTTCACAAATCGGATGCCCAGCCCCAACTTGGCTTGGACCCCAGGTCCTGAACCCGAAGGGAATCAGGTGAGACACTGGCAGGACTAGAGGATGCACTGGGAGTCCCGTGACTCCTGTCCCCCTTGCCAGGGAGAACTTGGGGCTGAGGGGGATGCGGCAGGGGAACCAGTCCTGAGACGGGGAGCCTAAGAGAGCTGTGTTGTTTGCAGGGGGCTAAGAGACGTGGCACCAACTGGTCTCCCAGGGCACCACGGCCCAATCCAAAACCAGGTACCTGCTCCTCACTCCTGCCTTTTTCCTACTCAGTTCTCCCAATGGCTTCTTCCTCAAGACTGTCTAGAGATCCAGGTTACCTTGGGTAGCGGGAGGGAGAAAGGGCTAGGGGCCAACTACCCCAAACTTCTCATATCATAAATGAAGAAACTGACACCCACTGGGCCTGGGTCCTGCTGAGGTCACACAGCAAAGCCTGGATTTGCCCTGGGCCTTCTGACTTTCCCCAGAACCAGCTCTGTGAACCCCTAACTTCTGCTGTTGCTCTGTTGGCCCAGAGGAGCTCCTAGAAGAAAAAAAACCCAAATCTCAGGGTCTCAGACATTAGCTGCCACTCCTTCTGAGCTTCTGAAAACCCAGTTCCGAAGGGGCAGCACAAAGCCCAAGGGCACATTTGACACAGTCGCAGGCTGCCCTAGAGACCCCATACTTGCATTTCCCCAGGATGGACACAAGGTGCCGCTGCCCCTCCACCCCGCGCTCCTCCTAATTTTGAGTCCGTTTCCCGGCTGCTTCACCGCCCCACCAACACAATTTCTCTTAAAGGGATCCCTGTTACCATACGCGACAGCCATGCGGTGCAGGTGGGAGACAACAACTACTTGGTTATACAAGACGGAACTGCCTTGCCCACGCCAGGCCTGGCGCCTTGGGGCCAGGGTCAAGGCAGGCCGCGTGCCCCCCACAAGTAGGTTGGAAAGGAGGGCCGCAAGAACCAAGAAGCCCGGAGCCGGCTGCAGGGCCGGTATGACGCACCTTCTGAGCTACCTCTTGGATGTGAGGCAATTAGCTGAGGCTTTCTTTGAAGGCCAACTGATTTGTGCACACAGAAGTCAATAAACGTGATGGGTTTTGAAAACCAAAGCGCCACACTTGGGAGGCTAAGGCTTAGGCCAGGGGCCGGCGGTGGAGACGCGGATGGGAGACTGCGGAGCTGACCCGGAGGGAGGCCCTGCCCTCTAGCTGAGGCCGGAAGCGGGATGCTCGGGGCTGGGAGCGGGCGGTGGCGTGGCACACAAGGTCAGGGCCCAGCTGGCGGCAGGAAGGAATCCCTGAGGCCTTGGCTCCAGGGGCCGCTCTAATCTCTGGGCGGACAACTTCCCCTAGATCGGCTGAGACCCCACCCTATACCAAAATTCTGGGGATAGTCTCACTGCCCCCCTTTTCCTCTGGGCTAGGGAGACGCCGCAGTGGGGTCCTGGGGAGAGGGCTCTCCATGGGTATTGGAAGACCCCGGCACATCTCTTGCCCTGCACAATGCCCCCAGCCTCTCTGAGGTCAGCCTGATTTCTTATTCCCCTCCACCGCAAGCGCTCACCGCCTGCGCTCCCGCGCACCTCGCTGCCCAGGCGGAGCCCTTTGACTCTCAGCTGGTGTCTGCAGTGGAAAGCTTTGGCTCCACAGAGCTACACACAGACGTGCCCCCTCCCATGGAGCTGGACCGGTGGGACAGGAACAGTTCAGACTCCACAGCAGCTGCATCCAGGCAGGAGGGGAGCGGATCGGGCCCACCCGCCGCCCCCATCCCGGCCCCAACCCGACCTAAATCCTAGCCCCGATTGGGCCCCACATCCTTCCCTACATTCTCACCAGCCTTCGCTCCAGCGCTCCTTCACTCTCCCGGTGGCCAAGGGCCCACCCCCATTTTGACACTTGCTGCTCAGCCTGGCCCACCCCACCCCCTTGCCTCTCCCACGGTTCGCATTCCCTTGCTCGAGGGGGCTGGAGCGGGGAGGCAACGACAGGGTTAGGGGAGACAATGGGGGGGGAGGAGGCCTGGGGAGTCCGCCTCGGCACGGGAAGGGGCCGGGCAGGGCAGTCCCGTCGGGGAAGTGGGAGGGGGCCCCGGCGCAGGGAGGGAAGCGCCCGCCGCCCGGGGCTCTGAGCCACTAGCTTCTCGGCGATCGATCGGGACTCCGCCACCGGCTGCCCTGGGCTCCCTCCTTGCGCCTCGCCCATTCAAGCCGCTGCAGCATCCCGGCAGTGAGTTCGGGGGTAAAAGAGGAACCCGAGGCTCCTTTGCTTCAAACCCAAATCCTGCCCCACCCGCAGCCAAGGCTTTTGCTAGGGCACCTCTGCAGTCTGGGTTTGAGGGACGAGGAGCGAAGGATGGGGCAGTCTTCTCACAGCCAACTGGGAAAAGGCTGGGAGGCCACGGGGAGTGCCTGGCAGCTGGGATTGCCGCCCGGTTGGGGAAACGGGGTGGAAGTGGCTTGGACCCTGTGAGAGAGGCACAGTTGGGGCCCCGAGCGGCCACAGGCGGTAACGCAGCCCCTGGCCTTCCCCAGCCCGGGGGTCCGCCCTCCACCCCCGGGGCGACGCAGCCCGGGGCAGGGGGACCATGGCCCGCCTCTTCAGTCCCCGGCCGCCCCCCAGCGAAGACCTCTTCTACGAGACCTACTACAGCCTGAGCCAGCAGTACCCACTGCTGCTTCTGCTGCTGGTGATCGTGCTCTGCGCGCTCCTGGCGATGCTGGCTGTCGCCTACACCAGCGGCAGGGTGAGCGGGGCTCCTTCTGGTGGGGGGGGGGCTCCTTCCCGAGGGGGGCGGGAGGGTCACCGTCTAGAGGGCGTTTTCGGGGTAGAGACTTAGGGAGGGGTCTTCTTTTTGACATGCGTTCTTTGCTGGAACCCAGGAAAGAAGCACCGAGCCTTGCTAGGAAATGTCGTGATCCTGGACAAGTCACTGCACCTCTCTGGGCCACAGTCGCTGGGCTGCTGGGAGAAAGCCGAGCCCTGGGTGCTTTTAATTTCTCTCAGGGGACTGACAGACCTTCTGAGCTTCTGTGATCTACTGGTTCTAGAGTAAATTCAACACCGGGTTTTCCAGTTTTCCAGAAGGGAAATTACATGGGGCCCCGTGGGAATCCGTTTCCTGGTTTTCTTTCTCTCACAGGGGCCGTGGGGCAGCTGTACCCATGGACTCCCACTCACATTTAGTCCCCAAATAAAGCCATTTCCAGTTGCCTTTTTTTTTTTTTTTTAGGTGAAAGGGGGTCTTCAATTCCATTTCTGGGGACATCTTGCTCCAAGTTTTCTTTTCACTTTTTGGAAGCGAGTTGGGGAAACCACTAAACTGACCAATTCTTGCTGGGCCACCTTGAAGTCCAGGAAGAGGTGGGGACACAGGGCAGGGACAGCAGCAGGAGGTCGACGCCCAGAGGTGGGTGGTGAAAGTGTAGCGCTCTCCCCTGCCCTGCCTCGAGGGAGGTTCCAGGTGCCCCCTGCTGCTGGGGCACTTTTTGGAGCTGGCGGCGTGGCTACTCCCAGACTTGTGCCCAGGGCAGGGAATCTCCTGAGCAAATTGGCCAGATTTGGATACACTCATTCCTAAGTGTCTTCTGTGATGTAGGCTTTTTCACTTGTGTCAGGACCCCAGGATGGTGTTCCAGTTCCTATTTGACACATGAGAAAATGAGCTCAGAAAGGTCATAGATTCACAAATGCGCCATATGGGTAGGCTCTGGGTAGATGACCCAAGGCTCTAGCACCCTGCCAGTGAGATATGAGGTTGAACCATTGCATTGCAGGCTCTGTAGATTTTTTTTTTTTAAGATTTTATTTATTTATTTGACAGAGAGAGAGCGAGAGCAGGAACACAAGCAGGGGGAGTGGGAGAGGGAGAAGCAGGCTTCCCGCTGAGCAGGGAGCCTGATGCAGGGCTCCATCCCAGGACCCTGGGATCATGACCTGAGCCAAAGGCAGACGCTTAATGATTGAGCCACCCAGGCGCCCCCTGGCTCTGTAGATTAAAAACAGATTCTTGGCAACTTCCTATGGTTCAACCTAATCTGAACGGCCAGCCCAGGGGCACTGTCTCCTTTTCCGACTTGAGTTTGAGACACTTTTCAGAGGTGGCCTGGGGGGCTGCCTGTTCTTCAACTTGGAGGAGCTCCCCAAACTCCGCACTCCAGTCTTGCCGCAAGCACCCCCTCCCCACAGGATCTAGCTTCAGACCGGGGCTTCCTGACCACTGTGCTGTGCGCACTGGGTGGCTTCTCGCTGCTCCTGGGCCTGGCTTCCCGCGAGCAACGGCTGCAGCGCTGGACACGCCCCCTGTCGGTCCTGGTGTGGGCCGCGCTACTCGGGCTAGGCCACGGCTTCCAGTTCACTGGGGGCCTGGTGAGCGCCTGGGACCAGGTGAGGGGAGCGGCAGGTGGAGCAGGGGGCAGGAGGACGCCCAGGCCAAGAGCAGCCAGCAGCTTCCCGTGCGCCTCTCCCCCAGGTGTCCTTTTTCCTCTTCATCATCTTCACCGTGTATGCCATGTTGCCCTTGGGCATGTGGGATGCCGCTGCCGCAGGCCTTGCCTCATCACTCTCCCACCTGCTGGTCCTTGGGCTGTACCTGGGGCCTCAGCCGGACTCCCGGCCGGCGCTGCTGCCGCAGGTGAGAACGCATGCAGGTAAGAACGCACGCACGTAGCCCAGGCCGCGCCCCCGGGGCCCCCACTGCGCCCAGGACCCACTGGGGAGCACGCCGCGTTTGTTCCTCTGAGCATGCACCAACCGCTTGCTGAGCTGGGACTCCATGGCAGGGCGCCACGCTAAGCACAGGGTACAAACACATGCACCCAGACGGTGCCCTCGTGGAGCAGGTACACCACTGCAGCACGATGCTGCAGACCCCAGAAGACCCCTCTGGGCCCACGGGGAAGGGACTTCCCCAGGGGACCAGAGTTGTGGGGACAGGTGCGGATGATGGAACCTTCACAGCGAACGTAAAAATTGGTGCTTGAGTAATTTTGTGCTGCAGGGGACACGGAGGGGCGTAGATGATGGGGTGGTATTCTAGGCAGAGGAAATGTGTGTGCAAGCGTTTCTAGACCTAAGAGGCCTTGTTGGTGCTCAACTGAGTCTAGAGCAGGGATACTGGGGCAGGAGAAGCGCCCCCGAGGGACTGGGCAGTGTGGCACCGATGGCCTGGAAATACTCCGGTCTCTCACTGTGGAGTCCTCCTCAACCCTCTTGGGGACCAACTCCAGCTACACACGTAGCCACTCCCCTCCCCCAGCTGGCAGCAAACGCCGTGTTGTTCCTGTGTGGGAACGTGGCCGGGGCATACCACAAGGCACTGATGGAGCGCGCGCTGCGCGCCACGTTCCGGGAGGCTCTTCGTTCCCTGCACTCGCGCCGCCGGCTGGACACCGAGAAGAAGCACCAGGTCCGCTGGGCCTGGGAGGCTGGGCGGGACCGGGGTTTGAGAAAGGAGTTGTTTACATCACACAATGGGGCTCCTTTGCAAGCCCAATGACTTTGGGCAGGTTACTTGCCCTTCTCTCTCCTCCTTTGTAAAACGTGGCTAACTGCCCACCTTGGAAAGTTGTGTTAAGTCTCGAGAACCCCGAAGCTTCTAAAAGCACTTTTGGGATACTAAACGAAGAAGTCATTCTGGCATCGGTGCTGGGAGTTCAGTCCCTAAAGGTGATAGCGCAGGATGGGGTGCTGAAGCCCAGCTCTATGTGATGGGGAGGATCTGGGGGAGTACCCTGGGGCCCACCTGGTGGGGCTGGGGAAAGTGGGTGAGCTCCTAGGTCGTTGGGAGGCTGGGACTCCTGGCTTTAGGTTGCAAGAGGGTGGGTGTTCATAGTGATCTCCTCCAGGAACACCTTCTCTTGTCTATCCTTCCTGCCTACTTGGCCCGAGAGATGAAGGCAGAGATCATGGCACGGCTGCAGGCTGGACAGGGGTCACGGCCAGAGAGCACCAACAACTTCCACAGCCTCTATGTCAAGAGGCACCAGGGAGTCAGGTATGAGAGGGGATGGCCAGAGGGGCGAGGGGTGTGGGCTGAGATCTTGGCCCCACTGACGCCATTTGCCCTGCCCAGTGTGCTATATGCTGACATCGTGGGCTTCACGCGGCTGGCCAGTGAGTGCTCCCCTAAGGAGTTGGTGCTCATGCTCAACGAGCTCTTTGGCAAGTTCGACCAGATTGCCAAGGTCAGAGGGGACCTCCCTCCCTACCCAGGGACCTTCAAATGCCCCACCCTGGATAGCCCCTTCCAAGGGAAACTCCTGCCACCTAAGATCCCAGTCCCATTTCAGAGCCCATGTATTCCAATGGAAGATATTCCAATGGAAGTAGGAAACCCTTTCAAACAACCCTAGGTATGGAGCTGCTCACCACACACCTCAAACCTGGAGAGACTTCTCAACAAGGCCCCACAAATACCCCAACGACAACACCCCCCAAATATTCTCAGAGCGCCCGGTGTAGGGGTCTCTGGACACTACAACCAGATCTAGAGAGATTTTCAGATGTTCTGACCTTAGGGAGCCCTTCCAAGGGAAATCTCTGCCCTGTGCAACATCAGCCCAAGCTAGACCAGCCACCTGTTCAGGCCCCAGGGATGCCCCCAACAAACCTAATCTTAGCCGAAGCTGGGGGAGAGCCACAGACCTCAGCCAGCCCCATATCCAGTTAAGGGAATCCCTAGATCTGACCCAGAGACTCCCAACCTCAGAAGTTCTTCAGGAATACCACATTTGCTCCCACCTGTCCCAGCCCCCTCGTGCCTCCTCTGACCTCTAACCAGGTGCCCCCTCCCCCCTCCACCCCGCACATGCACACACACACACTCCCAGGAGCATGAATGCATGCGGATCAAGATCCTGGGCGACTGTTACTACTGTGTCTCTGGGCTTCCGCTCTCCCTGCCAGACCACGCCATCAACTGCGTGCGCATGGGGCTGGACATGTGCCGGGCCATCAGGTCAGCTCAGGGGGGGCGGTGGGAGGGGTACCAAGGGATGGATGTGGGCGAGGAGCAGGCAGGGTAGTGGAGGTCCTCTTGGAGAGAGGGAGGGGTGTGGCATGCGTAGAGCCGAAGGCGGCATTCAGACTGTCCCCTGCATACCCTGCTCAGGAAACTCCGGGCAGCCACTGGCGTAGACATCAACATGCGTGTGGGTGTGCATTCGGGCAGTGTGCTCTGCGGAGTCATCGGCCTACAGAAGTGGCAGTATGATGTCTGGTCCCATGATGTCACGCTGGCCAACCACATGGAGGCGGGCGGTGTGCCAGGGTGAGATGTGGGGCTGCAGGAGGCCACAGGAAGAAACCAGCGGACCTCCCACATGCTGCCACCCTATTCACAGTTACTTAAAATGAGCACAGTCCTACCTGAGGCTCGGGGAGATCCTGGCATGCAGGGAGGGGTGCAAGGAGACACCTCCTGGAACACAGGGCCTTGCTTAAAGTCAGACCTCCAGGAAGGATCCTGGGAAAAAATGAGAGGTTTGAAGGCCCTCCCTCCTGATTCTCACTGCCCCCTCTTTCCAGACGAGTACATATTACAGGGGCTACCCTGGCCCTGCTGGCAGGGGCTTATGCTGTGGAGGATGCATCCATGGAACACCGGGACCCATACCTTCGGGAGCTAGGGGAGCCCACCTACCTAGTCATCGATCCCCGGGTAAAAGCCCAGCCTGGACCCCATGGGCTGGCCCATCCTAACCACCCACAGCCACCAGGCCTGATCTCTTCTCCTATGCCAGACATTGAATTCCTGGGTCCCAGGGTGTCTGTCGAGGGGGAGGAGAGCCAACCTTCTAAGGGGTATGGGGAGAATGTAGAAAGCGTTTGTGATCTTGACTCTCAGCCCTCATATGCCCCAGGCTGAGGAGGAGGATGAGAAGGGCACTGCGGGAGGGCTGCTGTCCTCTCTCGAGGGTCCCAAGATGCGGCCGTCACTGCTGATGACCCGCTACCTGGAGTCCTGGGGCGCAGCCAAGCCTTTTGCCCACCTGAGCCACCTAGAGAGCCCTGTGTCCACCTCCACCCCTCTCCCGGTAAGTGCACCTCCGTCGTGAGCCTGAGCACTTATGAACCCCTCCCAACTTCCCCGCCCTCACCACCAGTGAGTCACTTGATGACATCCGAGGTCCTGAACTGTCTGGTTGCCCCAGTTGCTGGTTCAGGCCTTTCCTTGTCCTTCCTTCCAGAGACAGGGCAAAGATCACCGCCCTCTGGGCTCACCTGAGATGCAGAATCTTATATACATCAGATCTATGGCCATTGTTCCCCAGCCTCCACTCGGGAACCCCCTTCCATCAGCACCACAGAGGTATAGGCCACACTTCTGGCTCCGAAGCCAGTGCTCACAGCCATTCCCATGGGGAAATGTCTCTGTCCAGCTCCATTCCTGAGACTGCACACTCTCTTTTAATCCCCACCAGGACTGGGAAGGTGGGGGCAAATCAGTTGTTGACCCAACTCTCCAGCATGTGTATGAGAATAAAATGAGGTGACAGTGAAAATCTCACATGGCCTTAAAGGACGTCACCCTGAGCAGGCAGGGGTTGGGGGGGAGGGAAGAGAGGACACAAGGGGACGGTGGATACTGGCTGATCCTGTGCTTGGCCACCCTCAGCTCATTGGTGTCCTACTAGCTGGTGCAGGAGTCTTCATCTCCCCCACCAGCAGGCTCTTAGGTTTGGTGCTTGGTGACAAGCAACCAGAACACCCTCTTGCAGGGACTGAGGCCGTGTCCCCAAAGGCTTGCCCTAGGAGTAGGTCCCTCATCTTGCCCTCCTCCATTTGATCTGATCTTCCCAGAACTTTCCCAGCCACCTTTCTGCAGATCTTCCACTCAGAATCTTCTCTACTAGGTAGACCCAGTTGGGTATATGGGATGACTTCAGAGTACACTTTCTGTGTGCTGGCTCCCCTCCCCACCCACCCAGCAAGAAAGCAGGCCAGAGATCAGTGAGCACTGTGGGGTGGGGGGACCTTGGCAGCAGTGGTTCAGGAGAATACCTAAATCGAAGCCTTAACATAGGGTAGGGGAAAGGTCAGAAGGGTTAAGCAGGCAGGAGAGAGAGGAAGAAAGAATCCAAGACCCTGTTCACTCTTGCAGGATGGAGCCCCCCCTCCCCCCGGGGGGAGGAGGTAGAGTAGAGGGTGGGCTCTGGTGGGAGCCCAGGGACTGTGAGACAGTGTTGGGTGCAATGCCCATGGTAAGATGCCCCCCCAGAACCCATGCCAGACCCCCCCCAAGACCCCACTAGTGTGCAGGCTAAGAAGTGTCAGGGTGGAGAAGTTGGAACCCCTAGTTCAAGGGTATCTCCCAAGGCAGGACCTCACCAGCCCAGGAGTTCACTTCCCAGCCCCTGAAGTGCCAAGCCCTCAGTCAAATGTTAGGAATCCTGAGAATCACATCAGCTTACCCTTAAACAATGGGGACCTCTGCGGTGGTGGTGCATTGTTAGTGCTAGTATATACCTACCATCCATCCGTCCATCCGTCCGTCCATCCATCCATCCATCCATCCATCCATCCTTTCCACAATCTTAAAGCACCTACTATGTGGCAGGCACGAGGCTAGTTCTTGAGAAGACAGAAATGAATAAAACGTTTTCTCTGCCTTTGAATAACATACAGGCATTGAGCAAGGTGGAGAGGCAGGTGGGTAGTTTGAAATAAGTTAGGCTCGAACCAAGATGCGTAGTTGGGCTCCTACCTAGAACATCCCTCTTAATCTCCCTTTTCCTCTCCTCTCCCTCTCCCATACACCGGGTTTGGGTTTGGGAGGATGAAGTGGCCCCCTGTGACCCTGCTGCCTTCACATGAGCCAGGGGAGAGCGAAAGAACAGTCACCAGACGCCTGGCCCTGGGCAGGCTGCTGCTCTTCACTCTCTTTCTTGGGGTTTGACTCACCCACTTATGTGTCTGCCTGCTTTCATATCTTTACACACAGCACGCTTTCCTTTTACTGCAGAAAAGAATGACTGTGACCGGGTTGTTTCTCTTCCTTCCTCTTTCCCTTTCTTCTTGCTTTTTTGTTTTCTGCTCCCACCACCTCCCAGCTCAGCCTGACCACAAAGGAGTCAGAATGTTCGGTGTCATCACTTCAGTTTAAACCAACGAGGATTTTTTGGCATGCTGGGGGGATGGGCAAGTCCCCGTCTTTGGGATTTGTTCAGTCCTTAGGGAAGGTGACCACCCCTCAAGCCTACAGAGTTGTCTCATAAGTGGTAGAAAACTGAGGAAATAAGAGCATAAGGACCCCTGGGTGTCTGAAGAGTCCGGAAGACCTTTTAAGGCATAAATGTGGTTTGACCCTTCCCTTAAGGACAGGTGGGATTTGATGGAAAGAGGAAGCCATTAGAGGCAGGGGAAACACATCAGACGCTCATGGCCAAGGACGTGTATAGACATGGAATGCCTCACTGCAGAGAGGCTTCAAGGATGCTCAGCATCGCCTCATCTCCCCCTGCGCTGTGTTCTCCCGACAGGAGAAGGCCCTGGCCTCCTTCAGCCCCCAGTGGAGCCTGGACCGGTGAGGAGGCCCCCGCAACTCTGTCTGAGTGACCTGCCTCCATCCTCCCTAGGGGGGCTGCTCCCGCTTCGCCCACATGCTATGGAGGGTCTCCTGTGGTGACAGGCTGGGCTCTCACCATGCAGGAGCCGTACCCCCCGGGGACTGGATGAGGACCTGGACACTGGGGACGCCAAGTTCTTCCAGGTCATCGAACAGCTCAACTCTCAGAAGTATGGAGAACCAAAGGCGGCCGGGAGGGTTTCGGGGCTGGGCCCCCGCGGTATGGGATGGATGTGTTCCCCTGAGGACCCCGGGGGAAGGGAGCGGCTTCCCTGCTCCAGCCCAGGGAAACACACACCTGGTCACCACCCCCCACCCGCCCTGCCCTGCCCTTTCCTCTCTGGGGCTCACTACCCTCCACCTCCCACCAGACAGTGGAAGCAGTCAAAGGACTTCAACCCATTGACACTGTACTTCAGAGAGAAGGAGCTGGAGAAGGAGGTGGGTGTGGGGGGTGATAGCGGAGAATTTTCTAACCTTAGTTCCTTGGCCTTGGGGAGCAGGCAAGCCCCATGGTCGCACCTCACCTCCCAGGTCTGCTCCGTTTGTGATCCTGGGGGTGAGGAGCTTGGGCCTCTCTCCAAATGGACGTCACCCTGTCGATTGGATCCCTAGGTGGGGATGGGAGGGAGGAGGGTGGCTCCTCAGAAAACCAGTAGGGGGTACCTGAGACTGAACTGGGGGGGGGGCGTGAGGCTGGGGCCCCCGCTCCTTGCCTGAGATGGACACCTCCAAGGTGATGGGCAGCCCTGGTGGCCCCTGTTGCCACACTGACCCCTGTCCTTCCAGTATCGACTCTCTGCCCTCCCTGCCTTCAAATACTATGCAGCCTGCACCTTCCTGGTCTTCCTCTCCAATTTCATCATCCAGATGCTGGTGACCAACAGGTGAGAGCCCCAGGCAAGGACGGCCCTGAGTCTCATACAGTGACCACCAGGCTCCTGCTGATCCTTGACCCACACTTTCTTCCTTTACCCACTTTCCCTTGGCTTCAGACACTGAGCCACAGAGGAAGTATGTGTTCTGGGGAAGCAGTGATAATCACAGCCTTCATTTTACTATCTTACATCCTGTGGACTGTCTACATAATCCGAGCACTTTCACATGCCTGTCTCTGGGTCCTGAAAACAGGTTCTGTTTTCATTGAGAAGCCCAAATCTCACAGCAAATGAGCTTAGAAAGGAGGTCCTCGTTTTTAGTCCATGGCTAGGAGGGGCTGCAAGGACTTGTCCAAAACTCAGCCAGGCGCAAGAGCTTCGGCCTGAAGGCCCAGACACTGGCCTGATGGGGCCTCGGCCCCTTCGTGAGCCCCCTACCCCCTTCCAGTACTGTCCCTACCTCATTAGCCCCCGCACCCCACCACCACTGCCCTAGACCCCCTCAGCTTTCCCGGATCATCGGCATGCGATGCCTTGTATTGGCCCAAACCCCACTGGGGGCCAGTTCAGATCCCCAGGACTGCTCCTCCCCATGTCTCCCAACCAGGGTGCACAGCACCCTCCCGGCACACAGAGAGTCCTCTGACTCTCCAAGGCCTCACTCACTCTTGTCTCCCTTTAGGACCCCAGCTCTGGCCATCGCCTATAGCGTCACCTTCCTCCTCTTCTTTCTCCTTCTCTTCGTCTGCTTCTCAGAGCACCTGACGGTGAGGTGGGCTGGGGGGTGGAAGTGGTCAGCTGGGCCCTGACCATGACCTGGCCTGAGGGGGGTGTGCCCCAGCCCCGTGGCTAAGGTTCTTGTGCTCCTTCCACAGAAGTGTGTCTTGAAAGGCCCCAAGATGCTGCACTGGCTGCCCACACTGTCTAGCCTGGTGGCCACGCGGCCCGGCCTGCGAGTTGCCCTGGGCACGGCCACCATCCTCCTCGTTTTTGTCATGGCTGTTACCAGCCTGGTGAGGGCACAGGGGGCCCTGTGCACCCCCATCGGGGCCTATTGGACCCATCGGAGGCTGAGAGGGGGCCCCTGGATTTGGGAGAGCAGCTGGACCAAGGCCAGGGGATCCTGGCAATGTTGGACAAGCATAAAGAAAAAAATTAATCTGCCACCTGCGTAATTGTTTGTAACACTCTGGTGGACATCGGTCCTATCTTTTCTATGTAGGCAGATCTTCACTGCTTAGCTCACTCACTGTGATTTTGTAGCTGAGCCTGGTGGGTTTTTCAGGACTTAGAATCACTCCTAGAATTCTATCCCTGAAAGACATCTTAGGAATCCTCCCCCAGCCAAGTCACAGAAGAGGAAGCTGAGGCCCAGAGAGGTAAAGTGGCTGGCAAGAGATCACCCAGTGGATCCACTGGCAGACCAGTGCTCAGGACACCCACTCCTCCCATCCCTGACCGCCCAGCGAGGGCCCCGGCGCTAAGGCTCCCTCACCAGCCCAGAAATAGCAGGATCCACCCCTTTGGAGGAGTCTGGCCCTCACTCATCCCTAGGTCAGCTGAAACCCAGCACAAGCCACCATTGTGCTCCAGGGGCTGCCTGCCCACCTCAGCTCTTCGCTTCCTTCTGCAGTTCTTCTTACCGGCAGCATCAGACTGCCCTTCCCGGGCTGCCAATGTGTCCTCCGTGGCTTCCAACCTCTCCTGGGAGCTCCCTGGGTCCCTGCCTCTCATCAGCGTCCCAGTGAGTGTTCCTCACAACCCTGAACCTCTTTCTCCAGAGCCTTCCTTGGCCCGTCCCCCACCCCCTTACTTGAGAAGCATTCCATCCTATGGATTGGGATGGACATAAAACACACTCGGTGTGTGTTTGTGTGTATGACACCCCCTGCCCCCAGATAGGACCTGGGCCCTGGGCAGGACAGGAGCCCTGGGATATTCTCCCACCCCTGCCTGTGGCATATGCCCCGCCCCTTGACCACCCCGCCCGGCCCCACAGTACTCTATGCACTGCTGCGTGCTGGGGTTCCTGTCCTGCTCCCTCTTTCTGCACATGAGCTTCGAGCTGAAGTTACTGTTGCTCCTGCTATGGCTGGGGACCTCCTGCTCCCTCTTCCTGCACTCCCATGCCTGGCTGTCCGACTGCGTCCTCGCCCGCCTCTATCCGGCTCCCTCGGACTCCAGGTGCGCACGGCCACTGGACAGAGGGGCCCGGGGCCTCTGGGACGAGAGCAGAGCTGTCCTCACCTCACTGACCTGAAAGGGGGAGGGTGGCTGAGGGCTACATGGGCCCTCGGGGTAGGGAGGAGGCCATCAGGAAGGGGCAGGGCAAGGGGCAACCCTGATGTGTGGCGTCCTCAGGCCAGGGGTGCTGAAGGAGCCCAAACTGATGGGAGCTATCTCCTTCTTCATCTTCTTCTTGACCCTCCTTGTCCTGGCTCGGCAGGTAAGTCACCCAGCTCAACCCTCCAGAACTTCCCTTTGAAGCGGGAGGCAGGGGGGATCCCCATATTTGTGACTTGGTCTCTCTCACCCTTTCCCTCAATCCTCCATCTCCAGGGTTGAGCCCAAATGGTGTGCCCACTGGGAGCTTCTAAGTGAACCTTCCGGCTCCCTTTCTTTCTCCTTCACTCCCCAAGGGAGGTGCCCTCAAATTCTCCCTCCCTCGTCCCTCCCACCCCACGTCCAGGAAAACCACCCTTAAGAAAGAATCTGCTGCCAATTCTGTCTTCCCTAGTTTGAATCTGGTTTCAAGGTAGCCTCCCCAGGGAGAGTTGGTCCTTGAGCCTTCTCTCCAGACTGGAGAGTGGTGTGGTTTGAGGCATCATGGAGCGCGAGGGGGCGGGGGGGAGGGTGAACACTCAGGAGCTGAGGCTCCCCCTGCACTGTGTCTCCCCTGGGGCCCCTGGTGACCCCTGCCAGAATGAGTATTACTGCCGCCTGGACTTCCTGTGGCAGAAGAAGCTGCGGCAGGAGCAGGAGGAGACAGAGACAATGGAGAACCTGACACGGCTACTGCTGGAGAATGTGCTCCCTGCGCACGTGGCCCCCCAGTTCATTGGCCAGAACCGGCGCAACGAGGTGACTCCCCCGCCCCCGACTCCTGAGCCCCAGATGCCATAGACACTAATTTCAGATGGAAATCTTGGCCCTCGGCCCATCGTCTCTGGTCCCCCCACAGTGGGTTGGGTGGCCACCCGGGTCCCTGTCCCTGTCAGGTAGGTGCCTCCATCTTCATAAGCTCTTAGGCTTCGTCTGCTGAGCACAGAATCCCTGTGTTCCAAGTTCTTACTTAGAAGGCGTGTCTTCTCCAACCCATGGCCCCTCCATACCTCCCAGAAGCTTCTTCGAGTGTTGATGGGAGTTGTGTGGAGGACACCCAGTCCACCCAGCCCTCTGGACCTGCACTATCCAGGATGGTAGCCAGTAGCCATGTGTGGCCACTTAACATTTAAATTAATTCAAATAGAATGTTCAGGGCCTCAGCCTCACCGGCCACACTTCAAGTGTCTACGAGCTGCTTCTGGCCAGTGGCTACCATATTGGACATCACATACAGAGAACTTTCCAACACCACAGGAATTTCCATTGGTAGATGTTCATCTCCACCCTCAAACGTGCTCTAGTCAGACCGTCAGAGAAGGTCACCCACATATTGGCCCCGTTTTATCTGTACTCCCTGTCTGCTATGGAGACACTCTTGGCCTGTCCTGAGGAATGTGAAAAGAAACAGGTCAGGGGCTATTTCACAGCTTTATGCCGCCAGCAGTTGCTCTCTGCACTCAAATTCACCGGTAGATCTACTTCTCCTGGTGTTTTCTCTTATTTACACTGGGACTCTCATAACTAGTCCCGTTTCTGTCTTCACACTGGCTGCTAGAAAGCCCAGAGCCAGAACCTAGGCCTGACAAGGACTTCGTGTCACCCCTTTCGTGAACCAGCTTCAAATAGGATTCCATCTTTACTATCTTACCTTTGTTTTCCCTTTGTCCCACTTCCCCTATTATTTTATCTTCCAAATTGTAGCTGCCCCTGTAAACTGACTTAACTGGCTTAACACCCTTCAGCAGTAAGGTAGGTTAGAAAGACCATCCCCACCAACATGATCCCAGTTCTTGAAGAGACTCCCTTCATGTTGCTATGAGGTGATCCTGACTCCAAACCCCTGTCTTTCCTGGGATCATAATGAGACCCGATCTTCGACTCCTGAGTCACACATCCCTGGGGTAACCTGGCCCTACCCCTCTCCCTCCTTTCCAGTCCTTAAATGGAGGGGCAAGAGTATGGACACAGGGAGGTGGGCCCATGCAGACCACAGGGGGAAGAACGTGGCTTGCTCCCTCATCCCAGCCTCCCACCCTCCAGGACCTCTACCACCAGTCCTACGAGTGTGTCTGTGTCCTCTTCGCCTCAGTTCCAGACTTTAAGGAGTTTTACTCTGAATCCAACATCAACCACGAGGGTCTAGAGTGTCTGCGGCTGCTCAATGAGATCATTGCTGATTTTGACGAGGTGACAACTCCAAGGGTCCCCCAGACCCTTTGTCTTGGATGCTAGAATTTCCCACCATCCCTCCTGCCCACTTACTCTCCAGCCAGGGGCCCATCCTCCTCTCCCTGGCCCTGCCACTCCTCCTCTGATCCCCCAGCTCTCCAGCAACTCTTCCCACAATCCACTCTCCCTCCTGCCACGCTCCCTGACCCCACAACCTGGTCCTTTCGTCTCCAAAGGCCTGGGGCTGGGCTTCTGAGAGGGAGGAGGGAGAGAGCAAGAAAGACTGGGGACACAGCCTCCTTTCTGTACAGCTGCTCTCAAAGCCCAAGTTTAGTGGGGTGGAGAAGATCAAAACCATTGGCAGCACCTACATGGCAGCCACAGGCTTAAATGCCACCTCCGGACAGGACACACAGCAGGTACAGCATCCCTTCCTTACCCACCAGCGCCCATCTGGGCTTGCACTCCTGGGCCCTCACTGACCCATGGTGGTGGGCCGGCCCATTGCTAGGATGCTGAGCGAAGCTGCAGCCACCTGGGCACCATGGTGGAGTTTGCAGTGGCCCTTGGATCGAAGCTGGATGTCATCAATAAGCACTCCTTCAACGACTTCCGCCTGCGTGTGGGTGAGGGCCCTCCCTTGCTGGGGCAGTTCCTCTTCACCTTCTCAGGCTCTTCCTCCCCCAAAGTCCTTTGTTAGCTACTCCCCAGCTCACCCCTGGACCCCCCCACCACCAGCCTCATCCCTGGGGGTGGAGCATGAAGCTGCTGGGCCAGGAGCTCTGGGGCTCAGCCACCCCTTCCCTAAGCCAGACCCCTCCAGACCCATCCTCCTTTCCTCTAAGACCTCCAGGCCTTCCGCCTGAGTCTTGGAGCTTGCTCCTCCCCTCGCCCTCCTTAAACCCCCCCCCCCCACCTCCCAGGGCTCCTCCTGACCACACTTCTTGTCAGGGTTGAACCATGGACCTGTAGTAGCCGGAGTGATTGGGGCCCAGAAGCCTCAGTACGACATCTGGGGCAACACGGTGAACGTGGCCAGCCGCATGGAGAGTACTGGAGTCCTGGGCAAAATCCAAGTGAGGAGGCCATATTGGAGGCATGGGGTGGGGGGATAGGATAGGACCACCCCCACACTCCAGGCTCATACCCTTTCAATCCCAGGTGACTGAAGAGACAGCCCGGGTGCTGCAGTCCTTAGGCTATACCTGCTACAGCCGGGGCATCATCAAGGTCAAAGGCAAAGGGCAGCTCTGCACCTACTTCCTGAACACAGATTTGACACGAACTGGCCCGCCTTCGGCCACCCTAGGCTGAGACCCCCATCCTCTCTATTCTAAGATCCTCAATAAAAAGACTCTGGGGGCACCTGGCTGGCTCAGTGGGTTGAGCGTTCGACTCTTGATTGCAGCTCAGGTCACGATCTCAGGGTCGTGAGATTGAACCCTGCTTTGGGCTCTGCACTGAGCGTGGAGCCTGCTTGAGATTCTCTCTCTCCCTCTGCCCCTTTGCTCTCTCTTTCCTCTTTCTCTAAAAAAAAAAAAAAAAAACAAAACAAAACAAAAACTCTGGTATGACTGGAGCCAATCGATGTCAGAAGCTCCTGGTATAGCTGCGGATCACCTTCTCCTTGCCTCTCAACAGGATGCTTCTTCCCAAGCTAAACCGAGTTGTGTATGCAAGTGTGATCATGAGTATGTTAGAAAGGAGTGATTCTTCACAAGCTCAGGAAGAGGACTGCCTCAGCCTCCCTGCCTGATTCCAGTATTTTGTACACCTCGGAAGTGTAAAGAATTTTAGCCACATGACTCAAAATACGGATTCGTCCTTTCCTGCTCCCCACCCACAAATACTGGGAAGGAATGGCTAGGAAAGTGTCATTTGACCTTTATTCATTCAATAAACACTAAGTAAGCACTTACTCTGTGCTTCCTAGGCAGCATGGGCGCGAGAGGCCTGGGAAATGATCTGTCAGGTCCCTCCCTGTTTTCAGCTGCTGCTGTCAGATTGACCCATGCTTTCCAGCCAAGACCTGTAGACAGTTTTGGGATTCTCTTGTTCTCAGGTCCCTCAGATGCCCTCTTGCTTCCTTCTGCATCCTTCTGTGCAGGTGCTGATATTATGGGGGTCTTGAAGCATCCTTGGTTCGTTCCTGCCTGCTCAAATTTGGGGGTCTGTGAGCGATATCTTGACACCCTAGGTTTGTTACAGATGTTGCACATGGATTCTTGGTTTTTCTCCTAGTTGCTCTTTCTTTATGGGAGAGATTCAAAAAAGTACTCTGCAGCCACTTCTGCTACCATCTTCCTAAAATGCTGTTGGGACAGAGCCAGTCTGAGGCTCTCTAAAACAGTCATCCCTCAGAAAGAATGACTTAACCCTCTCACTTGTGGGAATCTTAATTTCCTAAGAGTGACCAGGGTCACAGAGGGCATCAGAGTGTATTTTGGGTGCTGGCAGAAAGCTGACGTGCAGAATTCCAGGGCCCAAACCTGATGACTTTGTTTTCAGGGGAGACCTCCTTGGGAGATGGAGGGAAGGGAGGCGTCCCCTTAGAACATTGCCCACTGAAAGGACAAAGATGAGTAGCAGGAAGTTGGAGTCATGGTAACAGTGATACCTATCACAAGCTTCAGGGTAGAGCTCCCACAGCAGTGCTATGTGTACTCATAACATCTGCTAATTCAGGGAGTCTGGAGTGATAAGCCACATGAGTGGCCTTCCTTGGTCAGCTCCTAAAGGGGTCTGTAGCCCTGTGTTGCTCTAAGTATTACCTGCAGAGCACCTGCCTCAGAATGGGGCAGGAGAGAGGGTTCTGGGTTCTCTATCTTTGTGTCCCTTCCCAAACCGAAAATCACGGGAAACTAAAGGAAGTGCCTCTCAACTGTTGAGAATGACCTCACCCCCCCACCCCCACCGCCGCAAGAGCGCGCCGGGGCACGCCTCTCGCCCCTAATGCGCGCGCCCCACACACAGGGCTGACCCAACGTGAGACCAGTTTTAATTGCAAAGCTGCTACCGGGCTTTCACTCTGCCCTTACCTGCCCCGCCCCTCCCTCCTCTTCCGCTCCACCCTCCTCGCGGTTCTCCTCCGCCTCCGCCTCGGGGTAAACTGGGTCAGGCCAACGTGGGGAGCATTCGGCCGAGCCGCGAGGACAGCCAGCGTCCTTCCACCAGCAACCTCCAGGCCTAGTTCAGTTCGCTTCACTGGAGAGCGTCGATGGAGTCCGCGAGGCTCTCGGAGGGGCCGGTCTCGGAAGGGGCGGGGGCGCCCCTCACCGTCTGGCCCAGGGTGCCCCCGCGGCGGGCGCTGGACGCCTCGGAGCCGGTGCCCTCCAACAGCTTGGCCACGAAGCCCACGCCGGCCGAGCGCAGCAGGCCGCCGCCGGCGCACGCGTACAGCACGGGGTTCACGCTGCTGCTCAGGAAGGCCAGCGCGATGAACACATAGCGCGCCAGGAGCAGCGGGTCTCCCCTCGGCTCCGGCCCCGGCCCCGTGCCCGCCAGCGCCCGGCCGGCCTCGGCCAGGTTCACCACGTGGTAGGGCAGCCAGAAGGCGGCGAAGGCCAGGATGATGAGCGCCACCAGGCGGCCGGTGCGGCGCCTGCGGCGGAAGCGCCGGGCCTGCAGCCTGCGCCTGATGTACGAATAGCTGACCACCACCACCAGGAAGGGCAGCAGGAAGCCGGTGAAGGCCTCGAAGAGCAGATGGAATGCCTTGGCTCGTTCGCTGGAGTACTTCAGGAAGCACAGGGTCTGGTTGTTCAGTGTGCGGTACATGATGACGGGTGTGGCCAGCAGAAGGGACATCACCCAGATGCTTGCTAGCACCCACCAGGCAACGGCCTTGGTACGAAACTTCTGGGACACAAAGGGGAGGGCCACCGCCAGCGAGCGGTCCAGACTCATGACCGTGATCAGCAGGACACTGGCGTACATGCTGACTCCGCAGGTATAGTGAAACAGGCGGCAGCCAACCAGTCCAAACACCCAGGTGCTGCGGGCCACAGAGTACAGGAAAAAGGGGGCAGTGAACAATACAGCCAAGTCCGCCAGGGCCAGGTTCAGCACGAGCAAGGCTGTGACAGAGCGCTTTCGCATCTTTACCAGGATGCTCCACACCACAAAGCTGTTACCAGGAAGCCCCACAGCCAGCGCCACTGACAGTATGACGATAGTCAAGGGAATGATGAACATGACACCTAGTGAAGAGGTACTGCCCCAGATGTAGTGTCCGTGGCCACTGCAAGGACCTGGAGAGTGAGGGCGAACACAGGCATGAGGGTAGGGGGCCCGAGGCTTCCTCCCGCCCTGGATACACCTAGCCTGAGGACTCTGGTCCGTCTCCAAGATCAGCAGCAGCAGATGCACCTCTGCAGTATACTGCCTTCATCCCTTCATCAACGGACCTGGCTTCAGGGGATCTGGCAGAGCACAAAGACAGGTTTCTAACTGGACGATGGGGCTCCTTCTTGCCCACAGACCCAATTGCCAAATACAGAGCTACAGCAGCAGCATTTCCATACCCTTTCTGCCTCCTTCCCTTCTGAGACCCAGAACCAAACAGGGCGGGGGGCCTTCCTTACCAAAGCTGCACCCCTCAAAAGCCTAGCTCCTCTGTCACCTGCCAGGCCCTTAGCCCCCTCAGTCCCCTCGACTTCCTCCAGTCACCTGCCGACTCCAGAGCTGCCCAGGGCCCACCAGGAATAACAGGCATGGGGAGGAGTTTGTGGATAGGAGACAAGAACAAGCCCTCCCTGGTCCTTTTACCACTGGTCAGGCTTTCTTTGGAAATTCCTTTGCACCTTCTCTCACAGTTGTATCCTGCCCCACCCCTACCTCCCCTGCTCCCAGGATACTTACTTCCAGGCTTTGCCGGGTACCGGTTGGAAGCTGGTGCCAATCCCAAGGTCAGGGCAGAGTGGCGCAGCTTATCCCCAGGTCAGCCCCAGTTCCAGGGTCCCAGCCCCAGGTCTGGGTGCTGTCAGCTAAGTCCGCCAGAGAGGAAGTACCAAGAAGCAGAGGAGGGGGAAGGCACATCTTCCTGAGGGTGGGGCTGACACTCCTAGCCCTCCCTTCACTGGGGGAGGGGAGGGGAGATAGTCTTTGTGTTCCCGAAGAGCCTAGCAGGGAGAAAGACTCCTCATGGGTGGGACCAGATGAGAAGAGCCCAGGAAGGTGGAATGAGAGGAAAGCGGGGGTGAGGGGAGTGAGTAGGCTGGGGTGTGCCCTCAGATGCAGGTCTAGACCGGAGAATTGGACAGAGTAATAAACTGTCATACAGGAGGAGGGAGGGAAGCCAGAGAAGGGAAACGGCCTCAGATGGAGAGGCAGGAATGTTGGGTATCTTTATACGTTGTGTAAATAATGCAGATTCTTAGATCAATAGGAAGCGTAGGTTAGACCTGTGGCTAGGTTATGGGTTTGGGTTTAGGTAACATCAGGACTTAAAGAGGACAGCACCCTGTCTTTGGCTTGGATTCAAGCCATGAGTGGAGGGGGAGGGGGAGGGCCCTCTTTCAGCACCCAAATCTATTCCCTCACTTAAAAGGGTTGCTTCAGCTCTAGGTCAGTCAGTTCTCCCTTCCCTTTGGCAGAAGCCAAAGTCCAAAGGATCTCCTTAGAATCGCACAGAATGCCAGTTTCTCCGCCCTTCCCCAGCCACTTGCCTTACACTTGCCTGTGTGGCTTGCCTGCCACATGAATTTGGATTTAAGATCTGGGCACTGGGCAAAGAGGTTGGCGCCCTCTCTATTGTACCTTCCCATAGTTGGCTGTCCAGTCCCACCTCAGACACACAGAAAAGGTGGAGCCTGAGCACAGGGAGAGGAGGTGGGGGCAGTGATGCCTCACACCTGCCCTGCCAGGAGGGGCAACCAGGAATGTGCAAAGAGGAACAGCCTTCCCAAATGGTCACTCTTCTCCCTTCTTGGAGGGAGGGCAGTCTCCCCCTGTGACCTCTCCTGCAGGGGCTAAGATCTGAGAAGTCTTTCCTTCAGTCTGACTGTGAGCCTTCCTGCTTCCCTGCCAACTCTGTCACTTGTCAGGAAAGACGTGGCATGTGATGGTGGTCACTGCGGTCCCTTACCCTTCACAGCGTGCCCACTTTCTCTGCTTTGAGAAAAGGCCAGCGCAGAGCAGACCCAGCAGCTGTGAGGCAGAGGATGTGATGCAAAGAAATGGGCTGAAACCACAGCAAGAAGGCAGAGTTGAGGAAGGGCTTTCTGACCACAGATACTGTGAGACGGGGACTATGGAAGAGAGGAAGTTGGGGAGCCTCTGCCCCGGCACATGAGAACAGGAAGAAGCCCCTGCTGTCGGTGTTTGGGGATGAAAGTTCTGGCTCAGAGCTCCAGGGTTAACCAGAGGCTCCTTCTGGCAGAAGCTGGGTTGTCTTTGCCTCCTCTCCCACACTACTCCCCACCTCCATGTCTCTCAATGGCCTTTCTTCCTCCACCCCAGACTAGATACTCTAAGCATACTTCCTGCCCCCCAAATCCAGAGCTCCACTTCCGCCCCAGTTTGGGTGGCCCTGGCATGACCCTGAGGACTGAATTTCGTCTGTTGTTTCTTGGCCTCTGCCTGGGTGGTGTAAACAGTCACTAATGCAGAACCTGGGGTGATGGTCCCGAGGGAGCACTCACGTAAACGGCCATCAGAGTTTGCCAAGGACTGAGAGGACTGGAACAAGAGATGTTCAGCACTAAAACTGGGAAAGCCTTGGGCAAACCAGGACGAGTCGGTCACGCTAGTGACCGCATGTGTGTGCACGTGGACACCCTCTAATAAAGAATCCTATCCTACATCCTCAAACTCAAAAGTGTTGGGATCCAGAACAGCTTTAGGACCTAGAGATGGAGAGACTCCAAAAGATGGGGGCCAAGAAGTATTGGAGGGTGCTGAGCAACAGCTAGCAGTCTTGGGAGGAGTCAAGATTTGGCAGAAAGAAAAAGGAGACAAAGGAGAGGGGGCGCCTCCCTGAAAAATTCTCCTGTCCTCCAGCCATCCACACCATTCCCCATACCTGCTCAGCTCCAAGCCCCAAACGTCCCCAGGGGTGAGCATGTGCCTGCTCCTGGGCTCCTTTTTGAGTCAGGTGACCTTTGGGGGAAGAGTTGGATTCAGAGAGGAAGACAAATCTGACGCCCAGGGCTCCTTCCCCCGCTGTACCAACTGCAAGACAGGAAAACTATCCTTTCAAACCCCACAGATTATCTTTCCCTTTCCAAAGCCAGGTTTTTCTCCACTCGGCTCTTGCAGACCCCAGAGAATGGATCCCACCCCCATCCCTCATTCAAGCACCCATACCTTTCCTTCCGCTTTCTCCCTTTATTTCCAGAGTGGTTCAATAGGTTGGCCTGGGAGACCCAGGCTACCTGGGCTGGGGAGGACAAGTCAAGATGCCACTGAAGGCTGGCAGTGCCCAGCCTCGGGCTGACCCAGGAGAGAACCAGGTGGCTTCAGTACAACTCAGGCATGATGAACTACCAGCGGGGGCATGCTTATGCCATCATGTAATGCCGCCCCCCCCCCCACCGTGTATTTCACAGTAGCTCTTGGCAGCAAGTCAGCAGCTCTGGCACAGAGGCACATGCCAACCTGCAAGCACACAGTACCATCACCATTTGCAGTCCCTCTGTTTGGAGGTACCTGGGCCTGCCCCAGGGGTATAATTCTGCCCAGAAAGATCCAAACTGTGGCCAGAGAAGGGTCCCCAAACGCTCCAGAGTGGTTCCCTGAGTTCTGGGGGAGGGACGATGGAAGGGGACAGGGAAGAGGCAGGCCCGGGTGTAGGGTCTGGTGTCAAGGTTCCCATCCCTGACTGTCCTTCTTCACCCCGCCCCCGGGGTCTCCATCGCCCCGGCCCTGCGCCACCACTTTAAGCCTAGGGGTAGCTCGGAGCTCCATGGTCCCCTCCCTAGAGCGGCCGCTCCCTCGGGCCTCTCCCGAGCCCTCAAAGAGCCGCGTGAGGAAGCGGGGGCCTGCCCGGGGCAGCAGATCCCCGGCGGTGAAGACGTAGAGCACCGGGTTGACGCTGGAGCTGAAGAAGGCCAAAGCGGTAGTTCCAGCCCGCGCCGCCTGGCCCGCCCCGCCCAGCCTCGCCAGGGCCCCTCCGGGCGGAGCCAGAGCGGCCGCCACCTGCAGAATGTTGACCGCGTGGTAGGGGGCCCAGAGCAAGCCGAAGGCGAGCACGATGGCGCTCACCAGCCGGCCCACCCGCGTCCCGTGCCGCCCGGCGCCCCAGCGGGCACCCCGCAGCCGCGCCAGCGTCAGGCCGTAGCAGCCGAGCACCAGCCCGAAGGGGAGCACGAAGGCCGTCAGCGTCTCCAGGCTCAGGTGGGCGGCGGTGTGGGCCGGCGACGGGTGGCACAGCTGGCACACGCGGCCTCCCCACACGTGGCGGTAGACGGCGGCCGGGGCGGCGAGCAGCAGCGCGGCCAGCCAGACGGCCAGCAGCAGGCGGCGGGCCAGGGCCGGACTGCGCAGCCGGGGCGCCAGGAACGGCCGGGTGACGGCCAGGCAGCGCTGCAGGCTGAGCAGGCTGGTGAGCAGGACGCTGGCGTACATGCTGAGCGCACACGCGTAGTACACGGCCTTGCAGCCCGTCTGGCCCAGCGGCCACGCCTGCCCCGCCAGGAAGGCCACGAAGAGAGGCGTGAGCAGCAGCACCGCGCCGTCGGCCAGCGCCAGGTGCAGCACGAGCGTGGCCGCCAGCGGTCGCCCCTGTGCGGGCCGCCAGCCCGCCAAGCTCCACACGACGAAGCCATTGCCGGGCAGCCCCAGCAGCGCCGCCAGCAGTAGGAAGGCCGTGCCCGTGACCCGCGAGGCCTTCCAGCTCAGCAGCGTCTCGTTCCCCGGGGGCCGGTAGCAGGCCAACATTCTTCTGCACCTACCGGGGGGTGGGGGGACGGGGCGGGGGGGGGGGGGGGACGGGAAGGGCCATAGAAGGCATTTAGGGACTCTGTCTCCTCCCACCTCCCTGTCCTCCGTCTCGGAGCCTTGACTCAAACACTACTTCTTGGCCGACCCTAGCCCCAACTCAAACACTACTTCTTGGAACCCAAATGCCCTGCTGTCGGCCAGCTGACCTCCCCAGGCCTGACTCCCGGTTCCCACTCTCGCGACCTCCACCTCCACCCCCTTTAGTTGGGCCCCTCCTTTGTCCAGCCCCATTGCTTCTACCTCAGCGGAACGTGAGTGGTGGGAAGTCAACGTGCATGAGCAGAGCTACTTACCCAGCCGGGAGCTAGAAGGATGGTGGGCCCGCGAGGAGCCTGGGAAGCTGGAAGGCACAGCAGCAGCAGGAGAGGTGCCTACTCCTAACTTGTGCTTGTCAGGTTTGCAGTGTGAGACGAGAAGGGGGAGGGACAAGGTGGGGCTCTTCTCGGGCCTCTCACTGGGGCCCCTCCTGCACTCTACTCTTTCCCATCACTAACACGCCCAGGCGTGTGAGAGTCCGCCTCCCTAGGAAACAGGATAAGCTGCAGGGTACAGATAAGATTCCCAGATCATGTAGGTGAGTAGGGACACTGCTGAGTCCTGACTCTGGGTCCTGCATCTGCACTCATGCCTCCCCCCAGTTCTGGCCCCAGTTGTCCCAACCTTGCCACCTGCCTGTTATATGCTCTCAGGCTTCCCTGGCCGGCACTCAGCAGAGAAGGTGACCCAAACTACTCATTCCCCCAGCTGCTCTATCTTGGTCCATTTCCAGACTTCTGATCCAGGTGAGCCCCCTTTTCCCTCAGTTTCCTACCTACTCTTCTTATCTCTTACCTTAGGCCCTGCCCCAGTCGTTCCCCCCCCTCCCCGGGGAGGGGGGCTCTCACTGGACTGTCATTTACAGCTTCCAGTCACGGTGCTGAGTTCTGGAGGATGCATGGAGGTACAAGGGGCTTATAACCTCCTTGAGGAATCATAACACACAACCTCCAAGAGACCCTACTACCGAGCTGCACCAGGATACAAGATAAGAAGAAAAGAATCGGTGCATTGGTAGAGACATACCGACAAGAAGCCTTCTCTGGGTGAAGAAGTCAGGCAAAGCCTGGAAATGAAGACATTCTAGGGGGACCTGGTACACTGATAAGGTGGAGGTAAGGGGAAAGATCCCTGCCCCGTCAACAGCTGGAACTGGGGGCTCCCAAGGAGCCAGGACGCCAGTATTGTCTCAGTTTGGGTTACTTCCAAAGCACAGCCTGAATTAAGGGCTTGGGTACAGGTAATCCTGCATCTGGCAGGTCAGCTTTGGAAGCAGGAGTGAGGGAGCAGGGCAGAAGAGGGAAAAAGAGAGCCAGGAAGAATATGTTGTTGGGTCCCTTCAGTAGGGATCAGGAAGCTCTCAGAAGTACACAGAACACCTTCCAGAAAGACAGAAGACTGGGACACTGGTGCCCAGCTTGTATTCCCCATGGTCTGAGGGCTGTCCTGGAGGTATTATACACATTTGCAGCCTGTACTTGTCAGGAGTCTGAGTGGGCTGCCATAGCTTCGGACCCCGAGGCAGGAAAGCAGAGATTCACACTCATGTGATGGGTTCAGCCTTAGTGAGAGTCTGAGCTTCCAGACAAATGTCCACCACAACTGTCGCTGAAATCAGAGCAGACTCAGGGCACCAAAAGCTAGTCTCAGTGTCTTCAAAGGACACCCCCCCTTCACATCTCCTTCGTGCCCATTAAGTGGCCAAGAGAAAGGTGAGAGAGAAAGTGACCAGTCCAGTGTGGCTAAAGCAAGCCGTTCTGGAGAACAAAGCCAGTCCCTCCCCTAGATCAGGGAGGAAGAAGCAGGGAAGCAGGAAGTCCATGGTCCCTGCCAGGATCCTGGTAATCCTGATCCGTGCAGCAGGATCCATGCTCCCCTCACCGCCCACCCTGGCACACTGCCTTACCCCTCATTATGTCCAAGCCCTGTCCACAATCCCACCCTCAGCCTGGCCTCCCTTTTGCTAAAGCTGCAGTTTGTGGCTTTCACAGTAGGTGGCGGCAAGTTCAGTGCAAATCCCACATAATGCAACTTCTCAAGGACTGGGAGCCCGAAACTATCCTTAGAAATTCTCTCCATAGAAAGAAAAAGACCAGAGATCACATCCCATCCCATCCTCTTACACCGTTCCCATTTATCCTCAGCACACGCCGCCACCAGACACACACACACACACACACACACACACACACACACACACACACACACACCCCCAAGCTTCTGTGACTTTTGCGGCAACTCTGGACCTCCATCCCTCCTCCACGATCCCATCTAGGCCCCTCCCCTTTCCCTCCCCTTGGACTTTGCCCCTCTTACTGGCCTGGCAGGGGGGGCCAGAGTCCGGGGTGACTCATCCCCCACCTCACTGGGGCTGAGATCCCAGCTCTGTAACAGAAAACACCACCACTTCAGCCCCAGCACAGCGGAGAACCACCCAGCCTAGAACTCACTGGGACAGGCAACTCTCCTGCTCCTGCCCTCCACCATGGAGTACCTCTCATCCCTAAACCCCAGTGGTCTGCTCAGGTGATTTCTAACCCTCCTCTCTACCCCCCAACTCTGAGGATAGTGCATGGCAACAAAATTCCACTCAGCCCCCTAGGAGACTCAGAGACTCACATACCCCTTCCCTTCCCCGCCCCCACTTTCCGCAGTGGGCTTGTCCAGCTATGGAACCACCACTGACCACCCCTCCTCTCTCCCTCTCTCCCTAGGCTACTCTGATCTCCAAACCTAGATCCCTCCCTAACTCTCCAAGCACCCCATCCCCAGTCATCCCCCCTGCAGTCACCAAACTCCTCAGTTCTTGACCTTTCTTGCCAACTACCAGGTCAGTATCCAGTATGAGCTCTGAGATTGGCCGGAAAGTCTGGACTTCAGCTCCACCACCCCAGCGACCTTTCCGAGTCTGTGATCACAAGCGGAGCACCCGGAAAGGTGTGACAGCTGCCACCCGCCAGGAACTGCTAGACAAGGTAAGTGAGCCAAATCCCTAAGTTCCTATTTGCAGGGGCAGCCAGGGTGCTAGAGAAGAGTGAGAACTTGGAGTGAACAGAAAGGCTGAGGTTAGTTACATGGCTGCCCCTCCCTCTAAGGGCTAAAAGGGGGGGGAGGCGCAGTCAGCCCAATGACCAATGCTGTATTTAGGTCAGTTCATTTCTTTTCCAGGGCGTAGAGGAAGGAGTGGATAGGGAGAGTTGGAGGGATGGCATTCAGAAGTCAGTATGGAGTGTCGATTTGTATGACAAATCAAGTTCAAGGCCTGATTCTATCAGGACTTGCCGGTTTGCTAGTGTCAAACTGTAGGGTGTTGTTCAGTCTATCAAAACTTCAGTTTCTTCATCTACAGAAAGGGAATAATGACACACCTTCCTCCTAGAGTTGTTGGAAGGAGTCAGGGAGGACAATGTATGTAAAGTACTCCATAGATAGATGCCTGACACTAATGAAGACTCAAAAATGTTAAGGGTCATTATTACTGAAAACAGTTCTGGAGGGCTCTCTGAGGGTGAGGACAGTGAGGTAGGACACTGGAGATAAGCCCGAAGGATGGACCTCAACAGAAGCAAGCAAGCTTTTCAATTCCAAGCCAATAGGAATGGCTCGAAGGGGTACAGGGGAGAAGACAGTGAAGTGGACAATGACATAGGAGCAAAGAGGAAGTCAGCCCTTAGTGAGGGTCCCCCAGCAACTGAAGAACACCAAGAGCTGGAGCCATTTGAAGGGATGGCAATTTTCCAGGAAGTAGAGTTGGGGTATCAGCCAGCATCTAGGGCCAACCAATGGATGTGGGGTAGCTGGGGAGGGAGGGGCATGGCTAAGCTCTGCCCCTTCTCCCTCCTGCTTCCTGTGGCTGGGCAGGCACTGGAGGCCCTGCTGCTGAGAGGGATGCTAACACTGGTGCTGGAGGAGGATGGGACCGCTGTGGAGAGTGAGGACTTCTTCCAGCTTTTGGAGGATGACACATGCCTGATGGTGCTGGAGCGCGGGCAGAACTGGAGCCCCAGCAGGGTGAGAGGCCACAGTGGGGCTGTCGTCAGCCACCAGTCTCTCTCGAGCTTCTCTAGCCCAACCATGATCCTGGGGCAGACACACTGGGAGAGGCGAGGAGTTGACAAGGACACCTTATAAGGGGTCAAACGGTCCGGGCAAGGGTGGGTCGGACGTAGTGCTGATGGGGAATAGTGGTGGGTGCCAGGGTGGGAGGGTGCACTGTACTGATGGAAGTGCCCTACAGAGTGGCATGCTGTCATATGGCCTGGGCCGGGAGAAGCCCAAGCACAGCAAGGACATCGCCCGCATCACCTTCGACGTGTACAAGCAAAACCCTCGAGACCTCTTTGGCAGCCTCAATATCAAAGCCACGTTCTACGGGCTCTACTCCATGAGTTGTGACTTTCAAGGACTCGGCCCAAAGAAAGTACTCAGGTCAGAGACCGACAGGTCATGTTTCCCCATCCCCCTACAGTTGCAGCCCCCCTAATTCCTTCTGCACTCACCTACCCCATTAGCTCTCCCTTGTGGAAAACCCCCTCGATGGCCTCCTCCCAGGTTCCCCCACCCATCTGACTCCATCTTGTCTCTGCCCTTCAGGGAGCTCCTCCGTTGGACCTCTGCACTGCTGCAAGGCCTGGGCCATATGCTGCTGGGAATTGCCTCCAGCCTTCGCCATGTAGTAGAAGGGGCCGAGCAGTGGCACTGGCAGCAGCAGGGTCGCCTCCATCCCTACTGAGAAGGGGCTCTGAGCTGCTTTCTGCCCCTAGACTCATTCCAAGAGACATACTGTGAGGACTGTGACAGCATTGGCTTTGGAGATGGGAGGACAGTGCAGATGAGATGACTCACCGATTTCCCCACTGTCTTCTGACCCCACTGTTACAGGCCCCATCAGCATAAGGCCTTCCAGTCTAGCCTATACCCTTTCCTGAAGAATGCTGTTCCCTTCCCAGCCATCTTTCCGGCCTCCCACTTACCCTGAAAGGCCACAGGCCCATCCCCCAAGCATCTCGATTCCACCCTGATCATTGCTACATCTAGATTCTTTGCACCTCCTCCAGTCCCTAAGCTTCCCAATGCACTGAATTCAGCCCTCTTTGACTTTGTCTCGATTTCTTTATACCCTTCTCCCCAAAATAACAAAAACATTTCCAACAAAAATATAAAAATATTTATTATTAAGACTTCTGACTCCAACTTAAACTACAAAGGGGACAGGACAGGTATGCCCTTTACCCTTCCCCCATCAACACCCAGTCCCAGATCCAAAGGCTTCAGTCTTCAAGTATTGAGTTCAAAGCCCGCCTCCGCTTGGCCACTGCCCCCTGCTGCTGTTCCCAAGCCTCTCGGCGCTTCAGGAAAGTAGTCAGGGCCACGTTTCGAGCCACATGGTGGCCAAAAGGGTCTCTTATCAGCTCCTGGTTCTGCTCCCCTGCAAATGGAAACACTCATGTTCAGTATCATCATGCAGTCACCCACCATGCTCAAAGGGCCTCCCCCTGAGTGAAGGCCCTTCCATTTTCCCTGGGCCCTGGGTTGGTCTCGGGATCATGAATACCTCACTCTCCAAAGAGGAGAAGCTAGGGGAGGGGTGGGAGCACCGGGCTGCATAATCAGCAGACGAGAAGGGGAGGAGAGCAGATTGCTAAGAACCCATGGCCAACACCATCCTTTAGAACCGAAGTCTCTGCTGAATATAAGTCCCCTCTCCAGCCACCCAGCCATCTGAAGTGAGGGAAGTTTGGAAAGGTCAGAGAGAGGTGCCGGTACTCACCCAGCTCAGCAGCAATTTCCTTCCGGGCCCCCAAGGCTGCTCCACTCCAGATGGCATCTAGTACACGGCTGCCATGGCGACTACAGGCCAGAGCCACATATTGTCCCTGCAGTGAGACAGGCAAGGTAGGTCCCCCTAGGGCAGTCCACAAAGGTGTGCTGGGGAGGGCAAGGGGTGAAGTGAATGAAGTTTCCAAAGTTTACAGGTGGAGTCAAGAGAATCTGGGAACTACATATTCTCTCTTTGACGCTGAAGGACAGTACTAGGGCAAGCTCATGTTCTCTTAAATGGATGTTATTAGGGGCATCAAAGCAGAAACTAGAACCTTTAGGGTCTTCAGCACACGGCGGCGCTGCTTGCGCGTCACGGAGGGGCTGGTCAGGATGGCATCGAGCACGTGTGAGCCAGCAGGGCTCTGGGCTAGAGTCAGAAGTTGTGGTCCCGTCAAAGCACCCAGACTTTGAAGTATAATACCAGGACTAGAGAAATGCAACAGATGCTGGAGCAGGAGAGACCCCAGGACTGTCACGTCCCCCAGGGCCCTGGCTGTGGCCATGTCCACCTGGAAGGACAGAGAGAGGGCATTAGGAGGCAGCCACCAAACTGCCACCTCTGCCTGGATGAAGCCAGAGACCTCACCACCCTCACCACAAGGGTGAAGGACTTTTTAAACCCTGGCCCCCAACTAGTCACTGGCTTGGCCCCTCTCCTACCTCACCTGGTGCTCTGCAGGCACTGCCCCCTCCTCCTCCAGCAGTCCATAGTACACCTCATAAGCCATCAAAGTGGCAAAGAGGGGCACACAGGCCACTTGCCGGGAAGAGGGCTCTGCACAGTGGAATGCCTACAGGAGAGGACAAAACATGATGAATCTGAGAACTACCTCATCCCTAACCCCGACTCTCTAGACAAGGGAAAGCATTCAGGAGACGTGAGAGAGTAAGCTGCACAAGGGCAGGATCTCCTCTGCCTTGCTGTATCCCCAGCCTCTATACACATGACAGGGGTTGAATAAACATTTAGTCCTTAAATAAACCGTTCTCTTAGTCCTGGCAGACAATTTTCATTCCAGGGCTATGAGATGGGTTTGGCTTCATTTCTCCCTGTATCTGTGAACTCCTCGGGCATGAGACCTCTTCGAGTCCAGAGATACAACCACCGAAGATCAGAGAAGTCCTAACTGGTAGAATTTGAACTGAGGGCATAAATGGGTGGCGGGTAATATCACCTCCAACAACAGCTGCAGGACCTGGGCTTGGTGGGCCCCAACTCTGCGGCATGCCCCCACCAGGGCAATGACCACCCCTGGATGACCTTGAGCCAGCACAGCTTCCAGGGCAGGGCTCAGCTCCTCAAACACAGGGGACAGCTGAGGAGAGACACAGAATGAAGAATCTTTGGCATTCTGTAACAGTGGACTAAGTTATTCAGAGAAAACTTCCTACTGAAAACAACTAAAAACGGTAGATAGGCATTGCCAATATCAGGGTTTTGGTTTGGCCACATAAAGTCCAGGACCAGGGGACAGTTTTAGAGGTGCCGCCTCACTCGGGGGGAGCAGGATACTTTAAATGGCCACACTCTCAAAATAAGGGGATACTAGAATTAAATCCGCCCTTCTTACCCCAACTCCCAGCCCATGAAATCACAGGCAAGCGTGCCTTGGGGCTAAGCAGCAAAGGCAAAAAGAAGCTACGGCAATAGCCCTAGCACTCACACAGATTTGTAGCTAAGTACCCAGGGTCTGAATGGACCATGGAACCTCAAGCTGCAAATCTGGATTAAGCCAGTCTCCTGCCAGGCACCTGAGAAACTAACACAAATCCTTTCTGGAAAGAAGGCACTTTTGTCCTAAGCTCTGAGAAACCCCCAGGAATAACCTTTCAAGGGGAATGGCCAGCACACTGTCAGAGACACCGAGGCAGGCACCCAATAAAATAAGGCCCAATGAACAAGAACTAGCAGAAACAACAGAGTACAGAGAGAGATCTAGCCCCATTCTCAACTCACCAGCTCAGGGGTAGTAATAGCATCCAGTAAACGCTGCAAAGGGAAGTTGGCAATAGGGTGTGCAGCCAGGGCCTGCAGCTGCCCTTGGAAGTGATCCTCAAAGAGGCTCTGGAGCCTCAGGGGCTCCAACACCAGCAGGACCTGCTCCAGGAGTCTGGAGCTCGTCTGATCCCGCAGAAATAGCAGCAGGGGGCTAGGGACAAGGAGAACGTGATCAGGCAGCCTTTATTCTACTTCATCTAAAATACCCACATCACTTCATTCACAGCTTGACCATACCTGCCATCTGCTGAGGAGTTGCGGCTACTCAGATAGCTGATCACAGCACTGCAGAGATGAGCACAAAACTGGGGCAGTTTGCGGTGTAAGATTTGTAAGGCCACTTGAAGGCAGAAGCTGGAGATCTTGTCAGTGATAAATACTGTGGGAGAGGGCAGAAATAATCAAAGCAGCTCTTCCAAAATCCTGACAACCTGTACAACCTCAAACCTCAAGCAGTAAGGTACCAGGGACTATGGACATAAAGGCTCTATACAGAGTCTTTGCAATATCAAACCAGATCAGATTTGAAGAGGAATAAGACTGATCTAAGTAAGAGCTTTGCATGATGACAATCACCTCCAGAAAAATGGTCCTAGACCCTCCTTCTATCACTCTCCTTACCGGCAATGTCCTTCAGAAAGCAAAAGCTCAGGTCCTGAAGGCGATTCAAGAAAGTTTCAGGGACCTCAAAATCAGTTGGCTTACATTCCCGAGCTGGGGCCCTTTGTGCGTCTGAAAGATCAAAAATTTGTGCAGTGCTGGGATCACAAACTACCATCCAAGAGAGAGAATGATTCCATAGATGATCAAGGATTCAGCTTGGAGATGCAGAATATCTCTTCTCATCTGGATGACTGAACTGAGACTATGTTTCTGTTTTAATTTTTCTAAGAAATTTCAACCAGCTCCCCAGTGGTCCATAGGAGACAGGTCAAACTCTCAGTCAGGAGTTCAAGGTGTTCCAAAATCAGATCTCATCTAAACTCTCTAACCTTATTTCCCAGAGTTTTTAAAAATGTAGGTCACTGCCTATCAGTGCATCATGAAATCACTTTAGTGGATCTTAACCAGGCCTTTTTCAATGGAATAGAACAGAATAAAATAAACCAGAGAAGAAAATATCAAAGTGGACTGCACATATTAAGAATATTGTCTCTCGAAGTTCTGTTTTGAGTCCAATATCTGTATACATATACAGAGGCAGGTTCGGTGATGTTTAAAAAAAAAAAAATTCTGTAAGTTGTGGTTAAAAAAAAAAATTGACATCCATTGCTCAAATGAATCAACTCGTACCCCTGGCCCCATTCTACTAGCTGTCCCTCAAACACACTGACACATCCTCACCTCTGGGCCTCTGCACTAATCTTTGGTTTGTTAAGCCTTGTTCTCATTCCTCTGCTAATTCTTCAAAGTCATGAGGAATTACTCTTCTGCTTACTCTCTCCTTCTGGACTTCCCAAACTCTCCTCTCCTCTAGGTCCACTTCCCTATCTTGTAGTACTTACCAGGTGACTGAGAGCCACGGTGCCTGGCTCTCTCAGACTCCAGAAGAGTCCCTCCCAACACCTGCAGCAGAGTTCTGACCACGAAGCTGCCATGTGTGTCTCCACAGTAGAAAAGAAAATCATCACACACCTCAGAGGCTAGTCCCAAAACCAGCTCCTCCAGGGTCTCCAAGGGACCATCCTTGCCATTCTCCTCCTCCTCCACGTCCTCCTCTTTCTCTGCCGGGCTCCCCAGCAATCGAGGCAGCTGCAGCAAAGCACTTTGCAAGACATGCACCCCGCATCGATGACAGGCCACAAAGCGCAAGCTGGAGCGCATAGCAGCCCAGACTCGACACAGCGGTTTCAGGGGACTGAATCCCAACAGTTCCTGCATAATCTCACTGCCAGTCCTGTTTGTGGCCAAGGCTAGGGCCTGAGCCTCCACTTCCTTCAAAACATTGTGCACCATCAGTTCTGGAGAGACAAGAAAAGAAATATTTTAGAGACTGAGAGGAGAATAAGGTTATGTTCCATCAGTTAACAGAGTGAGGGAGAGATGGGGGAGCGATGAAGAGGATATGGGAGGGCGCCTGGGTGGCTCAGTTGGTTAAGCGGCTGCCTTCGGCTCAGGTCATGATCCTGGAGTCCTGGGATCGAGTCCCGCATCGGGCTCCCTGCTCGGCAGGGAGTCTGTTTCTCCCTCTGACCCTCCCCCCTCATGTGCTCTCTCTCTCTCTCTCTCATTCTTTCTCTCAAATAAATAAAAAAATCTTAAAAAAAAAAAAAAGAGGATATGGGAGACGAGACTAAGTCCCAACGCCCTGGGGACCCATGAAAATTTCCCCGCCTGTCCTGGAATTTATGCCGAACGAATCCCTCTTAGTCCCATCCTGCGGTTGCTCCCCACCTCGTTCTTCTCCGGTCTCGGGAGCCTCTTTCAGCGCGGACAGCGCCCGGCGGAAATACCCCAAAGCTTCGGGGCTCAGGTGAGGGTGCGCATCTAGGGCCGGCTCCGAGCTCCGGTCCGGAGGCGGGCCGGGTGGCCGCCGGCGGTCTGGTGGGGGGCGCCCCGACCCCTTGGCCCCGCGCCCTCGTTTGCCACCTGCTGGGAACCGGCGCCCCGCCTTGTGCGGGGAGCGCGGACCCAGCCCCATGGACGCTAAAGCCCCTGACCGTCCGCCAAAGCTTCCCCAGCCACAGGGGAGCAAGCAGCCAGGCGCATGCGGGGACCGGACCGAGTCTAGAAACGCCGGCGCGCTCGGGGCGCAGCATTACGTCATAGTTCCGCGACGGCCCCTAGCCGGGCGTCAGCGGACCTGCTCCCAGGTCGCCCCGCCTCCATTCCTTAGTCCCTGTCCCAGCTGAGGATCGCCTCCTCCACGCCCCCAGCTGACCCCGGACCAGAACGCAGACTGGCTCCCCAGCCTCCACTCTGACTCGGTTGCACTCACCCCACCCTGCCCCCGCGGCCGGAATTGAAGCTCTCGAAGTCCAAGGACTTTGCGAGCTAGACGGCGCCGGGACTCCAAGACCGCACGGGTGGCGGGGAGATAAGGGGCGCGAGCTCCCACTACTTAGGACTCCGGGTCCCTGGGCCTCGCGCTCACCCCCGACAAGGCCAGGCCAGAGGCCAGAGCTCCTGATAGCCCAGCAGCCTGCGTGGACCCGCCGTGAGGGGCTACCGCGCCAGAAACCCACCCGGTCAGCCTGTTTTCAGAGTCCCGGTAGGTGTCTGGCCCTGGACAGTCCTACGCAGCCCCTGGGGTCATAGTCGCTCGATGGCTCCTAGCCAGGGGGCAATGACCAACTCGTTCGCCCCCCAAAAAGGACCAACAGCCTTACCCTGCAGCCTGCACTATTGTCCCGCTCTGAAACTTCTCTTTGCTCAAAGGATCCCAACCTTGGCTCCCTCTCCTACCGCTATCCCGATCACCCTTCCACAATACACAGTTTGCAGCCTTCCCTAGAGCAAGTCTTTGCTTCCACAGATTTCCCCCTTTTGCTTGTGAATCATGGCAGCTCCCATGAAGGGCCAAGTGTGCGTGGTGACTGGTGCTTCCAGGGGTATTGGCCGCGGCATCGCCTTGCAACTCTGCCAAGCAGGTGCCACAGTTTACATCACCGGCCGCCATATGGACACCCTGCGGGCCACTGCTGAGGAGGTGGGTGCTTCCTCTGGAACCACAGGGGCAGAAAACACCTGAGGTAGCCCTTCCCACTGACCACCCCTTCCACTAATCCCTTACCTGAAGCCATAATATTTCTTTCTTTTTTTTTTAAGATTTTATTTATTTATTTGAGAGAGAGGATGAGAGAGAAAGAGCACATGAGAGGGGGAGGGTCAGAGGGAGAAGCAGACTCCCTACTGAGCAGGGAGCCTGATGTGGGACTCAATCCCGGGACTCCAGGATCGTGACCTGAGCCAAAGGCAGTTGGCTGGTCCAACTGAGCCACCCAGGCGCCCAGCCATAATATTTCTCAACACAATGCAAATATTTACTCAAACTAGAATAAAGTCCATAAATAACTTCAGATCAGGTCAAAGTTTGCCACCGAGTTTTATGAAAAAACTTTCTGTTTGAGACCTTCAGGGGTTTTGGAATTGCAACTGAAGGGTTGTGGACCTGTGCTTCCCTCTATTTTAGGCAAGACTTTACTGAGCTGTACACTTAGGCTGACTTTTCTACTGGATTTCAGTTAAATATTTGGTTTGCCAAAAATTGTGTGAAGCACGGAGGTTAACCAAGACCAGTAAGATGTCACTTCTGCTTTTAAAAGATAGGGCCCAGCAGGAAATCAGAGGCAGACACAGAATGCTCTAGGAGCATGGGTGAGCAGTTAGGAAGCAAGGAAAGAGGGTAGGACCCAGAGCATGGATCTGGAGAATAGGAGGATTGGTCTGGAATAAGGTATTTTTCTTCCTGTGAAGTTAGAGGATGGGGACACATTTATGGCGGGTGAGATAGAACAGAAAGTAGAAATAGTTCATAGCTGAGGGTTTTGGTTTGTCAGTTACCCGGCGGGAGCGTTGGTGAGGTGACGGTCAGAGGGCTGGGACTGAGTAGGGGTTACACATGAGTGGTGAAGGGGGGAGCTCAGAGCGTGAGAGATGGGAATGACCAAGGACGAGGAAAAAGAGAGATACTCCTTTCTCAGGAGCAGCCCTCCTGCCTTATTTGTCCCTTGCCTTCCACTAGCAGAGTACAATGCCTTGCCCATGGTGGGCCTCAGTAAATGTAGATTTTATTTTATTTTTATTTATTTATTTATTTTTAAAGATTTTATTTATTTATTTGACAGAGAGAGACAGCGAGAGAGGGAACACAAGCGGGGGGAGTGGGAGAGGGAGAAACAGACTTCCCACTGAGCAGAGAGCCCGATGTGGGGCTCCATCCCAGGACTCTGGGATCGTGACCCGAGCGGAAGGCAGATGCCTAACGACTGAGCCGCTCAGGCACCCGGTAAATGTAGATTTTAAACCTGAAATCCCAGTCCTTTGGGTCTGTAGGGAAAGGACCTAGCATTCCTGAAGATCCTCAAACAGACATCAGAGGGCGGTATTGCTCACCATCTTCCCTTAGCTGCTGGCTTTGATTCCTACTCTTGCCCTCTCAGCCCCCCAAGCTGGGAGTTGAAGAGAGTTGCCTCCTGTCTCACACTCACGTGCAACTATAAACTCATATCCCCTCTGTCCCTCATCAGGCACAATCTCGAGGAGGCCAGTGTGTGCCTGTGGTGTGTGATTCAAGCCAGGAGAGTGAAGTGCAAAGCTTGTTTGAGCAAGTGGATCGGGAACAGCAGGGGCGTCTGGATGTGCTGGTCAACAACGCCTATGCCGGAGTCCTGGTACCCTTTAAACTTGATTCCAGTTCCACATTCCTAACCTCCCCCTCTGGCCCTGGAGCCCTCATCCCCACTCACTGTCCCTTTCATTATCCAGCCCCCTCGTACCTTCCTGCCTTCAGATCATCCAACTCACCACAGTCCCTGTGCTTTCCAGGCAATTATGAAGAACATTAACAAGGCATTCTGGGAAATCCCTGCCTCCATTTGGGATGATATCAACAATGTTGGACTCAGGTGAGTGTTCCCTTTGCGCACCACAGGGGCTGAGTGGGCCTGGACCTTTCCCCACGTGTCCTCTCCTTGTCCCTCTGACCTCCCCATCTCTTTCTTCTTCTTCCTGTCCCATTTGTCTCACACCTCTGGAGAATTTCCGTCCAGGGGGATCTGTACCTGGGAACATTGAGTTTTACCTTGTTTCTGCCAGTAATTTTCGTCTGAACCTGCTCTTGTCCTCTCTCCTGCCTCTTACTCTGCACATCCAAATGCATGGCCCAGAAGGGAGCCTCCTTTCCTCAGTAAGGCACACCGCCTATAGTTGACGTTGACAAAGATGGTTAGAGGAAGGAATTCTTCTGTTTTAGATCAAGAGAAGGTCAATGAGAGTGAGCACCTGCCATTTGAGCCTCCATATCCTCACTCCAGATCCGCAGGCCGGGGCACCCCCATGTCAGAGTTACACATACATCTGGCGTGGGAGTGAGATGAAGCACAGCATGTAGAGTTCACCAAGCATGATACACCAGTTGTGTCTCCTTTTTTTTTTATTGTTGGAACGATGGTGCCCTCTCGGAAACTGCACTCTGTGGGTGTGATCAGCCACCTGTGGGAGTAACTAAGAGGTTATCTGAAAATCTGTGACTAAAGCATTTGAGAACACCCACAGCTTCTAGTGGCAATCCCAAGGAAGCAGGATTAGAATGCAGTTGTGATTTCCAAGGTAGAAGAAAGATGATGACGACAGGGCAGGATGGTCAGCTAAGAGGCAAGAAAAGAAAGCCCAAAGACTGGTAATTGGCAATGCCCACATGCTTAGTCTTCCAAAGGGAACGGCCCTCCACACTCTCATCTCTTTCGAGTCAGGGTTATGAGCCTATAAGGCAGAGAGGTCCAGACCTCGGCCCCTGAGCCCTGATGAATTTTCCAAAATAAAGGCCACTTGGTGAGCCTCTTGAAAGCCCAGCCTCCCCCACACACGCATTCAGGTATACATTTACTGTGCCTTTCCTCTGCATTACCTTAGATTGGGCTTTCCCTTTGAAACTATAATTCTTTCTCCTTGTTTCCACTTGGAGGGTCCTGTTTCCCATGCAAATGAAATGTTTTTCTGGTTACCGAGTATGTGTGCACTGGGTTTTCCCTACATAGGAAGGTGGAAAACTGAGTTTTTCCTTTACACTCACCCATTGATAGTTCGTTTTACCGGTGTTCCTCTCAGAAAGTGGCCTCTAGGCCTGGATTCCCCAGGTCTGCGGCCGCCCCTATGTGGCCTTCTCTCTTCGGTCCCAGCCACTGGAGGGCAGAGGAAGCTGCCAGGGCTACAGCAGCCAGGCCAGCGGCGAACATCATTTATTCCTTCTCCTTCCTTGCCCACCCTCTAGAGGCCACTACTTGTGCTCGGTGTATGGAGCGCGGCTCATGGTTCCAGCTGGTCGGGGGCTCATCGTGGTCATCTCCTCCCTTGGGGGGCTGCAGTATTTCTTCAATGTCCCCTATGGCGTGGGCAAAGCTGCGGTGAGGACCCAAGAGCACAGGGGTAACAGAGGCATCGGACAGTGACGGTACCTATAGCTCAGGAGATAGAGATCAGTGCTCAGAGTAGTAAGGCTGAGCGGCCCACTCGTCCCCCTCTGCCCCTCCATAGACAGCTCCTCTGCCTGGGTTCTCCTTGGCTGGCCAGACTAGGCAGTGCACTGGGGCGGTAGACAGCTGCGACAGGGTTCCCGGGAAGGGTTAGGGGGCTGGGTGTACCCAGCAGAAGCAGGGAAGGTAGGGGAGGAAGGCAATGTGGCCAGGTGCCCTGGCTCTCACCCTGCCTTCTGTCCTTCTACAGTGCGACAGGCTGGCTGTGGACTGTGCCCAGGAGCTGCGGCGCCACGGGGTCAGCTACGTGTCTCTGTGGCCAGGGTTGGTGCAGACAGAACTAATAAAGGAGGTCATGGTGAAAAACGACAATACTGACGATCCCCTGTTGAAGCAGGTGGGCAAGGGGAGGGCGAGGGAGGCGGAGGACGCAGAGAACTCAGCCTCTCCATCCTCAATGACAAGACAGTAACAACAACGGAGAGCCAATCCCCCGGTGCCTACTGCGGCGGGCGTGGGGCTGAGCACTGGACACACGTTATGCCCTTTTAAGCTGTAAGGGAGATATTATCTCCATTGTACAGATGGCAAAACCGAAACCTGGAAACATTAGGAACTTGTTCAAGGTCATGTATGCCATAAGTGGAAAGGCTTCGTGCCCCGAAGCCCATGTTCTTGACCCCTGCACTGAACTAGCCTGGGAGGTCCAGACATAGTTGACATTCCAAGATGTTTCCACTTGGGAGAGGCAGTGGGTCCTGGTGCCAGAGTACAGGGCTCACCTGAATGTAGGGAAGAGTGGCTCCAGCACCTTCTGAGTCCCGCAGGTGCACTGATGAGGGCCTGTCTCTCCTGGAATAGGAGCTGAAAGTGGGGAAGAAATGTGGGCAGTTCTCTTGGAGATTAGCCCTTCACTTCTCTGCCCTTGTGTTTCAGTTGAGATCTAATTTCTCCTCTGCGGAGACCACAGAAATGAGTGGCAAATGTGTCGTGGCTCTGGCAACAGGTAAAGAGGTTGGGGGCAGGTGGTAACAAGAAAGGGCCTGGAGATGGGGCGCCCAGGTGGCTCATTTAGTTAAGCATCTGCCTTCGGCTCAGGTCATGATCCCAGGGTCCTGGGATCGAGCCCCGCATCGGGCTTCCTGCTCAGTGGGGAGTCTGCTTCTCCCTCTCCTTCTGTGTGCTCTCTCTTTCTCTCTCTCAAATAAATAAATAAATCTTAAATAAAAAAAAAAAAAAAGAAGAAAGAGAGAGAGAGAGCGGGCGGGCAGGCCTGGAGAATCTGCAGGGTGGTGGCATCCAGTCCTGAGTCCTGGCTCAGGAGATGGTTGAGGAAAATACCCTTCTTTTCTCTGGCTTCTGGAGACCCAAAGCGGCCTAGGGGCTGGCTTACAGGAAGTGCAGCTGGGAGCCAGAGGTCTGAGAACCTTCCTAGGAACACAGATAATTCTGGGCACCTAAGCCTGTCAGTGGTTCCCTGTGCCACTGGGCCCAAACCTTGTCACACCGCGTCACTTCTATGCCTCTCAGCTGCGTTTGTGCCCACAGATCCCAATGTCCTGAGCCTGAGTGGGAGGGTGCTGCCATCTTGTGACCTTGCTCGGCGCTACAACCTTCAGGATGTGGACGGTGAGAGCTCTGGCGGCACAGCCAAGCTGGACCTCCCTTCCTCCGTTGCCTGCTCACTCCTCCTCCCACACTCTCTCCCCATTCCTTCTTCCCTCACATCCCACTCAGGCTCTTCAGCCAAGGTGGAGGTGTCTAAGGAGTGGGAAATGAAGACTTAACCCTCCTCTTCCTGTGGTCTGCAGGCCGCCCCGTCCAAGACTACTTGGCTTTGAGCTCGGTCCTCTCGCATGGTTCTAGCCTGCGCTGGCTAGCCTCCTACTTGCCTGGCTTCCTCCGTATGCCCAAGTGGATTTTGACCCTCTACGCTAGCAAGTTCTAACCCTCCTGACGTCATGCCTCTGCCCTCCCTCGGGCTACGTAGTAAGGCCTGTCTCAGTGAAACAAGGCAGCTTCTCCTGCCTACCTCATACCCTTGAGAGGAAGAGAAGGCCTCCACTGTGCGTCCTGGGTGAGCCCTGTGGGCCCTTACGGATCCTCCTTTATGCCTTAATTTTACCTGCCCCTACATTTCACTTTTTGCCTTAGTATTGAAAAACACTCTGGGGGCTAATAAAAGTCTCATTTCTCTTTCAGCGAGTTTTGACTGTTGATTGTGTGCTCAGCAAAGCATTAAGTGCTTGAGAGAAAGACTCCAAGATATGCAAAATGTTTAGGTCCCCAAGGAGTTCCCTTGCCAGGACAAAGCCCCTTTCCTCCAGACGTGTTCCTGCTCTTCCCTGTAGGGCTGCCCATCTCAGGCCACGAGGCCTGTTTCCACGCCTCACTAGGGGACAGGGTCCCTCCACGACCAGAAGCAGGCCCACCCCTGTCTTGCGGTACTTTCCCACCCCCGCAGTCCACCACCTCCTCAGGGATGCCTGCTGCCTTCCAGCTGGGCCTGATCTCAGGGCGGCAAGGGCAGATTCCTCGGTGTTTATGATTTCGTGGCATTTGGGAGGAAAGTACTGTCCTAATCCAGGTGAGAGACAGAGGAATAGCTGCAGGCTCCTTCCTCGCTGGACGGTACCACCTGAATTGCTTCCTGAGGAATTGACTGCCCGAGCCCTTTCGGGCTGCCTGGCCTACTCTGGGGGCTGTCCCAGCCTGAGGCAAGGCAGCCCGGGCTGTGAGCCCAGGGCCCCTCTGAGGGAGCCTCCCCAGCAGCAGCCTAGATGGCCATCAACGTAACGGGACGGCTGCTGTCAGTCAGAGGTGCAAAGACCATTTCTAATCTTTGCAAAAGGCAGAGTGAGAGCTGAGGCCATAGCACGTGCAGGAACTGTGAGCTCCCTGCGGCTTGCGGGGACAGCACCGCTTACCGTTCCGGTGCCGTGTGCGAGGGTGGCTGGTGAGCGCTGACTCTGTGCTTCTCTTCCAGTTCCCCAGTCTGTGGTGACTGCACGTTTGCTGCTTGAAGTTAGCTTCAGCGAGAGTATACACGCCACAGAAACCAAGAAAGGCTACTAATCAGGGCTTCTATTTACTTATTTATTTATTTAGAGAGAGCTGACTTAGCACGTGACTGGAACTATGTCCTAAATCCCACCATTTGGCCAAGCACCCCATGGTCACAGTGATCAGATGTCCTCAGCACCCTCTGACCCCCTTCCACTCGCCACCCTCAGTTCCTATTATCTCCTAAGGTTGGCGAGAGGCAGAGGCATTGCCTATATGCTACGGTACCAATAAGGGCCTCTAGACCTGCAGCCTTCCACTCCACAGCCATCATTAGAAGAAATCCTGGCGTGATGGCGTTGCCTCCTAAAGGCCTCAAGGGACTTGGGAAGAATATGAGTTTCAGAGTCAGGCAAATCTACGTACAAATTTTGGCTCCACCACTTTGGGGGTGAAATGAAGTAACACGTATAAAACCCCAGGCAGTATGTAGCCGTCAAAGTTGTCATTTCCTTCTCAACAAGTGTTTAAGAACACGGTCTGCACCAGGCACCATTCTTGGCTTTGAGAACGCAGAACACAAGACAAAGCAGGCCCTGGCCCACCAAGGATTTTCACTTTAGTCCTAGAAGACCTTAGAAGCCATCGAGACTTTCTACTGACTGGAGGAAGTGAGTGAACCGAGGCCCCCAGGGTCCACAGCACGTGGAATGAGACCTCAGTCCTGGTATCCCAAGGAACCAGAGGGGCAGTGTTCTTTCCGGCACACCACCCAGCTTCCCTCCAACAAGCGTCAGTCACTCTTCAAAGCAAGCAATAGAGGGCGCCTGGGTGCCTCAGTCGGTTAAGCGTCTGCTTTGGGCTCAGGTCATGGTCCCAGGGTCCTGGGTTCGAGCCCCGCATCAGGCTCCCTGCTCCGTGGGAAGCCTGCTTCTCCCTCTCCCACTCCTCCTGCTTGTGTTCCCTCTCTTGCTGTGTCTCTCTCTGTCAAAGAAATAAATAAAATCTTAAAAAAAAACAACAACAAGCAATAGAATAACAGAGCTCTGAGGGAATGAAACGTGGACAGTGAGTTTTGATTGGAGGTGAAGAGATTCAAGATCTAAGAAACCCAATAGCAGAGTCACAGGACACTGGGGGGCGGGGATCAATGTTCATTCCAAAAAATGTTTATTTATGCCTACACTCTTCCCAGCACCCTATCAGGCCCAGGGAAGACTAGTTAAGTTTGCGAGATGGGTGCCATGGCCAAGTTCACAAAGAGTACCCTGAGAATACAGGAGGAAGCAACTAGCTCCATTAGAGAACTGAACGAAGGGATACTGGCCAGAGACTTAAAAAATGGGGAGAGAGGAGGAGTGGGGAGGTTTAATTATTTCTAATTAAGAAAATAAGGGGCACGTACTGAGGCACAAAAGGGGTCCCTTTCCCTCCTAGATTCCCTCGTTATCGAGTTAAGCACAAGCAGCTTTCCGGTTCCTCTGCTCTCCTGGCACACAAGTCCAGGCAGGCCCTGGACCCCTTGACCTTGCTCCAAGCAAGTTGACCCACTTCTAAGCTCCCCGAGGCACCGCAGTACAGAGGGCCTCAGTATTCACCCGGAGAAGGTCCAGCCCATGCCTGTCCTTCGCCCCAGCTCAGGGCGGGCTCTGTCTCGGCAGCTCAACGTGAGCTCAACGTGGGCCAGCTCGGCCTGGTCAAACGGGAAGTCCCGGGGCTCTGTGAATGGTCCCTGGGCAGGGGCACCCATGGTGGTGTGTGGGGTGGGGTGGCTGGCCAAGGCGTGTGTCAGGGAGGGGTCAGGACAGACCGAGATGAACAAGGGCTAGACCGAGGGGTGTAGATTCCAGCTTTCAGGACAAGTCACTGAGAAGAAGTTCCCATCAGTTCCTGAAGGCCCTTTTGGGTGCTGTGAGTCAAAGAGGGGGGTGGGAATTCAGGCAGGGGAAAGAAAAGCCCACATGAGGGCCCCACAGGAGCCCAAGCCCAGTGGGCAAATCAAGATGCGGTGGTTGGGCCCAGGCCTGCCCCTTTTCCTTCCTCATTCTGGTTCCACCCACCCATAATCCTCAGTGGCCTTTACTCTCTCTGAGTTCTTTTCTGAGGCCCCTCCAGCTCTTGGTCTCCCCACCCCTGGGCAGAGCCCCTGCAGCCTGCCCCCCGTCCCATCTGGTCCCTGGTCCTCGCCCCCTTGTTGGTCCACCCTCCACACAACCCCTCTCTCCGGACCCTTCTGCCTATGCCCTCGCAGGCTCCCCGCCCTCCCGCTGCTCCTCTTGGCCCCCCGGCCTCCCCTTGCCTGCTCTTTCCCTGGCCCCAGTGCTGAACGTTCTCCCTGCCCTTCCACCTCCTGGTCGGCTGGCGGTCAGTGGCAGCCACCTCCGTGCCCAGCCCCGGGCAGCAAAAGGGGGAGGGGTGCAGGCAGGCCTCGTGAAACCAAGGTCTGGCTCTCGAAGCGCTTTCAGTTATCATCATCAGACAATTAGACAACCAGGGGGAGACACAGGGTGGGGACTCAAACAAGCAGGAGGGGTCAGCGCAGCCAGGCTGCCTCCCAGGCCGCACACAACTGTCGTTCCTTTCAGGTTTCACTTTCCTGGGCATGTCACAACATTCTCATGCCTGCCTTTCTCGGCAAAACCTCATCTCTATCTCATTTCCTGCCTCCAGGCACCCAGGGGCACCCTTACTCATCTCGGTCTGTCCTGACCCCTCCCTGACACACGCCTTGGCCAGCCACCCCACCCCACACGCAACCATGGGTGCCCCTGCCCAGGGACCATTCACAGAGCCCCGGGGCTTCCCGTTTGACCAGGCCGAGCTGGCCCACGTTGAGCTCACGTTGAGCTGCCGAGACAGAGCCCGCCCTGAGCTGGGGCGAAGGACAGGCATGGGCTGGACCTTCTCCGGGTGAATACTGAGGCCCTCTGTACTGCGGTGCCTCGGGGAGCTTAGAAGTGGGTCAACTTGCTTGGAGCAAGGTCAAGGGGTCCAGGGCCTGCCTGGACTTGTGTGCCAGGAGAGCAGAGGAACCGGAAAGCTGCTTGTGCTTAACTCGATAACGAGGGAATCTAGGAGGGAAAGGGACCCATTTCTAGGCCCTTGGAAATGGAGGAGCCTGTGAGAAATGCTGGGAAAGAGGCAGAGGGAGGACGTAGGGTCAGCTTGGTGCAATCTCTGTTAGCAGGTACAGACACATGTGCACCTGTCCTCCAGTGAGCAGGTCTTAGCTTCCCACTTCTTAGAGAGGTGGTTCCAGAAGAAACAAGCAAAGCTAGAACTCCACAGACAACGCCTGGCATCCCCAGAGGGGCTCATGCAGGAGGGAGCAAAGGTGACTCAGCTTTGGACTTTCACTGTCACTTGAACACAGCTGAGCCAGCCAGAGACTCGTGTTATGGTAGAGGCTGAGGGAATTAGCATCTACTGAGCATCTACCTCCGCTGAGGTCTTGCTTAATCTTTTCACATCTGCCACATGAGGTAAGTACTCTCTTACAGCTTTGGAAACTGAGGCTCAGAAAAGTTGAGATACTTGTCCAGGTTGCAAGTGTTTATAGCAAAAGAGTCTAGCTTCGGGGCCCCTGGGTGGCTCAGTCGTTAAGCGTCTGCCTTCGGCTCAAGTCATGATCCCAGGGTCCTGGGATCGAGCCCCACATCGGGCTCCCTGCTCTGCAGGAAGCCTGCTTCTCCCTCTCCCACCCCCGCCCCCGCTTGTGTTCCCTCTCTCACTGTGTCTCCCTCTGTCAAATAAATAAATAAATAAATAAGTAAAAATCTTAAAAAAAAAAAAAAAGAGTCTAGCTTCAACGTATGACTCCAGAACACGGGCTCTTTCCCAAGCATCCTCCTGCCTCTGCTGCTTGGTTTTTGGGGGGTTTTGTTTGGTTTTCTTTTCTTTTCTTTTCTTTTTAATATTTTATTTATTTATTTGACAGAGAGAGACACAGCGAGAGACGGAACACAAGCAGGAGCAATGGGAGAGGGAGAAGCAGGCTTCCCACTAAGCAGGGAGGCTGATCCGAGGCTCGATCCCGGGACCCCGGGATCATGACCTGAGCCGAAGGCAGACGCCCAACAAATGAGCCACCCAGGCGCCCCTTGTTTGGTTTCCATTTGGTTTGGAGGATCTTTTCTTCTTAGCAGAGAGCGTTGGCAATTGGGCAGGATTGTGAAAGTGTTCCCAAGTTCACTCAACCCAAGGATGCCCTGGCCAAGTTCAGAGTTGCTCTTCTTTCAACTTGACCACACTCCCTTCCGTGCCTTTGATCCAGCTGTTCTGTTCCCTGGAGTGCCACCCCCTCCCAACTCCAGCCCCATTTCTACCAGCCAGAACTGTTCTCACAAGGTCCATCTCAACCTCCTAGAAACTTCTGCCTTCTCCCATTGCTCCTGCCCCTTTCTAGGGAACCTCTGACACTCACTTGGCTCTTGACTAGTATCCGAGCTATGGATGTCCTCACCCCATCCCCTAGATAAGGTTGACAATCCCCCCAGGTCAGGGGTTGGGTCTTGGACAGCCCCCCTACACACACACACACACACACACACACACACACACACACACACACACACATTCACAGAAACTTTGAACCCTGGGGACAGAACAGAACAGTACCTGGAGTGTCCGTCCATACCACCCAGAGCATGGCTAAGCTCCCAAGCCCAGTGGGAGCTCCTGGAGCCGGTTCCACTTCCCTACCTGGAGTCAGATGGGCTGGGCCAGCCTATGTGCCCAGGACTCACCGTCCCCAGACTGCCGCTCTCTAGTTTTCCTCAGTCCTTGGCCTCAGTCCCACTCACCACACACATCTCAGCCTCCACAACCCCTGCTCAGGGGCCTGGGCCTGGGAGAGGACTGCCCAGTAAGGCTGCCAGTTATGCCCCTGCCCCCGCACCTGCCCCGTGGACCTCTGCCTGGGGCAGGCCCTGGGGAGGCTGACCACCCCAAGGCAAGTTCCCTGAACCTCAACGCCAGGCCCTCCCTGCCCCAGCCCTCCTCTCCAAGCTCGACCCTCAGTCATGAATGGGGGCACAGCGGGCCGGCACACAGTGCTGCTCCTGTCGGCACTTCCGGGTGTACTCCTGCCTTACTTGGAACTCTGAGTTTCCACGGCACTTCCTGTCCATTTCCTCCCCTAGCGCTCAGATCTGCCCATGAGACCTGGAGTGCAGCCACCCCTGACCACCCCTCCCTACCTTGCCCCAAGCCCCCCACCCTGGGATCTGAGAGTCTTGGCTCCCCTCCTAATCCCTGCCCCAGCCCAGTGGGGTGCAGTGTGCGTGCTCTGACCGTAAGGGCTCACCATTCACTCATTCACTCATTCACTCACCCATTCTTTCCCAGGACTCCTACCACCACTGCCAACTCCATGTCAATCCTTTCTTTAATTTTCCTTGGGGCACTTATAACTGGCTAAAATCACCTTTTGTATGTATTTGTTTCTGCAGAGGGTGTTTCCCTGACTCAAGTATAAGCTCAGTGACAGCAGGGGCCTTGGCAGCCTCTGTCACTGCCACAGGGTGAGCTGTTCTGGGGCTCAGTGATTGTTGCTTGATGATTGGCTGGATTATATAAATGTTTGTTGAGCAACCGCTGTGGCACCTGGCTACGTGAGGGGACGAGATGGTCAAAGGGGCTTCCTTGGGTCGTTCACAGTGAGCGTGGAAATGGGGGTGCTGTACCCCACAGAATGAGCTAAAATGCAAGCCCCACGGGCCCCCCTGTTGGAGTGGCACGGAGGTGTGCTGCTGGCCTCAAACCGGGGCTCCCGCCCCACACCAACAGCCCCAGTTCTGAGCTCACTTCCCTGGGACATCTCCCCCACGCCCGACAGGGCATCTCCCCCCACCCATAGGACACACCTAGCACTACACCCCTCTCTGTAAGGGCATGACTGCAACCTTACACTTGCTTATACAGTTACTCGACTGCCTCTCTACACTATTTCCATCATCTAGAAAGTTTTACTGGACAGCCCTCCTCTGGGCCAGAAGCTCCATGAGGGCAGGGGCTGTATCTGTGTTTTCCTCCCCACCATGGCCCCCCTGCCTGTCACTGTGTCCAGCACAGAGGACACTTAGTTGCTTAACTGTTGAATGAAGGAAGAGGACAAGGAAGGGGTCAGGGCTAGGTCTACCCCTAAGGAAGCAGTTCCTCCTTTCAGAGCCAGTTGTTCATCCCCCACGCTTATCTATCAACCAGAGCATCTACCCCTTCTTGCTCCAGACACCCACAGTCTCACCTTGTTCCAAGGCTTCTGTTTCTCAGGTGGGCGCAGAACCTCAGGGCTGCTGCCTCCTGGCACTACTCACATTTCATATGCTCTGAACCCAAAGCGCCCCCTGGAGTTGTTCAGGGGTGGTTGCTACTCAGGCCCTGCCAGGCAGTGAGCTTCTTGGCCACATTCCCACCTCCACCAGTGCTCTTGATGTGTGGGCAGGCTGGGTCCGAGGACCTAGAGGGGGTGCCACAGGACCAGCCAAGAGGGTCCTTGGCTTCACATAGGATAGAATTCAAACTCGAGCCAGGAGGAGGTGAGAGCAGAGTTTACTGAATAGCATAAGTGATAGAGTCTAGCAGACAGAGTGTCTGGGACACTCAGAAAAGGAGTGAGTCTCTCCATCGCTGGGGGTTAGGGGTTTGTATTGGAAAGGGGTCCAGGGCACATGTTCTTCCAGGCATCCAGGGTAAAGTCTGATCAAAGGCAAGTGTTGGGTGTTAGTCCACAAATCACTGAAGGTAGGGGGTATTGACACCAGTGCTGACCGAGGTTTGTTTGAAGTGAATGTCCTGGAACATGCTCAGGATCTGGCTCTCCTTAGATGTTATCAGGTATATGGGGGCCTGGGATGAAACTCAGAGAATGATTCACTTTCTTGCCTCCCTCTTGGAGTAGGAGCAAAGGAGTCCTTCTTGGGTGTACTTGGATGCAAGGGGAAATACCGAGCATGAGTAAATGGGGCCTAGCAGAGAAAGAGCAGCAATGGAGCCTGTCTAAAATGGAGTCTGTTCAGCTCCCCTATCCCACTCTGAGCAATTGTAAGGCAATGCTGTCATCATCACCCCCCCATACCCCTGCCATGTGTGTGGTGCCTGGCTCTCTGTAACAGAAGCTCCGCTTCTGGCTCAGGGAGTTTTTCCAGCTTTTCAGCCCCATTTCCTGGATCCTTTCCCTGCATCTCTTCCCGCAGAAATGCCATGAATCAGCACTAACTGAGCCCTGGGTGAAATACGATGCTCTATTGCAGGGACCTTCCCTTTGGAGTCCTTCTGTCTTTTGGGCCTGTCCTCCCCATATCATCAGTGAAACTGTTCCTTCCTTTTCCCCAGCGAGGAAGTGTGCTATGGGCATAGGGTGGCACCGTGGGCCATCGAGGAAATTTTCCAGACTGGCAGAAGAAACTGGGAAGCAGGGAGAAGAGAAAAAAATCCAAGCACTCAGACCAGGCACCCAAGGAACTCCAGGACTCTGGGGGATTGGGCGGTATAGAGGATCTTCTTGGGCTTTGAGTCATTCTGGTCCCCTGGTCCAACCCAAGTATCAGAACCTTTCAGAACTTTGGGGTGGGTCCTTCAATGTCCTTGACCACATTGTCAAAAAGTAGTTGAACGACACAGGCTTGATTACCTCCCATGATGGTAAGCTCACAACCCACTCATTCCATCTTTAGATGGCTTTAATTACTAGAAAGTCTTACCTAATAATGGGTCTGTATCCACTCACTGCCCCCCCCACATTGCTCTCTATTCCTTGTATTTCTAGGAGACGATAACCCCCTTCCCCATACCTGTGGTCGGGGAGTTTAAAGTAGGAGGATCAAAGCTGTATACTTTCAGTATATATGTTGCTCTTCATTGACAAGTTTTATAGGAAGAAAAAAGAAACATTAGGAGTTTAAGAAAAGAAATTGTAAACCATTATCTATCACCAGATCTAGAACAAACTCCCCCTGACCTCAGTCTGGGTCAGTGCCCCTTCCTCATGGGCCCCTGTCCTAATCTAGCTTACATGCTGACATGTCTGTCTCACCCATGAGACTGTTCTGTCCAATACCAGCCACTAGCCCCATGTAGTTGTTCAAACATAAATAAATTAAAATTAGATTATATTAGATCCATTGCGCTGGGCACATTTCAGGTGCTCAACAGCCACATGGGGCTAGTGGTGACCATACTGCATGGCACAGACATTGAACATTTCCACATTGCAGAAAGTTCTAGTCTAGTACAGCACTACGTTAAGTCTAGCTCCAGGAAGACAGAGACCAAGTCTTTTTGGTCCTGCACTGTATCCCTGGTACCCAGCACACTCTCAAGCCCTGCTCTGATACTAAACAAATATCAACAGATTTCTCACACTGCCTCACTCTGCACAAGGCCCAGCACCAGCGCCAGTACCCATATCTCCCTTACTCTCCTTGCCTCCAGACCATGGCTTCTAGCCAAGCCTTTTTTTTTTTTTAAGATTTTATTTATTTATTCATGAGAGACAGAGAGAGAGAGAGAGAGAGAGAGAGAGAGAGGTAGAGGGAGAAGCCGGCTCCCAAGGAGCAGGGAGCCCAATGCGGGACTCGATCCCAGGACTCTGGGATCATGACCTGAGCTGAAGGCAGATGCTTAACCATCTGAGCCACCCAGGAGCCCTCTAGCCAAGCTTTGACTGGGGCCCTGAGCCAGGGCTCATGGTCTCCTTCCTCCCTCCAAACCATCTCTGGTCCATGACTGGCTTATGGTTCTAGGAACATTGTAAACTGTGTGTGTGTGTGTGTGTGTGCGCGCGCGCTGGGGAGCGGTTGCAGAGAAATAATTGGCAGGGGAAGAGGTGGTCAGCATGAAGAGAACCAGGGTTCCAGGCTCAAGAAGCTCAAATTTGAGCCTCTAGCAATGGCTGATCCCACCTATATGGTAGGCAGCCACCCAGGCTTTGGTTTGAATTCTGGCTGTGTTTCCTCCTGGCTGTATGACCCTGGGAAGCCACTCAACCTCTGTGAAGTCACTGTATGCATTGCTTTCTCATTTTAAATATGGATAATAATACCAACTTGATATAGGTAGTGAGTACATTAAAGAAGATGTGTGGGGTTCAGTTGGTACTCAATTATTGCTTGTTCCTTTCTCCACACAGAGGGCAGTAAGATCCCTTCCTTAAACATCATTCAGATCACAGCCCTCAGACACCTGTGTGGTTCCCACTTCTCCCACACAGGAGACCAAATATAACTCCTGATAGCTCCCTTTGCCTTAAAGCAAGACGCCTATCATTCATTCCATTGTTCTTACCTCCAAAGGTACCCAGTATCTGCCAGCCAGCCAGGTCTGTTCCCTCCCCCACCTTCACGTCCCCGTACATACCTGAAATGCCCTTCCCGCCCTCTCTTTCCTAAACTGGGCCCTATCTTCTCAGAAGCAGATTCTTTTCATGAGACTCGCTTCCTCTTCTAAGCCTACTTGATTCAACCTTTCCAGTTTCAAGATTACTCATCACTAAAAATTATTTCATGCCTACCTTGGCCTTCAGCCCCTTTCCTCCTTCCTTAGTGATTAAGATACAAGACAGTACCTGGAAAATCTGCACCTGTGGGCATCTGTGTTCCCAGGTATCTGGTTGTACATGTTGAGTGTGTATAGAGCAGGAAGCAAGAGCAGGTGGTGACAAAAAAAAAAAAAAAGAAAGAAAGAAAGAAAGAAAAGGAAGGAAGGAAGGAAGGAAGAAAGGGAGTTGGTGAGGTGGGAGAGTTGGACCAGACCAGACACAATGTCCCATTTGGCCCCTTACTACATGGATGGCAAGTTACTTAATCTTTCTGAGCCTCAATGTCCTGTATATTTTTCAGGAAGATTAGAAATAATAATAATATAACTACCATTACTATTTATTGAGCCCTTACTCAGTATAGGCACTGTTCTAAGCTAAGCACTTTACATAGATTCTTTTATTTAATCCTCACTTCAACACTCCCGGGTAGGTAACATTTTTTCCACGTTACTGTTGAAGAAACTGAGACACAAAGGAAACAACACAGAGAGGTTAAGTCCCTTGCCCCAGATCTCACAGCTAGTAAGTGGCAAAACTGGGATCTGCACCCAGGTGCCCAAGAGTCCATGCTCACAAGCACTCTGCTTACTGCCTCCACAGGTAATTCTGTGTGCACGCAAAGCTCCCATCACAATGCCTGACACAAAGATAACCAGTAAGTGGTGTGACTCTTTCCTCACTAGGGCCACAAGCACAAGAGGCCAGGAAAAGTGTCTCTTTTCCTCTGTAATTTGTTGCAGGGCCTAGGAAAGACAGACTATATAGTGGGCACTTTATATGCATTTCCAGGACCTGAGAAAAATGTGGAAGAACTATAAAAAATTTAGAGCCATACTTTCTAAAATGTGAGCTATAAACACATGCCACATGGACACACACTTCTCACAAATACATCACATATGCTCATTCATTCATACACACTCACTGGCCATCTTGAACCCCATGAAGGCTCACAGGAAACCTTTCTGAGCTGGTCCAGGAGCCACAGGAGGCTTTTAGGCAGAGATGTGACAGATCAAACCTGCATTTTAGGAAAGTTGATCCAGCAGCACAGAGGATGAACTCATAATGGAGGGGACAGAGTGGAGATGAGGGAACATTGAAAACACTTTTAACAATCAGGGAAGAAAGGAGCTTAATTTCTAGTGGAACGGAGAGAGTATTTAAGAGTTCCTAAGGAAAGGTGGGGAGGGAATAGTGCCATTCTCTACAATAGGAAACATAAAGGCCAAAGTTTAAGAATGGATGAGACACGTGGGACGTCTGGGAGGCTCAGTCGTTGGGCATCTGCCTTCAGCTCTGGTCATGGTCCCAGGGTCCTGGGATCGAGCCCTGTGTTGGGCTCCCTCCCCTGCGGGAAGCCTGCTTCTCCCTCTGCCAACCCCCCTGCTTGTGTTCCCTCTCTCGCTGTGTTTCTGTCAAAAAAAAAAAAATAGATGGGACACACACACACACACACACGCACACACACACACAAAGAATAGATGGGACACAGTATCTTTTTACTTTTGGAGTTTCAGATGTCTCTGGAACACCCAGGTGACATCCAATAGGCTTTTGAATATTTGAGTGCATATATATGTTCGTTTTTACAGCTCACAAGACATCTGAACTGGAGACACAAGTTCGAGTGTTATCAGCTCACAGGTAGTAATTAAAACCATGAGTATGGATGAAGTCACCCAGAGAAAGTGTGGGGCCAGAAAATCTGTGGGTCCAGGACAGAGCTCTGGGGAGCTCCAACTCCAAGCAGGAGAAGGCTTCAATTTGTGAATGTTCTTCCAGGAATAGTGTGCGATGTGAAAGGGGGTGTGGAAAGGGCCCTGGAGATCACCAACATTTAGGGGAGAAGAAGGTTAACAGATGAGAAGAGACGGGCAGAGGTGCAGGAGAAACCAGGAAAGGGTGTCACAAGCGGAAAGAAATCGGCTGCATAAAAGCTAACAGAGGTCAGTGGAGATAAGAACAGGAAACTCCACCCATTAGATGTGGCAAGTAGGAGGCAGCCCGCGCGGCCAGAGTGAGGTCAGTGGGATAGTGACTGCTTGAGTCCCCAGCTGTTGAAAACACTAGTTTGAGCAGCTGATCGAAACTGCCGGCCTCACAGGGCTTTCACGAGCGCTACGCCGTCGCGCATGCGCACTCATACGCACCAGAGGGCTAATTATAGGGACTTGGCATTTCCGGAGAGGACTGGCGCACGCGCCTCCCGAGCCCGCCTACTCCCCCGCCGGTCCCTCCCCAGGCCTGCAGAGGGCGTTGCCCCTTGGAGAGCCGGGGCGTGGCGCCGCTCTAGCCTGCGCCTGGGCTCGGTGGCGGGCGCCGCAGCTTAGCGTGCCCCACGCCTCCCCTCGGCGCAGGTGGGTCCGCCCGCGGGGGGCGGGAGTGTCTGGGATCCGTGGGGTGGGCGGGTAGGGGTAGTCTCCAGGCGCGGAGTGGTCCCCATTGCTGAGGTGCCCCGGCTTGGGTCCGGCCCCGGACGGTCGGGCTGTGGGCGAGGCGGCACGGGTACGAGTCCCAGTCTGGGTGGGCAGCTCCTCCAGGACAAGCGCTGCTTGTCCAAGGACCTTTTCACACCCCGGGGGTCTCCGCCAAGGCTCGCGTGCAGCTTCCGGGGACTCGCTGGGGGCGGGGCTAGCGGGGGCGGGGCTCCCGTGATCGACACTTCTTTCCCCAGGTCTCTCGGGCTTCCACTGGACCCCTCCCCTGTCCTGAGCCCTGAGCCGGCACCATGGTGAGATCTTTGAGTCAAGCCCCTCACCTCCGCATGCCCATGGCCCCCGTGGCCTTGCCTCCGTTGCCTTCTATAAACCTGGGGCTCCGCTGGGGGGAGGGGTTCGGTGGGTCTGGCAGCCTGCACCCTTCCAACCCCCCCCCGCCCCCATCCCTGTAGCACGGGCGCCTGAAGGTGAAGACGTCGGAAGAGCAGGCGGAGGCCAAAAGGCTAGAGCGGGAGCAGAAGCTGAAGCTATACCAGTCAGCCACCCGGACTGTCTTCCAGAAGGTGGGCCTTCAGAGGTAGCCCCTTCTCCAAATGGCCTTCTTAGTATCTCACAGAGGTCAAGAGCTGGGCCTTAGAGTCAGACTGCCTGGATCCATATCTGGGTTCCGTCGCTTACAAGCTGTGTGACCTTGGGCAAGTTACTGCATCTCTTTAAATTTCAGTTTGCTCTTCTGTAAAATGGGCCTTACTGCATAAGGTTGTTGTGAACATTCAATGAGAATGTAAACTCCTGAAGTGCTCTGCTGGTACTTATCGTGTAGTGTGGGGTTTACGGAACATTCAGTAGTGCTATGTATGTTATTTAGTCTTGCAGTGGGAGAATGATATGGTATCTGACCCTGCTACCTATCTTCTAAGCGCCAGGCTGGTGAGCTGGATGAATCGGTGCTGGAACTGACAAGCCAGATTCTGGGAGCCAACCCCGACTTTGCCACCCTCTGGAACTGTCGACGCGAGGTGCTTCAGCAGCTGGAAGCCCAAAAGTGCGTAGGAGTTCAGGGTCCCAGGAAGATGGCACTGGCCCTGCCCTGCCTGGGTCCAGGGGCAGAGGAAGAATGGGGCAGCCAGGGGCACAGGCAGAGGGGAGCGGAGAGCCGGGTGTAAAAAGTCAGGGGTGAGCTGAGGTTGAGTGTTGGGCCCTGAGTCCCGTTTCCCTCTGAGTGCAGGTCCCCCGAGGAGTTGGCGGCCCTGGTGAAGACAGAACTGGGCTTCCTGGAGAGCTGCCTGCGGGTGAACCCCAAGTCCTATGGTACTTGGCACCACCGCTGCTGGCTGCTGGGCCGCCTGCCAGAGCCCAACTGGGCCCGGGAGCTGGAGTTATGTGCCCGCTTCCTCGAGGTCGATGAACGGAACTGTACGTGCCTGTCTGCTGACTGTGCTCCACACGCTGGTTGCTGGGGCCTCAGTAGGGCCCAGAGTTGGGAGGGATGGGCAGGATAGGCCCATCGAGCTGGTGGCGAAAGGGGTGATGGAGACAAACGCATGCCCTGTAGAGCACACAGAGGTGTTCCTGAGGGCTGCCATGGGAACTCCAGGGGTTCCAGCCATGGAGCTCCCCTTGCCCTACTTCTGAGATGTGCTGTTGCTCCTCCCCTAGTTCACTGCTGGGACTACCGGCGCTTTGTGGCTGCACAGGCAGCTGTGCCCCCTGCAGAGGAGCTAGCCTTCACCGACAGCCTCATCACCCGAAACTTTTCCAACTACTCCTCCTGGCATTACCGCTCCTGTCTCTTGCCCCAGCTGCACCCCCAGCCAGACTCTGGACCACAGGGACGCCTCCCTGAGGATGTGCTCCTCAAAGGTCAGCAGGGTCAGAGGGTGCTGGGGAAGACTGTACTGTTGCCTTTCCAGCCCTGTTACCTAACCCTGTTCCTGAACCTGCTACTTGGGCTCTGAGCACCTACTTTGTGCCTGGCTTTGGGGGTGCCTAAGATTCAACGCCTGGCTGCAGGGCTCTCGAGTGTCCAGTGGGAAAGATGCAGCCGTTGTGCAGGGCCAACAGATGAATGGAACTGAGGGCTGGCGGTACTCCAGGGTGAGGGTGGGATGCTGGGATGGCCTGGGGCCCACCAGGGTCCTGGCCCTAGCCCGCGCCGCCTTGGCCTCTGCAGAGCTGGAGCTGGTACAGAACGCCTTCTTCACTGACCCCAATGATCAGAGCGCCTGGTTTTATCACCGCTGGCTCTTGGGACGAGGTGAGCAATGGGGAAAGAGGCTGGGCGTTTCGGGCTTGGAAGGAACGGAAGAGGATTTAAGGAGACCTGAGACTGTGTCTCCCCCCAGCTGACCCCCAGGATGCCCTGCGCTGCCTGCACGTGAGCCGGGACGAGGCCTGTCTGACTGTCTCCCTCTCTCGGCCCGTCCTAGTGAGTCCTGCAGCTTGTGCCGGAGAGCGTCACGGGTGTGGGCCTTGTGCCACTGGGGCTGACAGGTCTGTCTTTGTCCCCTGGGCCAGGTGGGGTCCGGGACAGAGACCTTGCTGCTGACAGTGGACAAGTCACCCCTGGCTGTGGAGTGGAGGACCCCAGATGGCAGGACCCGGCCCAGCCACGTCTGGGTATCCCAGGGCCGGTGGGGCAGAGTGGGGGGCTGGGGCGGCCCTGGAGCGGGGCAGTCAGAGAAGTGGTGAGGCGCAAGCGTTTCCTTAACCTGGTGCTCCCAGCTCTGTGACTTGCCTGCCGCCTCCCTCAATGACCAGTTGCCCCAGCATACATTTCGTGTCATTTGGACAGCAGGCGATGCCCAAAAGGAGTGTGTGCTTTTAAAAGGTGACACAGCCTCTATCTCTACCCCTTGCGGCAGCACTTTTCATCCTTGCCCTGCTCTCACACTGGTCCCCTTCTACCACCCGTTCTTATTCTCAGGCCGCCAGGAGGGCTGGTGCCGGGACTCAGCCACGGATGAGCAGCTCTTCAGGTGATGGCAGGGAAGCACACGGGCCAGGAGAGGGGCTCTGGGCACCAGGCAGCTGGGGCAGGAGGCCGGGGGCCCAGGCAGATGGTCTCAGACTGGGTACTGGGGACGACCAGCACCCCGAGGAGACATCATCCCCTCTCCCGCCCTGTCCATCTTCAGGTGTGAGCTGTCGGTGGAGAAGTCCACGGTGCTCCAGTCTGAACTTGAATCCTGTAAGGAGCTGCAGGAGCTGGAGCCGGAGAATAAGTGTGAGGCCCCATTTCCTGAGATCCTGCTCTTCTGAGGAGGCCCTTTTCCAGGAGGGCCTCCCGGGGACAGCAGGGAGGGTCTCGGGACGGGAGCAGAGGAGGCTCTAGGAGAGACAGTCCTTCTCTCACCCTCTCCTCAGGGTGCCTGCTCACCATCATCCTGCTGATGCGGGCACTGGACCCCCTGCTGTATGAGAAAGAGACGCTGCAGTATTTCCAGACCCTCAAGGCAGGCCAGGCCTGTGGGAGTAGGGAGCGGGGAGGCCCAGTGGGCAGCAGGAAGACAGCTGACGGGGCTTCCTTGCCATGCCTATCCCCGCCAGGCCGTGGACCCGATGCGGGCAGCGTACCTGGATGACCTGCGCAGCAAGTTCCTGCTGGAGAACAGCGTGCTCAAGATGGAGTATGCCGAGGTGCGCGTGCTGCACCTGGGTCACAAGGTACGGACTGCCGTGGGCACCTTCCTCGGGCCCTTCCTTCTTCCTCATGACCTGGACAGCTTTTGAGCCCTCTCTGTGGGCTTGAGCTGAGGCACTCTGGCCTCGCCGGGCCCCTGACTTTGGCCTGAGTCTCACGTGCCTTTCTGGACTTTCTTCCTAACCAAGATTGAATTCATCTTCCTTCCGGACTATTCCTCTTCCTGGCCTTGCTTTCTGTCACCTGCCCCCATCATTCTGGTTACCCAGTCTCAAACCCTGAGTCACCAGGGCCCTCTCATGCCATCCCTTCTCCAGGGCCAGTCATGTCTTCATTCTTCCCTCACAGTGAGCCGTGCCCCCCCGCCCCCACTCCGATGCTTCTCTCCCTGGAGCAGGCCCCAGCACCTAAAGCCTGGGTAGTTTCCAAAGATGTCTGACAAACTTCCCAGGCTCTGTTTTCCGTCTTCGTAGCCTATCCCAGTCAGTCTTCCCAACAGAGCAGTTCCGTCACATCGCTGCCGCCCACTTCCATTGTCTCCAGACTGGTCCCCCAGACTCAGCAGGCCTGCTCCTGCCGGTGTCTGTGCTTTCCCCAGCGCCCTCCTCCACCCCCTGTGCCTGCCCCCACTCCAGGCTGCCTCCACCCCTCCACCCGCCCGCCCACCCCCCCAGCCCAGCACTCCCTGCCTGTCCCTTGTCCTTGCTCTGGAGCGTGGACTGCTCGGGGTCGTAAGGTAAGCTTCTCACCTGCTCTGTCCTGTCCTCGGCCAGGGTCCCCAAGGGCCTGTGTGGGGCACAGAGGGTAAGTGCCTCATGAACCGTGGCTGCGGACCCTCCCCTAAGTCTCACTGAGTATCTCATCCCCCTCCTCAGGATCTGACGGTACTCTGCCATCTGGAACAGCTGCTCTTGGTCACTCATCTGGACCTGTCACACAATCGTCTGCGCGCCCTGCCCCCTGCCCTGGCTGCCCTGCGCTGCCTCGAGGTAAAGCACTCCTCCATCACTGTCCCAGGTGGCCCTTTTCCCTTTCCTCCCCCTCAGAAGTCTGCCCACCCCACAAGGAGGTGTCCAGATCCTCCCAGCCCCTGCAGATGACCCCTTGCCTTCTCTGCCTCCATTACCTAGCCTGACGCCAGCAGCTTTTCCCTGCACTGTAAGCTGATCACCCCAGGCTCCCTGCTTGCTTGCACCAGTCCCAGGCTGCCAGCTGGCTGCCCTGCCTTGACTTCCCTGCACTCCCTGCTCCCCAGGTCCTGCAGGCCAATGATAATGCCATAGAGTCCCTGGATGGTGTCACCAGCCTGCCCCGGCTGCAGGAGCTCTCCCTGTGTAACAACCGTATCCTTCCGGGTGCCTTTCAGGCCGGGGGGGGGGGGTGACGTGCCACACTGGGAAGGGACACACAGTAAGCTGGGAGAGGGGGCTCTGACAGCGTAGGCTAAGGAAGGAGGGTAGCCTGGGGCCGTATGGGGCATCGGTGACTTGCACTGGTGGTTTTGCAGGGTGGAAGTGACTTCCTCAAGCCAGTTCACAGACCAGCGGCCTGCAGATGTTCTTGGGTACCACATGGTATTTTAAAAATCAGAAAGTTTCGTATTAAAAAAATCTAGAATTCTGATTGTACTTAAAAATTGGAGGTTAGGGGCCCCTGATAGAGTCAGACAGTCACAGTAGAGTGTGTGACTCTTAATCTCAGGGTCGTGAATTCAAGCCCCACATTGGGTGTGGAGCCTGCTTAAAAAAAAAAAATGGGAAAGTTAAAGCAGTCTTTGGCCTGCATTTCCACTTAGCAAGCCTTGGCCATTGCCGAGTCATGGAGGCCTCCGTAGTCAGAGCTGGCTTTCTCCTTGGCCGTAGTCCACCACTGCTGGTACCACATGCAGCCTGCCGCTTGGGCTTCCTGCCTGGCCCCGGGGGCAGGTGTTTGCAGTCTGCAGCCTTACTCCAGGCCAGGGCCTCGTGCAAGATGCCTCGCAGCCAGACCGCTGGGCCGCAGTCCTTGTTGTGGAAGGAAAACCATGATGGCTACCCAGGAGCACATAGGTCTGGGGGAACCGGCCACGCTTTCCTTGACTCTCCTGCCCAAGGCCTCTGGCAGCCCACACTGCTCCAGCCTCTTGCCTCCTGCCCCAGGCTGGCCCTCCTCCACCTGCAGGGCAACCCCCTGTGCCAAGCAGTGGGCACCTCTGAGCACCTGGCAGAGCTGTTGCCTTCAGTTAACAGCATCCTCACCTAGGAGATCCTTCCCCACCCTTGCTCTTTAACTTATTGGGACTGAATAAACAATGGAGAGGCCCCCTCGGGCTGCTACGCCGCCCCCGCCCCCTCCGCCGCCGCCGCCACCATAACCACTGCCACCTATTCTGGACAAGAAGGGGAGAGAGTGAGGCTGTGTCAGCTCTCCCTCGCGCTTTCGTCTTCCACTCAGTTCTGCTGTTTCTTACCACCGGGAACCAAAGTCTCGGTATTGGGGCAGAATCCGCAAAATCTGAGTTCACCTTCTGGTTTGGGCTGGGGTGGGGATTGGGTTTGGGTTCAGGTTCTTTTTGGGGCTGGGCTGCAAAGCAGCTGGAAGTCTCCAGCTAGAAGGACTCATAAAAGGTTCTCCCATGACTCCTGTCCCTTCCAGATGCCCTCCGCGCCCTGGCTCATTCACCACAGCCGAGAAGGCTGTTCCCGGGAGGAACCAGGGTGTCCAAGCTCTGCCCTCTGTAATAAGAGCATCGGTCCTCAGTAGCATCCTGCGGTTGAAGAGCCCTTGACAATACTAGGTCTCAGCTGGCCCTCACAAGTGCTCAGGAATGAGCTGGTCAGGTCCACTGTACTGACGAGGAAGCTGCTCCTAGGGTGTGCCCACGTTTGCTGGGCTCTCATGCTGGAGCCACAGCTGGCTCTGCACCTTGGTCAGGGATTCCAGACTCGTGTTCTTGCTTCCGTATTGATAGCGAGTGATGGGCAGAGCCTGGCCTCCACTTCTGAAGTACTGAGCTGGGTGTCTACTCCCATGGTGCCCCCCCGCCCCAACGCCTCTTCCTGACTTTAAAAGCGCTGAGGCACTTGAGCCTCCTGGAGGGAGGAGAGGGAGCAGCTCAGTGGCTAGAGCACTGAGTCAAACCTGGCTAGGTGGGGGAAAGGGAAATAAAAGGGAGAGAGTGTGACAAGGCATTACCCTGACTCCCTGGGAATCTACTGGGGCCCACAAGTGCTTACACACTTCCGGCTGCTCAGGACCCCGCCCCCCCCCCGCCCCAGGTTCTTAGTGGCAGCCCTCAACAAAGCCCCTTGGCTGACCTGCCTGGAATTTTGATTTTTACTTACGTGTCCCCTGAGAGTGTTGGAGGTGGACACAGATCCTCTGCCAGGTCTGGGGCTTGGAACCGGGCAGGCAAAGGTCAATGTGGGTGTGAAGGGCTCCCTGCCAGGTCCTGGAGTCTCAGTCCCCACTCCCTGAGGCTCCACCCTGCCCGATGCATCACCAAACTCTGCCCTTCCTCAGGTTTGCTTCCTTGTGTCTTGTCAACCCCGTTTTCACTGTCTTCTGTCCAATGGCCCATGGGCAGAGCTAGGACAATAGCAGGATGTAAGGAAGAGACCCCCAGAAAAGGGCCCCAGCATTCCCAAAGAACTTTCAGGAGAGCTTCCCCAAAGATGCCTGACCTCCACTTTGCCTTAGGGTTCTCTCAGTGGCATCCCCGGTGTTTTTCCAGTCCCAGGGTGGAGTTGGGATGCACACAGGGCAGGTGCCTGGAGCCGGTTGGTCAGGATTTCTGGGAAGAATTCCAGGCTGGAGAATCCTGGACTCCAGCTGACGGGCTACCCCTCTCAGTGAGAGGGGGTACTCTGCCATCTAGGGAGAGGGCCTCAGTTCCCCCCTGAGCCTCCGAGCCAGGGCCTAAGCCTTCACCAAGCCCCCAGGCTGGGGGGAGAAAACAAGAAGTTGCTGCTACCCTGACCCTGACCCTCACCCCCCCAACCCAATCTCAAACTTGTAGGGACACGGGAAGCTGGGGGCAGTTCATTCATGCCAGGGGTTGTGAAGCAGCTGGAGGAAGAAGGAAGGACAGATGGGTGGAGGGGGGGAATCAGAGGATCTGGTAGAGCCAGCAGGTCAGGGGTTGGCTGGTGGAGCCAGTCTGAGGGCCTGGCTGCTGATGTCACCAGTCTGCAGCTTAGGATCCCAGGACCTCCCTGGGCAGGACCAGGCCCATGGGCCAGTTTCATGGGGCTGAGCCTGGCCAGGGCTGCACCAGAGCCTGGCAGTGGGGGGCCTGTGAGAGCAGAGACAGGCCACCTGAGCTTGGGAACAGGGTCCCCTGCATAGGGGCGTGGGTGGAAGGGGCACCCTGTCCCATTGCCCTCGGGGTTTCTCGCCCAGGAGAGGGGGCCCCTTCTGCACCAGTCTGGGAGGAATCAGCCTGGAGTGGGGTCCCTCAGTGGGGGCGGTCTCCCAAGACCTTCCACTTTCACCTCAGCTTTGAGTCCTGACAGACCCCGGCCCCACCCCGCAGTTCCTCGAAAGGGTAAAGGGGACAGGGCCAGGTCTCATTTCCTGCCCCTATCTCCAGAGTCAGCCCCTGGAGGCTGGGCCTCTGGGGTGGGGGGGTTGGAGCAATCAGGTTTGCCCTCTCCACAGCTTGGCCCCGCCCTCCCCCCTCATAAACCACATACCCACCCGCCCCACACCTTGCACTTGCTCCATCCCAGCAGTCCCGACCTGTCCCAGCCCGGCCGCCAGACTCAGTGCTGCTGTCGCTGACACCGCCGCCAGGTGAGGCTCCGTCGGGGACTGCGGTGCTGAGCCCAGGGGACTCAGGTCGGGGCCCCAGCAACGTGGGGCGCGGGCCAGCCTGAACCTGTCAGCCCAGGGCCGGCTGCCCCGACGCAGAGGCTCCGTGCCCCTGGACCGCGGGCTCCCGCACCTGCAGCGCCCTGCCACTCTCATAGCTCCGTGTGGGTGACTGACCCAACGTGGGGAATGCCAAGAACCTCAAGTCCTGCATATCACCCGCCTGTCTTCTGCAAGGAGCCTCTGCTGAGGGAAGGGGTGGGGGATCTCTGCTAACAATGGGTCCTAGAGGCAGGCAGCTCATGGACTTCTAAACTGAGTAACTGGCAGGAGCAGGTCCCAAGGATGGTCTGTGTGCCGGGTCCTGAGGCTATGACAAGTGCCCACTCTTTTCTGGGATGGGTTCTTGAGGGCAGGTTTCTCAGTGGGGCATCTGGTTTGGTGGACGTCACTGCGGGTAAAAGGGAGATTTCTCTGCAACGTGGGTAGTTTCTCTAGGTGAATCTTGAGAGGAGTCTTTGGGGAGGGTCCCTGGTTGGGTCTGGGGGGGTCTCTGGGGCAAGATCAGGTCATCTCAGTCAGCTGGATGGGACTGTGTCAGCTCTCCAGATGGAGGGCTTCTGTGTGCGCTGGCGGGGGCGGTCTAAGTACAGGAGGTCTGAGTGGGTGATCGGAGCCTCCCTGCCTCTTCTGCACAGGCATGACGGACGGTCCTCGGTCGGATGTGGGCCGCTGGGGCGGGAACCCCTGGCAGCCCCCCCACACACCTTCTCCGGAGCCAGAGCCAGAGCCAGACAGAGGGTCTCGTCGAGGAGGCCGTTCCTTCTGGGCTCGCTGCTGTGCCTGCTGCTCCTGCCGAAACGAGACAGATGGTGACTGGGGCCCGGAGCCCCATGGAGACCGAGGCTCCAGGGGTCGAGGGTCCAGCTCTGGGAGTCGAAGACCGGACTCCCGGGGCTCAGATTCCCGCCAGCCTGGCTCCCGGACCGGCGGTGTGAACGCAGCTGGAGATGGTACCATCCGAGGTGAGGCCCTCCTGCCCACCTTATCTGCCAGCCGAAAGGCCTTAATGGGGCCCGAGACTCATCCTGACGTCTCTGGGGGCCTGGGAGGCCTAGGATGGGGCCTGGGCTTCCCATAGGGCTTCGCTGACCCAGAGCTGTGGCCTTGCAGAGGGCATGCTGGTGGTGACCGGTGTGGATCTGCTGAGTGCACGGTCAGACCAGAATCGCCGAGAGCACCACACAGATGAGTTTGAATACGACGAGCTGATTATACGCCGTGGACAGCCTTTCCACATGGTCCTCCACTTCTCTCGGCCCTATGAGTCCTCCGATCGTGTCGCCCTGGAGCTGCTTATTGGTCAGTGGGGCCTGCAGTGGGAGGGCGAAAGTCCTAGAATGGGGGGCAGGGGTGCTGGCTAGCAGGGCCTCCCAGCTCTGGTATTAGGGTCAGAGGGACATCTTTAAGCTCCTCCCTCACCCCGCTCCTTACCTCTGCCGCGTAAGACAGGTGCAAGCATAGGAGGGTGTTTCAGGGAGGGTCTTGGTGTCCCATTTTCCTAAGATCACCCTCTTTGAGCCTCCAGAGGCATCTGTCTCAAAACACTTTCTCTTCAGGTGCTTGCTTCAGCTGCTGCTTCTCCGTGGCTGCCTCTGTGTGTCTTTCTTTCTGGGTCTGTTGTCCTACCCCAGGGTGCGGCTGGCTCTCTCTCTCCTCTCTGTCCAGCTCTGTCTCTGTTTCTCTGTCCCCATGGCCCAGGGCAGGTGCCTCCCTCACCGCGTTGCTTGGTGGCCGTTGACTGCCCAGGCTGGTGATTATGCTGCTGCCGGGGGCGGGCGACTCCTCATACCCTTTGATTAGAGCCTAGCCTTGCCCACCCCAGCCTCTAATTTCCCGGGTACCCCCACCACTGCCACCAGGGATGCTCTAGGCTCTGGAAGCTGCAGCCCCATGGAGTAGGCAGGGTTGGCCTTCAGGATCTGGGCTGCCCTTTCACATGGGCTCGGGGCATCTGGACCCAGCCGGGGCAGCTCTGTTCCTCCAGCCCAGGCACTGGGACAGTCAGGCGGGCAGAGGGTGATGGTGGCCTGGTCTCTTCTACCCACCTCTGAGTTCAGTGTCTGGGGAACAGGTTTGGGATGTTGGACTAGGGCTCTGCCCTGGCATGCGGGCAAACATCGGGTGGGGACAGAGCTGCTCTCAGAGACTGTCACAGACTAAGGTGGTGGCCCAACTCAGGGACACGCACACACGCTGGCTCATACATATTCTGGGTGGGGTTGGGAGAAATGCAAGGTTCCATCTCCCCTCAGAGAGGCCTCATCAGCTAATTGCTGCTTCCCCTCTTCCAGGAAACAACCCTGAGGTGGGGAAGGGCACCCACGTGATCATCCCAGTGGGCAAGGGGGGCAGTGGAGGCTGGAAAGCCCAGGTGACTAAGGCCAGCGGGCAGAATCTGAACCTCCGGGTGCACACGTCCCCCAGCGCCATCATCGGCAAATTCCAATTCACCGTCCGCACACGCTGCGAGGCTGGCGAGTTCCAGTTGCCCTTTGACCCCCACAACGAGATCTACATCCTCTTCAATCCCTGGTGCCCAGGTGAGCCTGCTGGAGTCAGGAGCAGGGCGTGGACAGGAAGGAGGGCCGGTCAGAGCTTCTCTTCCTAGAATCCGAGGCTAGGTACCTAGGTGAGGTGCCTGGCTCTAGGAGAAGCCAGCCTCCTATTGTCCAGGTGAGGCGACCTAGGTTCAGCATGGAAAGGTGACAGCCCAAGGTCATGCAGACTTGCTTCTGCTAGCGAACCGCCTTGGTTACAGTCACCTTCCTCCCACGACCTCTGTCATGCTCCCCCATCCTTTCCAGGAGAAATGCCATCAGACTAGCAGTGTCCCCACTCCTCTGTGGACAGTAGTCTTGCAGAATTGGCCCAGCAGCGGGGGTGGGGGGTGGGGGGGCAGGAGAGGGCTAGAGGGGACCAGGCATGTGTGTTTTGGGGACACAGAGGACTTCGTGTATGTGGACCATGAGGATTGGCGACAGGAGTATGTGCTTAATGAGTCCGGGAGAATTTACTATGGGACAGAAGCCCAGATTGGCGAGCGGACCTGGAACTATGGGCAGGTATGGCTGGCCGGCCAAGGGCCGCATGCGCTTGGGGGAGCAACAGGCCGCTGGGGTGGAGTGAGGGAGCAGGTGCTGCTGGCCTAGGGGTCACCTCTGCCCTCCCTCCGTCCAGTTTGATCATGGGGTGCTGGATGCCTGCCTGTACATCCTGGACCGGCGGGGCATGCCATATGGAGGCCGTGGGGACCCCGTCAGTGTCTCCCGGGTCATCTCTGCCATGGTGAGCACCCTCATGTCTCTGAGTGCTATTCTGTGTCTGTCTCCTGCCTCCCCTGTCCCCCGCTGCTGCCCTTTCTGATTTCTCCGGGAACTCAGCCCTATCCTGCCCTTGCAAAGGGTATTGTGGGAGGGGTCTCACTCCCTCTCTTTCCTCCTTGCCTGGCCCCACCCCACCCTTCCTGGCTTCAGTCCCAGCTCTTGTGGAATGTAGGGCCAAACCCAAAGCTTGGCACACCCAGGATTCACATTACTGTGTCAGATCCGGCAGGGGTGGGGGGTGGGGAGGTGGGGGGGGGACTGATGTTTTGGGGAGGGGTGGGCAGGGCTCAGGCTGCTGGCTAGATCCTGAGGCATTTAGGGGAAAGGGAAGGGCAGGGGCAGGGCTGGGGACCACATGGGAGGTCCTGAGCCTCTCCCTCCACTCCACCCCACTCCATCCTGTCCTGGGCAGGTGAACTCCTTGGATGACAATGGGGTCCTGATTGGAAACTGGTCTGGTGATTACTCTCGAGGCACCAACCCTTCAGCGTGGGTGGGCAGCGTGGAGATCCTACTCAGCTACCTACGCACTGGCTATTCTGTTCCCTATGGCCAGTGCTGGGTCTTCGCCGGCGTGACCACCACAGGTAGTGGAGGGACTGGGGCAGGAGCAGCCTGGGCCCTGCGAGAAAGAGGGAGGGAAACCAGAGCCCCACCCAGCGGCGGCTCTAGTGCAAGGACAGGTGGAGGGGTGGGTGGTAGGCTGGCCTTAATTATCATTAATTAGTGTTAACTACCTAGAGAGGCCTAGGGGAGAGGAGGGAGAAGGGCCAGGCAGGGCCAAGTTCAGGCAGGTGGCCTGGCTCCCCCTGACTCTCAACGCTCCCTGGCCCTAAGGCCTCCTGACCCCTGACCCAGCTTGGCAACCCCAGTGGCCCTTGTCCCACTGCTGTTCCTCCCCTGATACCTCACTTACCCACCACCACATTACGGTCTGGGCCCCGAACCCTAACCCTGGCTCCTCCACAGTGCTGCGTTGCCTGGGCCTGGCTACCCGCACGGTCACCAACTTCAACTCAGCACACGACACAGACACATCCCTCACCATGGACATCTACTTTGATGAGAACATGAAGCCCCTGGAGCACCTGAACCATGATTCTGTTTGGTGAGGCTGGGGCCAGGGCTGGGCTGCCCATCCCTGCGAAGGAATGATGACCAAGACCTGGACGTCGAGGGGACACTGGGGAGGCCCTGAGCAGGCTGCTCAGACCCAGGCCTCCCTCCATATCCATCCAGGAACTTCCACGTGTGGAACGACTGCTGGATGAAGAGGCCAGATCTGCCCTCGGGCTTCAATGGGTGGCAGGTGGTGGACGCCACACCCCAGGAGACCAGCAGCGGTGAGACGGGGCCCTCCCTGGCTCCTGTGCCCCACCTTGGCCCCATCCCCATCTCCCAACCTGGGTAACAAACCCCAAGTGTCAGGGCCGGTTCGGGCCCTTTAACCCCCGTGTTTCTTTAAACGGGCTTACCAACAGAATCACCGCCCTGCCTTTGGTCAATTGTCACCTTTCTGCTTAACTATCTATTAGCCTCAATTTCCTTTGTTTATGATTTATTACGATTTGTATGATTTACATATTCAGGTTCAAAAGTCAAAAGATGGAAGAGAGTTCAGTGAGAGGTTTTCCTCCCTAACACACCCACTCTTCTCATTTGCCTTTTTACTCACACATCCTGGAGATAATTAATTGAAGGGCCCTTTTATTTATATATGTATTTAAAGTTAAAAAGGCCATTACAGGGGCGCCTGGGTGGCTCAGTCATTAAGCGTCTGCCTTCGGCTCAGGTCATGGTCCCAGGGTTCTGGGATCGAGCCCCGTGTTGGGCTCCCTGCTCCGCGGGAAGCCTGCTTCTCCCTCTCCCGCTCCCCCTGCTTGTGTTCCTTCTCTCGCTGTGTCTCTCTCTGTCAGATAAATGAATAAAATCTTAAAAAAAAAAAAAGGCCATTATAATAAGTAGTACATGCCTGGAAGGGGGGAAAGTATAGAATGGAATAACTCAAAATGTGGAAGTTCCCCAGTTTTCTCTGTGGATGTTTTTGTTTTGTTTTGAGTAAATGTCTAGGTCCCACCCCAGACCTGACACATCAGACATCCCAGGGATAGATTGATGCTAAGAATCTATATGTTTGAAAGTTCCCCTGGTGATGCTGAAGATCAGCTGGGCCGGGGACCACCACAAGCCCTTGTGGGACACATGGCAGTGGTGGCCCAGAGAGGTGGAGCGACTTTCTCTAGGGCACAGGGCCGAGCCTCTCGCATTCCTGACTCCTTCCCTTCACACATTCTCATCCACCAAGTTCCCCTCTTGTCCGTTCTGTTGCTCATTTTGAGTTGTATGTAGGGTACAGAATAAAACCAGGGTTCAGATAGGTTCGAAGAAGAAAATAACCCCATAACCCAGCCTGCGGAGACCATCACTGATGTCATCATCTACTGATCTCCTTTTCCCCAGCACACACGTTTCTGCCAAAATTGGACCTGCTGTACATTCTGTTCTCAAGCAGCCCTCCCTTCCCACCTTAACATTCCAGCGCCAGGCACCCAGGCCTGCCCCTCCTGCTGCCTTCTTCCCCACCTCTCCCTTCCTCACCCCAGGTCAGATGGCTCTTGCCTAGCCTACATTTCGCCTCTCTGGCCAAACCCCTCCCTCTCAATCATCTCTTCGAATGGTGCTCCCTGACTTGTGCAACCCAGTGACGCCTGCCATGATGGAACAGCGTGGCCCAGGAGCCTGGGAGATCTGACTTCCTGTCCCCACGCTGGGGAGCGGTGGGGTGCGTGGCTCACAGGGTTCTGAGGCCAGCCAGACCCCGGCTTGATCCAGCTTGATCACTTCTCAGATGTGTCATCTTGGGCAAGTTGCTTGCACTTTTGCACTTTGGTGTTGTCTGTAATATGGGGATAATATATGCCAGATAGGGTTGTTGGGGGAATTAAATGAGGTCATTCATTAGAGAGATTAGCAGCATGCCTGGAATATAGCAGCTACTTAGTAAATATCCGCTCCTTCCGTTCAGTTATCTGATTGTCTTGTCAGACTCCGACATCTGTTTGGCCTCCCTGGGCCTATTTCCTCATTTGGAAGAGGAAACCATAGTGTTGGTGTTTTCTAAGATTCTTTTCTTTGTTTGTTTATTTATTCTTTTAAGATTTTATTTATTTGAGAGAGACAGAGAGAGAGAGAAGAGAAAGCATAAGCAGGGGGAGCAGCAGAGGGAGAGGGAGAAACAGATTCCCTGCTGAGCCAGGAGCCCGATGCGGGGCTCGATCCCACGACCCTGAGATCATGACCTGAGCCGAAGGCAGACGCTTAACCAACCGAGCCACCCAGGCGCCCCTCTAAGATTCTCTTCCGTTGGGTGGCCCTCACTTCCTATTTTGCGTCCTCTCTTGCCAAGCCTCTTCCTTGTCAGCCCATCTCCGGAAAACTTCTGAACGTGCTGAGAACAGACTCTATTTCCCACCAGCTCCCCTCCCACCTCCCCACAGAGAGGACACACTGCAGGCTATAGAGCTGAGGGTTTGTTCTGGATCTTTCTGGAGGGTGGCTCCTTTCCCAGCCAGCAGGCAGAGCCACCGTGGGCTCTGGGTTTGTCCTGCTGCAGGATGGAAGTCCTGACCTCGGGGGGTCACAGATAGCCCACACCCAGCTTCGGCTAGTGGAGGAAGGACGTGCCAGTGACTTGGTTATCAGGGCAGGCTTGTCCCACGTTTGGACCCACCCTGGTTGACTGAGGCCAAATGGAACTGAGCTCTTCTCTGTGTTCCTTCCCTGGGTTGCCCCAGGTGGCAGCTGACCCTGAGGCAGTGGGCGCTGGGCCTGGGTGGGTGGGCCTCTCCCCAGGATTAGAGGGTCCCCTCAGCCTCCTTTGACCTCTGTCCTGCTCCCCTAGGCATCTTCTGCTGTGGCCCCTGCTCTGTGGAGTCCATCAAAAATGGCCTGGTCTACATGAAGTATGACACACCCTTCATTTTTGCCGAGGTGAGGGCTGTGCTCCAGGTGCCTTCTCGGGCAGTCTGGCGGGACGAGAGCACTGGAGTTAGGCCTGGGTTCTCTGGTCCTGACTTCCGCACTGACTGACTAGCTGTGTGACCTTGGGCAAGTCATTCATCCTAGAGTCTAGGTTTCCTCCACTGTAAAAGGGGGATAAGAATGGCTGCTGAGCTTCCTGTGCTCAGGATCAAAAGAAATAATGGGGGGGCGCCTGGGTGGCTCAGTCATTAAGCGTCTGCCTTCGGCTCAGGTCGTGGTCCCAGGGTCCTGGGATCGGGCCCCGCTTGGGGCTCCCTGCTCAGCGGGAAGCCTGCTTTTCCCTCTCCCACTCCCCTTGCTTGTGTTTCCTCTCTCGCTGCGTCTCTCTCTGTCAAATAAATAAATAAAATCTTTAAAAAAAAAAGATATAATGGGTATGAAACTGCTTTAGAAGTCGTAAAGTCAGCAAATGAGCATGAGGGATTACTGTTATTAATGCCAAAATGTACTGCAAGAAGCTGCCCAGCTTCTCTGCTCTCGGCCTTCCTCTGGCTCCGCTTGGAAGGACTCCCAGTTTGGCTGTGCCAGGAAGTTCCTGACCTTTGGATCCAGCCTTCCCTGCAGCTGGGGGTCAGACCCTCCCTCAGAAACTCAGGCTTGCTCATTCCCGGCTCACCACCCCCCCCAACAGGTCAACAGTGACAAAGTTTACTGGCAGCGACAGGATGATGGCAGCTTTAAGATCGTGTATGTGGAAGAGAAGGCCATTGGCACGCTCATCATCACAAAGGCCATTGGATCCAACATGCGGGATGATGTCACCCACATCTATAAACACCCAGAAGGTACCATTCCTCCAACCGGGTCGGCTCTGGCCCACACCCGGGGTTCTCACTGAGCACTTGCCCACTCCGGCAGCACCCATAACCTCACCCCTGACCCTCAACCCCCAGGCTCAGAAGCAGAGCGGAAGGCAGTGGAGACAGCAGCCGCACACGGTAGCAAACCCAACGTGTACTCCAGCCGCGACTCGGCGGAAGATGTGGCCATGCAGGTGGAAGCCCAGGACGCAGTGATGGGGCAGGACCTTGCGGTCTGTGTGGTGCTGAGCAATCGCGGCGGCAGCCCCCGCACTGTGAAGCTTCACCTCTACCTCTCGGTCACCTTCTACACCGGGGTCACGGGGCCTGTCTTCAAGGAGAGCAAAAAGGAAGTGGTGCTGGCTCCAGGGGCCAGTAAGTGCTCCTTCCCCAGTCCTGCCCCACGGATGGCCAGGCACCCCGTGGCTGTAGGCCCAGAGACCCCCCTCTTCGGAGGCCGTGTCTGGGTAAGCAGGCCCTGGTGACACCTTGCCTCTTCTCCGCAGCGGACCGCGTGTCCATGCCTGTGGCCTACAAGGAATACCGGCCCCACCTCGTAGACCAGGGGTCCATGCTGCTCAACGTCTCAGGCCACGTCAAGGAGAGCGGGCAGGTGCTGGCCAAGCAGCATACCTTCCGTCTGCGCACCCCAGACCTTTCTCTCACAGTGAGTGTGGCTTGCTGGGCAGGAGGGATACGCGGGGGCTGAGGGAAGTCGGAGGGCAAGGGGCAAAGGCATGAAACTGGGAGAGGGCTGGCCTGGCGAGCAGTTCCAGGAGAAGGGGATTGGATACTGGCTTTGGGCTCTTGGGCCTCCATGTCCTCATCTGTAAAGTCCGATCTCATGTTCCTGGTTCTGCAGAAGCTTCATTTGGGGAGTGGGTTGGAGTTTCTTCTCTGGCTTTTGCAGAGCCCTGTTTCTCTCAAGGGTGGAAATGTGGGACTCGGGGAGATTTTGATGCAGAAGGAGTTTTCCCTCTGGTGGAGTGTATGGTTCCACTGTATCTGGCTGGGGTCTCTGATGTGGAGGTGGGCTTCTTCTTCTCCTAGTTATTGGGGGCAGCCGTGGTTGGCCAGGAGTGCGAAGTACAGATTGTCTTCAAGAACCCCCTGCCTGTCACCCTCACCAACGTCGTCTTCCGGCTTGAGGGCTCCGGGCTACAGAGACCCAAGATCCTTAATGTGGGGTGAGTCTGGCCTCTCCCCCACCCCTGCCCTTTTCTGCCTCCCAGACTGCCCCAGGTGCCACACTGTTTCCTCTCTTGGTCAGGACAGTAGTCAGCCAGGACCCAAGACAGCAGCCTAGAGCCAGCCAGCAATGCCTCCTGACTCGGTTCAGGGCCAGCAGCAGTTAAGAAGACCTGCCATGTGCCTAGTGCTGGGCTGGTCCTTCCCCGCGGTCTCACTAGGGAGCCAACACTTTACTTAGGAATCATTAGCAACTCATCACTAACACGTGCCCAGCGCTCAGGAACCGACCGGGCACTTCAGAATCATTATCTCATTCGCAGACCACAAAAACCCTTCAAGGTACATTCGAGATCATCATATGATTAAAAGCAAAGCTTTGGGATCCTGAATTAGGTTCAAGTCCCAACTCCAACACTCACTGGCTGTGTGCCCTGGAGCAGGTGACTTATCTCCTTTAAGCCTGTTTTCTCACCTGGAAAGTAGGGATGACAACCATCCCGGTTCCGAGGGTGGTTCAGGGAGCTAGGTGTGATATGCACATAAAGCATTTAGTGTTGGCTCTGGCCCAGCGTGAGCCTCTGTTGGTCGTTCTTTTTTTTTTTTTTTTTTTTAAGATTTTATTCATTAAGAGAGAGGGACACATTAAGAGAGGGAACACAAGCAGGGGGAGTGGGAGAGGGAGAAGCAGGCTTCCCGCCGAGCAGGGAGCCTGATACGGGGCCCGATCCCAGGACCCTGGGATCATGACCCAAGCTGAAGGCAGATGCTTAACGACGGAGCCACCCAGGCGCCTCGATCATTCTTATTTTGATTATGGCCACCGCCACCCCACTTTACGATAGGGAAGCTGGCAGCCACACCGTAAGGGGCAGACTGCGCTCTTCCCACCTGGGCGCTCCTGACATGCAGGCTCTCAAGCCTGTTGCTTTCTTTGCGTCATGAGGGCCGAGCTGCAGTTCCCAAGGTGAGGGCCCTGTGCCTCAGGCCCTCCACCAGCCGCCTTGGCCCTCACCCCGGGCCAGGTGAGGCTCCGCACCCAGTGAGGGGACACCGAGTGCCTGTGTCCCTGGGCCTCTGCTGTCCTCTCTGACACAGACACACACGCTGCTGTTTCCCTCCCTGGAATAGCACAGAGGGAAAGCAGAAAAGGCCAAAGGCTGACCTTTAAGATCAGACTTCTGGGGACAGGGGCAGGTGTTTTCCTCTTTTGACAAAGAATGCCTGGGGGAAAGGGGTGGCCCCTGTGGGGCAGCTGGGTAGGGGATGCTGGGGGTCCCTGCCCACCCTGCGCATCCCTTCCCCTGACACAGAGCAGGCTCTGCCAGCTGGTGGCCACCACTCTTGGCCAACAGGCCGAAGCTGAATAGTTGCTATCCTGATCTTTGCCCCAGCCTTGACCATGGATGATGTGATATGCCACAAAGAAGTGCTTTTCCCCATTTCACCCTACGTGGGTCTCTTTCACCTTAGAGAGTGCAGCTGGGGCTCCCAGGTAGCTCACCCTCTAGGCATCTCTCACCTGCAGATGATGGAGAGAGGTTCCCCCGAGTTGAACTCCCCTCAGCCCCTACACCAGACCTTGGATTCTTGCCCCTGCCTAGAAGTAAAGAGGTGACCCCTGTGCTGAGCATAGGGAGATCCAGCCCCTACCTTTAGCTGTGGGGCTTGTACGAGCCTCCCCCCAGCCCTGCCTTTAGCTGTGGGGCTTGTGCGAGCCTCCCCCCAGCCCTGCCTTTAGCTGTGGGCCTTGTACGAGCCTCCCCCCAGCCCCTGCCTTTAGCTGTGGGGCTTGTACGAGCCTCCCCCCAGCCCTGCCCTTAGCTGTGGGGCTTGTACGAGCCTCCCCCCAGCCCTGCCCTTAGCTGTGGGGCTTATACGAGCCTCCCCCCAGCCCTGCCTTTAGCTGTGGGCCTTGTGCGAGCCTCCCCCAGCCCTGCCTTTAGCTGTGGGCCTTGTGCGAGCCTCCCCCCAGCCCTGCCTTTAGCTGTGGGGCTTGTACGAGCCTCCCCCCAGCCCTGCCTTTAAAGGCCCCAGTCCTCCCTCCAGTAAATGAGAGGGTTGGATAGTGGTTTCTCGAGGCAGGTCCTCCTTGGACATTCTGTGGCTCCTTGCTACCTCAAGCCCAGTCTGGGGTCTACAGAGCAATTGAGAACTCCGAGTGGGGAGTCCCTGGGTTGGTGGTTCAGGTATAATAGATTCCAAGACGGGTGTTACTTTGCTCTCATTGGCACATCAAAGGCTGTGGGATGGGAACTCCATTAGGCATAAGGTGTGCCACCCAGTGGGGTGACTGGCCACTTAATAAACATTCCAAACTTACTCCTCCAAATGGCTTGTTGTCACCACCACAGCAGTCACCCGGGGAGGCTGGGAGTCTGTTCCAAACCCTTCTGGGGAATTTCCCCCACAGCCTGAATCATAGTCTTTAGAATGTCCTTAGGGTGGCCTTCTGGGGCTGATTTGACTTTGGAGAAACCGCCTGAGGCCATTTAGAGCTAAGACTAATTAATAAGGAGATGGGTGGGGATGCCCTTTTCCATCAGGAATGAAGCTTGACTGTAAAGGAGGAACGGGGTGTCTGGGGGGGCGGGGGGTGGGGAGGGGGACAGAGAGAGGGACTAGACTGGGCACACTTGATGTGCTTGTGGTTTTCAGTGGCTCTGAAGAAAAATCTGAGAGGAGTTTTTAAAAATGTTTCAAGCCTTGGCAACATGGTTGAACAAGTACATAATTGCAGGACAGTGCTCATTTGGATGTCTAGTTTCTGGTGTCCTTGTCAGAGAGTTCGTTTCATTCCCTGCACTGGGTTTCAGGCACATTCCAGCTGTAGCAGCTGATGTGCTGCACTTTAACTGGCAGGCGTGGGTGTGGCAAGGTGGCGGCTGACACTAAGGCCAGGGCTGGGAGAGATCTTGACATTGCTAGCTGGAAGCTGGAAAGCAGCCTCTCTCGGAAATAATGTTACAAATAAAGGCTATATTCTGAAATAGTACCGTTCAATTCTACTATGAATTAAGTAGAAGGTTTTCTTAAAAATATTTATTTGACACACAGAGAGAGAGAGAGCACTAACAGGGGGAGCAGGAGAGGGAGAAGCAGGCTCCCCACTGGCTCGATCCCAGGACCCTGGGATCATGACCTGAACCAAAGGCAGACGCTTAACCAACTGAGCCACCGAGGCACCCCTAGAGCTTTGAAGTCTGGTCTGAGCCTAAAGAACTTGAAGCTTGTATCTATGGAAAAGTGGGCACAAGTTAAAAATACAAATTTGTAACTAGCCACAGTATAGCCCATCTGTTATGTTTTAGACTTAATGTCTAGTTATATATTTTGATTAGAAGTCTAGAAATTAGGTCTATAACTTAACAGTAGACTGTATATATATGTCCCCACCTTCCACTTCTTCCCTCCTTCATGGAGCTTAGAGGCACCTACAAGACCGTCTGACCCCACCCCCTCATTTTGCATCCACTCCCATATTACACACCAGAAGGTGAGAATCAGAGTTTAGTAACTTATCTTCAACCACACAGCTAACGGCGCTAGAAGAAAGAGTACAGAGTGGTCCAGGGGAGCCCTGTGAAAGCAGGCTCCGAGCTAACTAAATGTTTAGTGCCAAGGAGGGCTCATCTTCGAAGTTGGGGTGTTGGCTCATTCCCTTGGAGGACTGAGGTGTCTGCACAGAGTTGGGCTCCAGAGAAAAGAAGATCCCCAGGGCAGGCTTGGGTTGACTAGGGGGCTAGAGGCAAGGGTTCAGGCAGAGGCAGGAGAGGACAGATGCCAAGAGGCACGAGCGAGAGGGATGGAGATGCGGTCGTGGTCAGTGTGTAAAGCGCACACAGGGGCTGCTGCGGGAGCTCAGAGCAGGACGAGGCTCATTTCCCTGAGGGCAGGAGGTGCTCAAGGGAGCCCTCACTGAGGGGGTGGTGTGAGTGGGGCCTGGAGCGGGGCCTGGAGCCAGCCCAGGAGCAGAGCGTGAAAACAGAGTGAGTTCAGGGAGGGGAAGGAACTGCCTGTCAGGGCTGGTGGGCAGGAGGAATGGTGGGGGATGATGAGGCCATGCAGGCAGGGCTGAGTCAGAGGGAGCCTGTGTGTCGGGTTAGGGAGCTGCAGTCTCATCCCTAAGCACCGAGGAAGCCCAGCCCTCGAAGGGTTCAGCTCACCTCCGAGTGACTGGAGACTAGAGTGGAAAAATAAGGTAGGACCTAGGAGGCAAGGAGGCCAGTTAGAAGGCTGGTGAAATTGTGACTCCCAGAGGGATGGTTGGGGACTAAATTTCCAGATATCTGTGAGGAAGGGAGAAAATGAAGACACTAGTATGTGTGTGCACACGAACACATGTATGTATGTATGTCTCTCTCTCACACACACACACGCACACAAAGTGTCACTTTAAAGATGCCAGTTGTCTGTTCCTGGGAAGAACTTTCCTTTTTCTCTGAGATAACATCCTTCCAATGTTTTGGGGTATTTAAAATGCTCCTTCCTGTTTGGAAAGATGATCATGGCAGAGGATAATTAATTTTCTTCCACTTTTTTTCTTGGCAAAACTGAAATTATTTGGCAATACTGTGTTGAGCCCCAAAGTCTCTTGGTTTTTTTTTTTTTTTAAAGAGTTTATTTATTTGACAGAGAGACACAGCGAGAGAGGGAACACAAGCAGGGGGAGTGGGAGAGGGAGAAGCAGGCTTCCTGCAGAGCAGGGAGCCTGATGCGGGGCTCGATCCCAGGACCCTGGGACCATGACCTGAGCCGAAGGCAGACACTTAACATCTGAGCCACCCAGGCGCCCCATTTTGGTTTTTTTAAAAAAAGATTTCATTTATTTGAGAGAGAGAGAGAGAGAGAGAGAGAGAGAGAGAGCGCGCGCGCGCACACACACACGCATAAGCAGGGGAAGGGGCAGAGGGAGAGGAAGAAGCTGACTCCCCACTGAGCAGGGAGCTGATGCAAGAGGCAGGGCTTGATCCCAGGACCCTGGGAACATGACCTGAGCCAAAGGCAGACCTCAACCGACTGAGCCACCCAGGCGCCCCCAAAGCCTCATTTTGAAGTTTCCTCAGTCCCGGAAGTCCCAGGTGGGATAGGTATAGATGGTGTGGTTCAGGCAGGAGCACTGGTGATGGAGAGGTGGGAGAGACAAGGCAGCCGTCTCTGTCCAGGTGTTTGTGGGAGTGGAGAGGGAGGACTCCTGGGACGACTGGAAGATTTCCAGCTCAGGCAGCTGGGAGGGTGGCGCTGACCTGGCTATGAGGAGGCAAAGGCCCAGGAGGCCTTGGGGCTCAGGCTTTGTCCTGGCCATGGGTATGGGGGTTCCAGCTGAGCCCAGAAATGCCTGAAGTGCTCTGCCTCCTTCTCCTTCCTTCCTGGCTGCCCCGTCAGTCCTTCCTCCTGACTCCACCCACGGCCCATGACCCTGTCTCTGCCCACAGGGACATTGGCGGCAACGAGACAGTGACATTGCACCAGAAGTTTGTGCCTGTGCGACCAGGCCCCCGCCAGCTCATCGCCAGCTTGGACAGCCCACAGCTCTCCCAGGTGCATGGTGTCATCCAGGTGGACGTGGCTCCGGCCCCTGGGGGCGGGGGCTTCTTCTCAGACGCTGGAGGCGACAGTCACTCAGGGGAAACCATCCCTATGGCATCTCGAGGTGGGGCTTAGCCCCTGGCCAGGAGTGATGGGACTGGAGTCAGATGAGCAAGGACATTGCCTCAAGTCAGGGGCCTACTGCAGAGCTGCTCCCCAGAGGCTCAGGTGGGGAGGCCAGGGCATCTGGGCAGGGAGCCAAGCTTCACTTGCACGGGCAGCACAAATGCTAATAAACTGTTTTTTAATGAACTGTTTTTCATGAAACCGTTCTGTACATTTGTCAGTTCGTGGCAGGCCAAGGAGTGTGGACTCACGGCCTGTCCCGGGGATGCATGTGGCGTTTCGGGCACCCCCGGTTCTGAGAGGGCTGGCTGGGGTCAGCAGCGGGGCCAGCTCAGCAGCTCTTGAGATAGAACCAGTCTCCCCCCGACCCCAGGGTACGTCTACTGACCAAAACCCTTCGGAAGCCCGCTGGAGTGGGGTTGGACCGCCTCCCTTCCCTGGCACCTACAGTGGGAGAGAAGCATCTAAACTGCCTTTTGTAGGCACATGTTTGAGGTAGAAGTAGGCTGGAGTTCTCTCTGAGCAGCAAAAACCACTTTCCAGTATTTATTTTCAAATGTCCTCGTCTAAGAATTTTTACTAAAGTAATACATGTTCAACGTGGAGAACTGAGAGAATACAGAAGATTGTAAAGAAGAAAACCGAGAAACCTCAACCACAACCAGGTACTGAAAATAGCTATTAAGGTCGTGTTTCATACGCTGTTCCCCCCGCCACCCATGTAACTGGGGTGCGCATTTTCCCACAGCATTAAATATTCTCCGCAAACATCGTGTTTACCCTGGACAGTAGTCTTGGCTTCCAGGCCGTCATCCTGGTCCTCCTGCGGCCCCCGCTCAGCCTTGGGGTGTTGGAGTGACCCAGGCCCCCACCCAGGCGCTCCTCCAGCCAGCTACACTCTGCCTCGGTGAGCCCTGCCAGTGTCGTGGTTGTAAGGACTACTGGGCCCCCTTGAACTTCAAATTTGCTTATCTCCTGCTTTCTTAGCACGTCTAGTGGATATCTCATAGACTTCCCACGTGGTATGTGTCCAAGCTTGAACTGCGGACCTCCTGTAGCCAATCCTCCCATGGCCTCCCCTCTATCAGCAAATGGCAACTCCATCTTTCCAAGTTTCATGGGCCCCAAATCTTGGAGTCATTCTTGGCTTTTTTCCTTCTCTCACGTCCTACATCCAGTCTGTCCGCGAATCTTGATGGTCTGTCTCCCGTACAGAGCTGTCCAGCATCTGACTGCTCCTCATCCCCTCTTCCTTTCCCAGGCTCCAGAGCTGCCTTCAGCTCTCATCTGGATTGTTCCCCAGCCTCTTGATCATTTCCCCCACTTCCGCTCTTGCCCTCTTGGTCCTCTGTTCAGCACACAGCAGCCGGGATGGCCGGGTAAATCTAATCCAGTCAGCCCTCGGCTCAAAACCTTCTACGGCCCGGCCCTGCTTTTCCTTCTGGAGGAGTACTGCCCCCAGCTTGCAAGGCCAGCCCCGCCCTGTTATTTAAGTCTCAGCTCACAGGCCACCTCCTCAGGGAACTCTTCCCTGGCCCCCCCGTCTGATTTGTTTTCCTGCCCCCTGGTCTCTTTAGCCTATCATCCTATTTTATTTCATGTCTTGCCTAGCACTCATTGTTTGACATTGGGGTGTTTTTCTGCTTATTAAATTCTGTCTCTTTTCTCTGAAATGTGAGTTCTGGAAGAACTGAGACCTTCTGTGTCTTGTTCACATCCCGGTCCCAGGACCCAGAACAGGGCCTAGCACCAAGTGGCGCAAGAGATGTTTGCTCCTTACAATTTAGGGGCAACAACTTGCAAGATGTGACTTTTAATTGTTCCATGAATTTATGGAGCAAACTCCAGTGGTTTCCCTATGTTTTTATTTTGTTTTTAAAATTTTCCCATTTTTAATAACAGATGAACAAATTCAGTCCCATAGAATGACATGATTTAATTGATTAATCCCTTCTTCCTGGAAGTTTAAGTCTTTGCCATGTTCTGCCATTACATGCATAAATATCCTTATAGAAGCACATATATCTTTGTGCTTGTTTTTTATTTCCCTGAAAAACCCCCTAGAGTGAGAATTATTGGGGAAAAGGAATTGAGCATATTTAAAGTGGTTGATACATTTTGTTCATTAGTTTCCAGAAAGATGGAGCAGCAACACAACAGTATCTTTTTTTAATTGAACACCTGGGAGAAAATGTGAGAGCTTAAGATTTCTAACAACTTTGTAACTTGCTTCACATTTGTTCATTTTACCCTGGTCCCCTGTGTTTCTTAGAGCTCGGAAATGCTTGAAATCCTCAAAAAGAAAAACAGAAACACAAAGAACAGGAAGGCAATGCTGTTCTCCAAACAGCTGGAGGGAAAGAAACAAATATATACGGAGCTCCCACTATGGGTTAAGTTCCAGCTAGGGGCTCGAGAGGGGCATCTACTTTAATTCTGTGGAGATGAGCGTTAGAATCCCTGGTGTCGTGGCTACTGTGCTCTGGCCTCGGGCCTCTAGTTCCCCTCTACTAGAATGTAAGCCCATGAGGACAGAGACCGCCCCCACCGCCTTACTTAGGGCTGATTCACGGTCGGTGACATGCAGCAGGTGCTCCATAAGTATCTGTTGAATGGACAATGAGCTACATTGGATTGTGATGGGGAGACTGGGAGCCAGGGGGAGCAGTGGAGGATTGTGTTTTGGAGCATTTGTGGGAAGAAGGCATGATGGATGACTAGACCAGCTCTAGGAAAGATAGATAAATGGGCACCTGGGGAGCTAGTAACTATCAGTGCAGACTCCTACTGGGACTGTACCTCAGAAAACTGTACCAGGGAAACCAATTTTATGCCTGTTTATATTTATGTATATGGTTATTTCCTTGACATCAGCATTTATATTACAGAGTGGTTTTTAAAAACAGATTTAATTAATCAATTAATTAATTAATTAATCTTGCAAGGGGAGGGGCGGGGGGGAGGAAGAGAGATAAGCAGAATCCATGCTGAGCCTGAAACCTGATGCAGGGCTCCATCCCACGACCTTGAGATCATGACCTGAGCCAAAATCAAGAGTCAAACACACACTTGGGGCACCTGGGTGGCTCAGTTTGTTAAGCGTCTGCCTTTGGTTCAGGTCATGATCCTGGGCTCCTGGGATGGAGCCCCCTGTTGGGCCCTCTGCTCAGCCGGGAGTCTGCTTCTCCCTCTGCCTCTGTCCCTCCCCCCGCTCGTTCTCTCTCTCTCTCTCTCTCTCAAATAAATAGAATCTTAAAAAAAAAAAAAGTTGAACACTCAACCAACTGAGCCACCCAGGCAATGCCCCCCCCCTTTTAGTAAAAAGAAGGTATTCTTAGTCTCGGTTTTAGGAAATCCACTAGACTTGCCCTCTTAGTTGGTGCCCCTGGACTGATGAAGCAGTCATTGTCTGAGAGTCTTGGTGACCTGTTTTGTTTCTCCTGGGACACCTGGTATACAAAGTTGAACACTAGGGAGGAGGTGGACTCTTTGCATCAGTAGCCCAGGGTTTCCTGAGTGTAAAGAACCAGTATTCCCTTTAATTCCTTCTGCCCCAAGATTTAAAATTGGGAACATTAGTGTGGACTGTGGTAGCTTCAAATGAGGCTTAACAGCAGGGAAGGGGACCATCCTAGGCTCAGAGAACCATTCTAGGCTTGAGAGTCCCTGAACCCCAGCTGAATGGGTTTGATTTGGCAAAGCCTGTGGCTAATGCTAGAAGCTCCTGCAGCCCCTTGGCCCAGGGAGCAAAGTCTGGACCTGGGTGTTGAAGCCTGAGACCTCAGGTACCAACCTCTGTAGGTGATTTTCTTTCTTTAAAGACTTTATTTATTGATTTATGAGAGAGAGAGAGAGAGAGAGAGAGAGCACAAGCAGGGGAAGCAGCAGGCAGAGCAGGCAGAGGGAGAAGCAGGCTCCCCACTGAGCAGAGAGCCCACAGGATCCTGACCTGAGCCGAAGGCAGAGGCTTAACCAACTGAGCCACCCAGGCATCCCTCTGTGGCTGATTTCCTAAGAGGACATTGAGTGGGTGGAAGAAGTATGACAGACCCTGTGGAGAGCAAAGCTCTCCCCAAATAAGCATGGAAGCTGGAAGGCTGGCCCTTTTGGACGGAGTGCTTGGAAAATTTTGGAAGAAGTAAAAATATCAAAAGGAAGATTTTATTTTCCTGATAATAAGCCAGATGGAGTCAATTACAAATATAAAAACAAAAAATTTATAAGATGTGACTTATAAATGTTTCCCAGATTTATGGATAAGACTACAGTGGTTGTACTTTATTTTAAATAAAGTTATTTTTTAAAATAATGGCCACCTTCAGCTATTCTAAGGTTCTTTCTGGAAAAGGAATTTTTGTCTACAGGTGAACCAGAATTTTACAGGAGACTCTGACTGGCAGGGTCCAGACATGGCGGTGGCTAATGGACACATTCCTTCACCCATTGAACAAATAGTCAATGATGTGTGCCAAGCAATGGATTAAGTGTCAGAGCACAGGACAACCCTAGTTCTTGCCCTATGGAGCTTGCAGTCTGAGAAAGAAATAGATAACTGCATGAAATAAAATAGAGTAAATAGCTCTGAAGTTTACAGTAAAGGCATTGACCTGGCCCGGTGGTGGTAGTTAGGAGAACTTTCCCTTAAATAGGTGACCCTGGAGGATATCTAGGCAGAGAGGGAAGGGAGATCACTGCAGACAAAAGGAATAGCCTGTGCAAAGATCCTGTGGTGGAAGGGAGTCTGGAAGAATAAACAAGACAAAGATGATGTGGCTAAGGCAGAGAGAGCAAAGGGCAGAGTGGAGGAGGTGGAGTTGAGGGGCACAGGGCCACCCATGCCTGTGGGGCCTCATAGGCCAGATTAAGGATTTTTGTCTGCCCTAGGGCAGTGGGAAGACTTTGAAAGCTTTAAGGAATTGGAGATGACATGACCAGACTGTGTTCTGAACAGATTACTCTACCTGTAGTGTCAAGACTAGATTGGAGCAGGGTTGGAGTGGATGCAGACACAGATTGGAAGGCAGTTGTAGTCATTTACACTGGAGATGGTAGTTTGGGCCAGAGTGGTGGTGTGGAGACAGAAGTGGAAAGCTTGGAGGAATATCTAGGAGATAAAGTTCACAGGACTTGGGGAGGGATGGGTGTGGCTGGGTGGAGGGTGGAGAGGAGCAGTAATAGGAGAACCCCCAGGTTTCAGGTTTGTGGAGCCACACCAATTGGGTACCATCCACAGGGACAGGGGTCCCTCACCAGAGAGAGGAAACTGCAGGGGAAGGTGATGCTCAGAGACACAGAATCAATACCCTTTGTATAGTTCTCGTCTATGTGGAAATTTTCATTTGGGTGACTTGGAGGATTTGGTTTTGGTTTGATTGAAACTGTTCCCTTACCCCGGGTTCTTCAAGTGTAGTCTCTAGACACTTACATTAGAATCAACTGAGATGTTAATAATACAGATTTCTGGGCACCAGCATAGACCTCACGAACCAGAATTCCCGGAGCAGAGGCCAAAAAGTGTGTTTTAACAAGCTCACTAAGTGGTGGACTCCTATGCACAGTAAGGATTGAGGACAACCACCTTCTATTCTTCTTCTCAGCTGTATTTTTCCCATGTTCTCCCTCCCAACACCCTTCTTGTGCCAGCAGCGGCCATGATACCACATGGCCAAAGTTCTGAGCTCTGATCACTGAATTTAAGAAGGCTTGCAAAACAAGGAGCTCCTAAGGCAGTAAAAAGAAGACTAAAAGGGGGGCCGGTTGTATTAGCTGTAAACACATGAACAAGGTGCTGCACATACAAGAAAGGAACCAGCTCTTCCCTCAAGAGGCTCGTGCCCAGTGGGGGTGACAGACACGTAGACATTGAAAATACAACACATATGTAGTACTTACTATGAGCCAGGCACTGTTCCAAGTGCTTTATAGTTACTAATTTAGTTAATTCTTACAACCACCTTACAAGATAGGTTCTGCGACAGAGGTGGTGATAAAATGTACTGAGGACCCCAAGAAGAGAACTCTGATGGGCTTCACGGAGGTGGTTATCAGATGAACCACAAAAGATGAGAAAGAGTCAAGTCCAAGAGGCAAGGAGGACAGAGGAATCATCTAGTATGTGCGAGGCACAGAAATGTAAGACAACACAGTATATTTGGAAAATGAAACCCGTTTGCTGAGGTCTGGCATCTAGGTGCATACGTGCCGAGTGGCAAGGGATATGGATGAAGAAAAGCTTGACCAGATTAAAAATCTTTTTGCCCTATTTCAGAGTTTGGGCTTTCTTTTGAAAGTAAGAGAGAGCTTTCAGTTAGGAATGACATGATCAATTTTGCATTTCCCAAGATTCATGGTGAAAGCAATGTGGTAAAGAAATTAGGAGTTGGGCTGGAGGTGGGAAGGGTGAGACAGGAACACCTGAAATAGCATAGAGGCAGTGAGAATGAAAATGGGGTGGGTTGGAACAAGGTTCCATAGGAAGTAGAACTGATTAGACCTGGTGACAATTAGATGTGGAGAGGTGGGAGGACTGAGTTAAGGGCTGTGGTCTGGGTTTCTCACTCACAGGTGAGGAGAGGCACTCTGCACAGAAATGCAGAGCCCGGGAGGAAGAGCAGAACTTAAAAGGGAAGATAACTTCCAGTTTTCAGTCCAGCAGTCCCTGTGGATCACCTGAGAAGACTCATCTTGGGTGAGTCAAGGAGAGATCCTGGGGGCGCTACCTCTAGGAAGGGAGATGGTCCGAAGCAAGGGTAGTTCCACATCCCTGTAAGGTAGTCAGGAAAGGTAATTCATTCAACCGACATTTAAAGAATATACAGTATGCCAGGCTCTGTACTTGGTGATGAAAATAAGAAGAGACCCCAGGAAGGGTGACAAGGAGACAAGTCAGTCAATCACATCTGGGGGCTGGCTGGAGTAAGCACGCGACAGAAATCCGAAAAGGGAAACTATTTTAAAACTACAGGATACAAAAAAAAAAAAAAGATATCGAACACCGAAAAACACAAAAAATTACCCACAGTCTCATCATCCTGAGAAAACCAAGTTAACCACCTGACGTAGCTTTTCAAACTTTGTATTTATTTTTTAAAGGCGGGCGCCCTCTACTGTTTTTAAAAAGGGACAGCTGAATTCTTACTGGAAGCAGGCGTGCCGCCGGGCAAGGTTTTGCAGGCTCTGCTTCGAGGCTAGGATTTAAGGAATCGTACATCAGTGGCGCAGACGATGGGGGAAGGGAAGGGCATGATTCTCGCTTTCCAGACAAGTAAGTCCAGCCTTGGAGAAGGACGTGACTGTAGGCTCCGCGAAGAAAGGCAGGGGCCCCCGAGAGCCCGACTCGGCAGTTCCCGTCGCCCCAGGGCTACTGGGCGGAGGGAGCGGGGGCGGGAGAGACGCCGGATCTGTTGGGGCGTGGCCTTATGACACGACGTCACGTCTCCCTGCCCGGTAGCCCATTGGTTCTCCATTACCGCCCTTTTCCGGGGCAGGGAAACTGGCCGCAGAGCCGGAAGCGGGGTAGCCCTCGGGCTTGAGGGGGCGGCGGTGTGGAAAACAGAGAACCTGGTGCCATTGGAGCTGGCCAGCTTCTCCATTCAGGCTCCAGCCCGAGTTGAAGACCCCCAGGATTCCGGTGGCCTATGGAAAGGATCGCATCGCGAAGTATCCGGCGCAGACCGAAAGAGCGCAGCCACTAAGAGCCGCCGGAAGCTTCGCCCCTAGGAGGAGTCGAGAAGCCTCGCCGTGGAGGAAGGAACCCAGAGGGCCTGCCCCCGGGGCGGAGCCCGCGGCCATGGCCACGCCCCCGGGGGCCGGTCCCGCGGCTCTGCGCTTCGCCGCCGCCGCCAGCTGGCAAGTCGTGCGGGGACGCTGCGTGGAGCATTTTCCGCGAGTATTAGAGTTTCTGCGATCATTGCGCGCTGCTGCCCCTGGTTTAGTTCGCTTCCGCCACCACGAACGCCTGTGTATGGGCCTAAAGGCCAAGGTATTGGAGCCCGTAGGAGCTGGAAGACGGGAAAGGGGAGGGATGCGAGGGCCGAGGGCCGACTGCTTGGGGTTGGGACTCATTGGAAAAGGGCAGCTTGCCCTGAAGTGGAGATTGCGAGTTGAGTACCCTTCACAGGTAGTGGTGGAGTTGATCCTGCAGGGCCGGCCGTGGGCCCAGGTTCTGAACGCCCTGCATCACCATTTCCCAGAGTCTGGACCTGTAGTGCGGGACCCCAAAGCAGTGAGTAATCCCTGGAATAAGCCCTATACCCCAGTTAATACTGGGCGCCACAAAGTTGATTCTCCTTCCGGCTACTGGGTCCTGGTGACCCTAAATTGTCTGCTTTTCCTACTCTCAACAGACAAAGCAGGATCTGAGGAAGGTCTCGGAGGCACAGGAGACCTTTTGCCAACAGGTGAAGCAACTAGCAGAGGCCCCAGTGGACTTGGCTTCCAGGCTGCAGGTGAGACTGGCTGGCTTGGAAGCTATTATGTGGCCAACATTTCCCTAGTCCTCTTCTGACCTGCCTTTCTACCTCCCTGCAGGAACTTGAACAAGAGTATGGGGAACCCTTTCTGGCTGCCATGGAAAAACTGTTTTTTGAATACTTGTGTCAGCTAGAAAAAGCCCTGCCTGCACTGCAGACACAGCAGGTTTTGTTGGGACAAAATAAGGGCAGAGTGGGGGATGGCTGTATCAAGGACTGTGGTCTTCATGCCTCTCTCCCTCTGCCCACAGCTTCAGGATGTGCTGAGTTGGATGCAGCCTGGAGTTTCTATCACTTCTTCTTTTGTCCTGAGCCAGTATGGTGTGGACATGGGGTGGCCACTTCCAGGTACAAGGACCATCTGGGAGAACAAGGAACTTGGGGGTGGATTGTTTGGGCTGAGACTTTTTGAGATGGGCTATTGGAAGGGTTACATGGACCTGAGCCATAAGAAACCAGACTGAGTTGGGTTTCTGTCTGTTCTGAGGAGCTTCATTTTCTTTTTCAGAGTGCTCTGTTCCCGATTCAGCGAGCATGACAGAGCCCACGGAGCAGAATCCTCCTCAGCAACCAGAACTAGCACTTCACGATCCTTTGCCAAATGCTAGGCCTGGCCCACACCTACCTCAGGCACCAGCCTCAAGGAAGCACCAGGAACCTATGGCTGGCCACCACTTCAATCTGGCCCCTCTAGGCCGGCGAAGAATCCAGTCCCGATGGGCATCCACTAAGGGAGGCCATAAGGAGCGCCCCACAGTCATGCTGTTCCCCTTTAGGAATCTGGGTTCACCAACCCAAGTCCTATCTGAGCCTGAGAACAGGGAAGAACATGGGACAGACATGGCAGATCCAGCAGGTGCTGGGGGCACGAGAGCAGCTTCCACTGGAAAGTCAAAGAGTCCATCCCAGACCCCGGGGGGAAGGGCTCTGAAGGAGAACCCAGTTGAGGTGTTTGCTTCAGAGCAAGAAGAGTGAGTGGAACAGTTGCTTCTCCCTACTAGCAGTCCATTCTTTGCCTGCTTTCCCCTCACCTTATTTTTTTGCTTGCTCCCAATGCAGGAATTGCCTGGTTTGCCCCATGGACCCCCTGAGACTGTCATTATCCCCTCCTAGAGCCAGGAAGCCATGTAAGTATTCTGAGTCAGACTGGGTCAGATAGCCTCCTCTCGCGGGGACTCTTGAGGGCCTGTTTGCCTAGAAGGGTACTTTGATTCTGGTTTCCTTCCTGCAGTGTGTCCTCCATCTCTGTGCAGCTCTGTCATTACCATAGGGGACTTGGTTTTGGACTCTGATGAAGAAGAAAATGGCCAGAAGGAAGGAAGGGTGAGTAGGAAGGAACAGAAAGCTGGGGAAGGGGCTGAGCCGAACAAGACAGAGAAACCCACATGCTCCAGAATATGGAGGGCTCAGGGAATGAGATGATGATAGCATCTCCCTGCTCCCTTCTCTGCAGGAGTCTCTGGAAAACTATCAGAAGACAAAGTTTGACACCTTGATCCCCACCTTCTATGAATACCTCCCCACTTCTGGCCCCAGTGCCATGTCTGTCCCTCCCATGACTGTAGAGACAGGTCTAGACACTTAGGACTGGGATTCCCTCTGCACTCTGCCTGTCTCCTTCCTCATCTACACACAGTTTAGTGGGAATAAAGCGGAAGCCCGGGCTTGGGTGACCTGACTACCTTGCTAAAATTACCTTGTAATCCTTGTTAATTAAAATTTGGATTTGTTAAAACACTGCCTTGGTGTGAGGAAGGGGAATTAAGGCTTCTATCGAGTCAGTGTAGGTCATTCCTTAGAACTGGCTTCACCAGGGCTGGAGGAATCCCTTTGCCTTTTTACTTCCCCTGGAAAATGGTGTTCACATGTGCCAAGAAGGGTTGATAGCCTCAAAGGGAAATTTCCCTTCACTATGTTAAAAATATCTGTGTGTCCTGATAGCAGACTGTACTTCGTAAACTCTCCTGCCGTCGGGTTGCCTGGGGGTGGTGGTACTGGAATGGAGGTACTTCGTGGAAAAAGTATTCCCTGTCCTTGGCTCTACTGGGTCAGTGCCAACTCTACTGCCGCTTGCCCTGGAGCAGCACCCAGGTGCCAGCCTTGTGCAGAAAGATCCAGAATCTCTTCAAAGTCCTTGGGATCTCTTTATTGAGATATTTAAAATTATGTCAGCACTTTTGGGCTTTTTAGGTATTCAAAGATCCTATTTAATGAAGCTCATTAACAAAACATGATTTCAGGAGCCTCACTCTTCCAGACCAAGGTCATTCAACACTTAGATAGGAATCAGCATCTTTTCCTTTTAATAATCTTCAGGATGCTGGGTCCCCAGATTCACATTTGACTGTCTGACTTCATTTTCTCAGCCTGCCTGCCTTTGCTTCCTCCCCAGTGAGTGCCGTGGGCATTTTGTGTGTACAGTACAGAATTACTGCAGGCGCCCTCAGGAGTGAGGCAACAGGAAACGACTACGAAATAGAGTAGCTGGGATGGCTGAGGAGCCCACCTGAGGGGCCCTGTGCTCGGGTGCTAGAGCCTTGAGAAGGCATAGCTGCTCAGGTCTAGCTGTCATCACTGAAGATTGGATTCACCTGCTGGGTGACCCGGATGAAGGTGGTTCTCCGGCTCAATTCCTTCAGTTTAGCTGCTCCCACGTAGGTACATGTGGAGCGGATGCCTCCAAGGATGTCTCGGATGGTATGCTCCACATCCCCTTTAAAGGGCACCTCCACCGTCTTTCCCTCTGAGGCCCTTCGAGGAGAAAAACTTTCTTACCTTTTCCTTTTGGGTTCCTTAAGCCCAGTGATGGCTCGCCCCTGCTCTCTGGCATTGAGCCCGAGCTCACCACTGTTCCTCCAAGAACCGTACCATGCACCTCCCAGCAGCCAGGAGTTCTGCCACCACCCTACTTAGTCACGCTTTCCAGGAACCCTCGGCTCCTGGACCTCTGCACATACCTGTACTCAGCCACGCCCCCGGCATACTTCTTCATGGCCATTTCAGAACTCATCCCATAGAAGAGCTTGTACTTCCTGCCATCATCCCTCTCGATGAGCTCACCACCTGACTCACTGTGCCCTGCCAGCATGCCACCCAGCATCACAAAGTCAGCTCCTGCCCCTGCCAGCATCCACAGAGGAGGGAAAGAAGTGAATCTGGCCCAGGTACCCACATACCCACCCTCAGAAGCAACTCACGCCAAATTCTCAGTCCTGACAACGAGTCTAACATCTTCCTGGTTTCGTTCCCCTAGCCGACCCACAACCCACACAGGCCTGCTCTGCTTTGGCCTCTACTCCTCAGTGGGCTTGATTTCCCCAAGAATTTAAAAGGAGCTTCTGGAGATTCCCTGCCTGCTCTCTCTTTTGTTTTTTTGCTGCTTTTGCCATCTTCTGGTCATTTCTTTTCATTGTGTGCAGCTAAACAAGACTCACTTCAAGTGTCCCAAGGGCAAAAGTCTCTAACTTTAGTCCCACAGTCCGGGGGATACTACAGGTGCCGTGGCCTGCACTTGGGCAGTCCATATCAGAGTCTCAGGATTTCTCTTGCTGGCTTGCCCCAGGTGACACCACAGCTTCAGGGTCACTAGTTCATATTGTGAAAGAATTTGAATGGCTTTCTCAGCCTTTCCAAGCCTGATCCTTGACCCTCAGAGGTGACTTATCCTCTTCTACAGGACCCTCTCTCCATGCTCTCCCAACATCCTTACCGAAAGCCTTGGCCACATCCCCAGGACAGCTGCAGCCTCCGTCCTGCAAAGTAAGGAGCACTATGAAGAAAGAACGTGGATTGCCCAAGCACTCTGAGCGATGTTCCCACGGCCCACTTCAAAGCTGACAGGAACCCAGGAGTCCTGATCCACTGCTACCACAGTCTCCACAGCCAGCAGAAAACACAGATGTTTGGCAGCATCATACCCTACCGTGCCCTTGGGCCTTACTGAGATGATGTGGCCTTTGAGGCCATGAGCAGCATCTGCACACTCCATCACTGCACTGAGCTGTGGATACCCCACTCCAGTTTTCTTCCGGGTGGTGCACACGGAGCCTGAGAAAAATGTAATGAGAACAGTGAAGTGCTCCACAGGCATTTGCCAACTGGGGAGGTAGCCCATGGCCCAGTGAAGCAGCTTACCTGGTCCAATTCCCACTTTGATGATGTCAGCCCCAGAGAGAATCAGCTCTTCCACCATCTCTCCTGTTACCACATTCCCTGCCTGAGGCACAAAACGGCAGTCTTAGGGTCGGAAACAAGAGAGGAGGTTGAATGCTCTCATACACAGCATGCCTGGACCGTGACCTTCCAGCATTATTACCTAAGTTTCCTCTACTGGGCAAGGACTCTACTTCCCAAGCTGAGGTAAGGGGGTTAGTGGCCAGCATCACTGTTGCACTAGGGTAAAGCTGGGGTCCAGTTGGACCAAGGCCAGAGCTGATTTACAGATTTATCTTCCCGTCCTTGCCAAGAGATCCAAACATATCCTGTCATTAAGCTGTTACATCATAAAATCTCTGGCTTCAGGGAAAGGGGGAGATGTGGTCATGTAAGCTAAATATCCATCTGTCTTTACTTCTGATGGACAGTACAGAGAGACCCCTTGATGCTGTAGAGAAAATGAGACCTTGCCATCACTCCCCTAAGCTTGTAAAAAAAATAAATAAAACTCTTTCACACGATCCCTCTAATATGATTCTAGTGCATGTCCACTTCAGTGGGCAGATGAATATATACCGTAGGTATGTACAAGGCATGTATCAAGGGACAGAGGTAACTGCACTAACCAATCTGAACATTTTAAGCATGGAACCATGGATTATCACCTAGTGACAAGATTCAGTGGACTAGGAAAATCAGCATAGGAGAAATGAACTGACGTCACAAAATGAAGCGTCTGGAAAGAGTGGAAGGAAGAGGAACATACCAACTACAGGGTACTGGAAACATACCATAATGGTGTGCTTGGGGAAGCGCTTCCGCACATCCTTTACAAACTCAACAAAGTGTTCCGAATAGCCATTTGCCACATCCAGGCATATGTATTTCACCTGGGGAATAGCTTCCAGGATCTGCTCCAGCTGTTCAAAGTCTGAAGAGCCTGTGCCTGAGCTGGCAGCCACATGCTGTGAGAGAGAGAGGGCCACTGGCATGTCACAAATGACCCAGTGAGCAGCCAGTGGGGTTGGGAAGGTGAGGGTTGGTTCCCAGGAAGCCAAAAAGAGATACCTGGAAAAGTGGGATAAGGAAGGGATCAGGGGAGGATCAGCATTACCTCAAGACACTCAGGATTCTGGTTAGCAAACTCTTTCCACTGCTGGAGGCTGTAGTGTTTATGAACAGCTGTGAAGAGGGAGAACTGGGGAGAAGAAAAAGCCATCAAAAAGAAGAGAACTTTACAAGCGTCTCTTTTTCTAGAAACATTTATAGTATTCTATCCGAGGGAGAAAAGGACTGAACTTTGGAAAGCAACTTGAAGAAACCACTGGTTGAGCTGGGATTTTAGCTTAACCATTATTCTCCCTAAAAATACCAGTAGGGCTTTTTCCCGTAAGCCAGTGCTTGTCCAACACTCCACCCAAAGTACAAAGTCATCTGGATTGGATTTCACCAATCAGCACCTACAGGTGACAAAGACAAGCTGCTGGTGCAGTGGGACAAGCAGCAGACAAGAAAGAGGCAATATCTGGAGAGAGGTAATATCTGCCTGCACTGACTCAGCCCCTCCCCCTATGGTAGCCTAGTACTGAACTAACCTATTTTGGGGTATCTTTTGGTCCATTTACCAGCAATAATTCAGTGAGTCTAAATGCTTACAAAAGGCAAGGTCTTAATGGAGCCAATAAGGTGCTACCCCATTCTTTCTCCATCTCCACTGGAGTAAAGGACAAATTTTTTGGAGACACGGACCAACCTAAAAAGTCCATTTCCTTCCATCTGTTTCAGTCAACGGTTGACAAGTTCAAGGATACAGTGAACTCATCAGACTTGTATTCCATAGGTCAACAAATTGCAAAACAATATCCCAAGACTTTGAGAAAGGCACTCGGAGGCCGGTGTGAATGCTGGTGCTTGTGCCTTATTTTTATTTTATTTATTTTTTTTAAAAACCTTTAAGTAATCTTTCACCCCAAGGGGGGGCTTGAACTCAAAACCCCCCCGCCAAGAGTCCTGCGTTCCACTGACTGAGCCAGCCAGGTGCCACACTGCTGGTGCTTTAAAAGTGCAGACATGCAAATAGACGAGAGCAGTTGACAGAGACAGCCCAAATCTTGCAAGTGACAAGAAATCCAAAGAAGTCATGTGTCAGCCAGCAGTAAGGAAGTGCTAATGCTATACTCACTCATCAACACCACCCAGCTGAAGCTGGTATTGAGTTTACTTCCTCAGCAACACTTTGCCACCAATGTGCTGATACACAAAAATCATTCCATGAGGTCAGTAGACCTTGGAGATATACTGGTATAGTGTGATATGATGAGCACATCGCGATTACATACCAAGCTAGAGACCTAGAAAAAGATGCTTGTATCCAACCTTATTATTACTGTGAAACCTGGCTCTATCTCTAAAATCTGATCTCTTTAGCACTCATCAGCAGTACTGAAAAGCCAGTCTCAACATAAAGCATTAAGATAGTCCCCACAAGGGACTCCTGGGTGGCTCAGCCGGTTAAGCATCCGCCTTCAGCTCAGGTCATGATCTCAGGGTCCTGGGATCGAGTCCTGCATCGGGCTCCTTGCTCAGCGGGGAGCCTGCTTCTCCCTCTGCCTGCCGCTCTCCCTGCTTGTGCTCTCCATTTTCTCTCTCTCTCTGACAAATAAATAAATAAAATCTTAAAAAAAAAAAAAGTCCCCAAAAGGGCCACGTATTCTAGCACGTTTGTTAATGCTAAAGTCAGATTCACTATTCCTCAACTCTACTGGGCAGAGCAGGTGGACAGTGGGCAACAAGATTCCTAAGCAGTTAGTGAATGGCAACAGCAATAAAGTACTAAAACTGTTTAACTATCAACCTTAGAGAAGTTAACAACAGACATTCCACAAAGACTTACAGCGATCGAAAAAAGAGAAAGGGAGATGAAGTCCTTGAGGCTAACAGAGCCACAAGCAGCAGCAGAATCCATCAACCAGGGCTACATCGATTAACCAGAAGAATGCATGTGTTCTTTGAGTGCCCAGAGTAACTATCTACCTTCTCAGCTACAAGTATAGAGGCAGGTAATATTACTGACAGGAGCAGCATGTTCTATTTTCAAAGTGAACAATAACCTGTGCATAAGAAAAACACATTCCATTTTGGGCACGTCCCAGAAACTCCCAGAAACCTAGGACTTAAAGAAGAGGAAGGTCAAAAAAATAAAAGTAAAAAAAGGGTAGCAGACATGAAAGAAAATTAATAAGCTGCTTCTCTTCCTAGCTAGGAATTTTTGAATGCTCAAACTATATTTAGTTTCTAGACTGAAACTGGAATATTTAGTGTCCTGAACAATGGTGTAACTGGAGGGATGAATGTGATTTGGAAGGGATGACCTGGGAGGTGGGAAAAGTTGGCAGGGTATGTAAACTGCTGGACAGGAGAAAAAGGAAAGTTATGTTTATGTATCAGAAAAATGGGGTAAAACTTAGTTTTGAATTTTACTAATTCAGATGTGCCTTTGAACTTACCAGATAAAGGGCATTAGTATTGGAGAAAATGGATAAAATAGTAAATTGTAACATCCTGTTAACTTGCCAGGCAGCTGACCTGGGGTTGGGGTGGTGATGCAAATTACCTCTGCAGTCAGCCCACATAACTGGTCACCAGTGAGGAACCTGCATAAGGGAAATCCTACCTTACAGATAACCTTGGCCATCTCAAAGGTGCCCACAGTATCCATATTGGCAGCAATGATGGGGATCCCAGTGTACATCTGCTTTGAGTTCCGAAATGAAAAGGATCTTGTGAGATCCACCTGAGATATGAACAGGAAACAGCATTTCATTCATCAAATAAATGAGTATTGAACGAGGACAAGAACCAGAAATGCCTCTCAGTCCTGCCCCACCAGGAGCTTGGGGTCAAGAAAGTAGAACTAGGAAAGTAGGCTCACCTCACTTCGAGATTTAAGGGTACTGCGTTTGGGCCTCAACAAGACATCCTTGAAGTCCAGTTTGATGTCACTGTCGATGTGAGGCATGGCGGGAACCTTGGGGTAGCGACAAATCCGAGAACTGGAAGGTAGAAAAAGTCAGGTGGCAGGATCTGAACCAATCTCCCCGTAGGCCTTAATGCCCTGTTACAGCTAAAGGCATGGCTCATCTCTCGCCTTGCTTTAATTATGGAAGGTCGGGCATTGGCTGAGCCATGGTCTCTGAAGACTGTCACCTCCGATCCGTCCCATGGTTGGAATTACCCGTGGTATCTCCATCCCAGGTACTATATGATGGGGAGAAGAACTGGAATGGAGTCGTGAATGACCCCCAAAATGTGCATTCCTTAACCCTCACTACTCTTCTTTCTCCCACCCTCGCAAAGAGCAATTTGGGGTAAGTAAGGCTGATTTGGGGGTGAGGAGGAATGTGGGAGATTCCCACAACTAGTTTCCGGAATAGGGGTACTCACTTCCTGTCGCCGTGGCCCAAGTGGCAGTTGACCACAGTCACCCTTGCTTAGCAACTAGCCTCGTGCAGCTCCGCCGAGCCTTGTGGGCCACACCAACAGGTTCCGCCAATTGCGGGCGCAAAGGATAAACGGGAAATCCCAGTTTCGGCAGCGGCCGTGCGAGGCCTTCTGGGTAACAGAGTTCACACACCGAGGTTGCCCTTGGATCCGAGGGGCGGAAGACTACGACTCCCAGGGTGGAACGCGCGGAGCTGTCCCCTGGCATGATGGGAGAAGTAGTTCGTTCCGACCCTGCTTTCCAAGCCCCGGCTCACTAGGGACTCTAAGAATCGCGGAGGCGTTATCTCTGCTGTAACTAAACCGCCGCCTTCTTTTTATTCGTGACGCCACCAAAACGAAACGCGGGAGCATTCCTGAGCCTTTCGGGAACCCGGTGGAAAGAAGATGGGGGGGAAGGAGGGGGTGGAGCCAGGAAGTGACCCGGAAGCAGAAGTGACTCCCACAAGCGGATTGCTGGGGAGCGGCAGCGGCGACCACAGCGGTGGAAGCAGCAAATTATCTGCGTGCAGCTCCAAACTGGGAAGAAGATGCTAATTAAAGTAAAGGTGGGAGCACCTCCAGCCTTGCCAAGACGCTGTGGTACTGGGCTGGCCGCTGTGCCTTGCGGGAGAAGCGGGGAAGGAAAACCACGCCTTTCCCGAGCCTGGAGGGTGCTGACAGCCTCAGGGCTCCGCGCGAGGGGTGATGGGAAGTAGGGGGGCCCAAGAAGGCTTTGAGGGCTGGGGACTGGCCCCGGCAGACGACCCCGGGGCCTCTGCGGGTCCTGCTTTCTCGCCAGGACTGTGCTATGACCCAGAAGGAGGCCGCCTTTGTCCGGGGCCTCGCTGTACTCGAACCCCGGCAGTCATAGGGAAGGCCAAGCAGCAGTTTGGCTCTCTTTCTCGGAATCTTGGAATAAGCTGTAATCTCCATTCTGCATTGCCCTCCTTACCTGCTTCTCCCAGCCCCTAATGCAGCTGCTTCCAAGCACAACACAAAAACATTAGCCTGGGGAACCGGGGGCCTCTCAGGAGCTAGGCTGTAAGCCTTTGCCGGTTGTCGCCAGTGTGCGGTATCTCAGCCAGCCTTCAGAACCAGAGCTGGGAGTGTGTTCAGTCAGCACCTGCCTTTCTGAGCCAGGCCTCCTGGACCAGCCTCACTTCCTTGGCTGAGGCAGGTTAGTTATCCGTGCCCTGGTTCTTGGTACTAGCAGCGTTTCCTTCATCTCCAAGTCTCCCGTGGTTCCTCACCGATTCCCAACCCTCATTAGTCCTATCTGCTATTGCTTCTTTCGTACCTTCCGACAGAGAGACAGAAACTAAAAATTGACGCAGTGCAACACTAGTTTGGCCTTTTTGCTGCAGAGTAAGTCTGTTGTTATTTCATCAGCTCTTTAGTGTGGTTACCGTGCTTAACAGCCGTTCTTAACCTCTTCAGTCTTTCCAGACCACTTCCTAGCTGAGGATTGAGGCCAAAGAGCATGTTAAAAATCATGGTTTTTCAAACTGTGAGTAGTGACTAAAAGAGTCACTAATTGTAAAATCAATTGAATGGGTCGCAAGCAACGTTAAAAGAAAGAAAATATAAGTATCAGGGTATTGTTTCACGAAATTTTTGTGGTCTCTGGTGTCCTTGAGAATTCTTTGAATTATATGAATGTCAGTTTCTAGCTTTGATACAGGAAACAAGGGCATCCTGATTCAAAGGCATGCTTTCCTTAGGACATCTCTTACTGCTGTCTTATCCAAAGGAATGCCAGTATTCTCATGGATTCTGATGGTGTGGGGGTAGGAAGATGGGGGGGTGTAAAATGACCTGTAGGATTAAGAGGGCCAAATGGTTCATAGCATTTTGCCCTATCAGAGCTTTCTACAGCCTAAAAGTGTTTGATAAATACAGGTTTGGGTCAAAGCCTTCTGATTCTTCAAAGCAGCTTTGCTGAGAATGAGCTTCTCTTGGAAGTTGTAGATCCCCAGAGACCAGGACAGGGTGTTTCACCTAGAAGACAAATTGTATATTAGGCTGCAGGACTCATGAAACCCTTGCCTGTTTCAGACCCTGACCGGAAAGGAGATTGAGATTGACATTGAACCCACAGACAAGGTAACGTATGGCCGGTACTTCATGCCTGTCTCCCCACATGCACATTCACTTGGAAATGCTGATGGACTTAGTCCTTTTCGCTCTCATGCTGTCTGCATAGCTCTTGTTCTTTCCACTTCCGTGGTTTTACCCCTTTGCAGTCCCTGACTACTTGTACCCTTAAAGGTGGAGCGAATCAAGGAGCGTGTGGAGGAGAAAGAGGGCATCCCCCCACAGCAGCAGCGGCTCATCTACAGTGGAAAACAGATGTGAGTTTGACATGGATATGAGGTGTGGCAATCTTACGTGACATTGAGGGAGCAAATACTGGAGGAGGAGCCTCAGATCCTTTGGTGATTTGGTGAAGCCTGTGAATTCCTTCTCAGAATAAGATTTTTGCAGACATAAAATACATAGATTAACAAGAGCAACTATATTGAGATTTAGTTCTCAAAATACTAAAAACAAATTTGTGATAATATATATGGTTTATTAATACGTTAAGATCTAATGGTGGGTTTAATTTACCATAATTTTGACATATTTTCAAAATACTCGCGAACAGTTGTAATATGATATGAAAATAGCCAATTTCTGTTGTTAACAGGTTACCCATGTTGCTAATACCACTGTGGGTTTATTGCTTGTTTTCAAAATTAAAAGAAATATTTCAGTTAAGGGTCAGTAAAAATAAAGATGTAATTTTTTTTTCATGAGTTCATAGACCAGGAAAAAGACTCAAGAAACCCAGTGTTAGAATCCTGTTCTACATCGTATTTCTAAAGCCTTTTTTTTTTTGCCTTCTTTTCCTGCAGGAATGATGAGAAGACAGCAGCTGATTACAAGATCCTAGGTGGTTCAGTCCTCCACCTCGTATTGGCTCTGAGAGGAGGAGGTGGTCTTAGGCAGTGATGGACCCTCCCTGCATTTTATCTCCTTACCCTGTCGCTCGTAATGAGGCATCATATATCCTCTCACTCTGTGGGACACCAGAGCCACTGCCCCTTCTCCTGGATGCCCAGTCTTGTTTGGTGGGAGATCGTGAGGACCCCAGGATGCAGGGTTCCTGGCCCAAAGGGCCCTTGCTGGCTGTTGGGTTTTAGTTTGCAGTCCTGTGTGCTTCCCTCTCTTATGGCCACGTCCCTAGTTGTCAATAAAATATTTCCTGACCTCCTGAAATCTTTGTTGTATTGCACAAATGTGAACGAAGTTGAAATGGACCCAGTACACACTCATTTACACCTCTGAAGAAGTAGGGCAATGGGAGGGAATGTGCCCTTGGGGCGGGGGATTATCAGACTCTAGGAAAGTCTACCCAAGGTGGTGTGCAGCCAGTTCTTACCAGCTCAGGAGATCTAATTATTGGCATCTCTTTCCAACCCCGTAAGTGATTTCATGCTGGTAGCTTGAAATTGGCCTCAAGTGGCAAATCAGTCCCTCTCCCCAAACTGGTTGTTACACATTTACCAGTATACTAATGATGGGGGTGGTAGAAACCAGGACAGTGAATTCTCTCCCATTTTAGCCCTCCTGGACATTTGGGCCTGGTTCAAGAAAGGCCTCAGGGCTTTACGGACACTACATTGTGGCTAAAATGCTGCTCGGGGCTCTGGGTTCTATACTTAACAGAAGACAGGCCGATTTGGAGATGGGTTGAGGAGTGACAAGCTATGGATCACTTAGGTCTCAACTGGTAAGAGAAAATGAGAGCGGTGCCAGGCGAAAGGGCTCCCTTCCCTGGCTTCTCTAGTTTAGCCGACTCCGGCCGGGCTGGGTGGAGTGGAGGAGTAGGGGAAGAAGGTGTCTTGGAGAAGCTGGAGCACTGTGGTTCCCCCCGGGCGGTGGCGTTGGCACTTTACTGCAGTCCTTCCCTCGCTCCACCATCAGAAGGCGCTCTTGCGCGGTCTCCAAGCGGACGGCCGCAGGCCCGCGCGGCGACGCTCTAGTCGCCGTTTCTCTAAGGCAGGCGGGGCGGCTGGCAGCCGCGAAGAAAGCCTCGCTCGCCCGCCATGGCGCGGCTCCCGAAGCTGGCGGTCTTCGATCTGGGTGAGGAGACGGGCCTGGGGAGCTTCGCAGGGCGCTCTCCTTTTCCAAACCGCAGCGGCAGCTCCCGAGACCTGCGCGCTCCGAGCCTGAGCCTTCCCTCCGTCCTCCCGCAGATTACACGCTCTGGCCGTTCTGGGTGGACACGCACGTAGACCCCCCGTTCCACAGGAGCAGGTGAGGGGGCGCTGGGGAGGCCGGCGTCGGGCGGGGTGGGGCGGGCTGCAGCTGAGCGCGCTCTCTCTCCGCAGCGATGGGGCGGTCCGGGACCGGCGGGGCCAGGCCGTCCGACTGTACCCAGAGGTGCCCGACGTCCTGCAGCGGTTGCGGGACCTTGATGTGCCCGTGGCGGCCGCTTCACGGTGAGGAAAGCGACTGAAAACGCTGCCGGGTCTCAAGCTGAGAGACGCAGGCAGGAGACGTCTCGCGTAACCCCGGGGCTACAAAAACTTCGGCGGGGCAGATTTGCATGTATTTGCATATCGTCATTGGGCCCTCTCCTGTGCCTTTAATTTATTAAACATTGGCTCAGCCGCCGCCTGTGTCAGACGGGAAGCATAGGGAGTTGAATGAGGACCGAGGATGCCTACCTGTCCTGGAAAAATAGCAAGTTGATTTCCCCCCTGGTTAAATATAACTTGGCTTGCAGCTCTGGCCCTCCGGATCCCAGCTCTGACACCTTCTTGCAGGACAGGGGAGATCGAAGGGGCCAACCAGCTTCTGGAGCTCTTTGACCTTGACAGATACTTTGCTCATCGGGAAATCTATCCAGGCAGCAAGGTCACCCACTTTGAGAGGTAGGTGGAGATAAGGGTAGAAGCAGGGAGACCATAGAGGCTGAAGGAGCTAAGAAGCTAGCGAGGCCACTCCCTGCCCCTCCTTGCACAGGTTGCAGATGAAGACTGGAGTTGTTTTCTCCCAGATGATCTTCTTTGATGATGAGAAGCGGAATATCGTAGACGTCAGCAAACTGGGTACTGAGTGGTAAGATTAGCCCTTTGGGGAATGAGGAGAAAGGGTTCGGATGAGGGGTTAGGTAGGTATGTACGGGATGGATGATTTGCATGACAATATTTGGGTGACACCCAAAAAAGGTGAGAGGAGCGACAGGCCTGATGAAATGTGGCTTTTTTTTTTTCCCCTTCTAGGCGTTACCTGCATTCATGTCCAGAATGGAATGAGTCTTCAAACCCTAACTGAAGGACTAGAGACATTTGCAAAGGCCCAAGCTGGGCCCTGAGGTCCAGTCTTGTGGATGAGCCTCATCGGAGGCATAAAACTGAAAGGAAATCAGGAAGGCATTCTCAGGTGTATTTGTAAATTATTAAAGCATGTTTGTGTGCGACAGAAGAGGTCCTCCTGCATGTTTCTATTTGTCTAGCGTTGTAGCCGGCCTCGGCTAACTGGAGGTGCCAAGAGCAGAGCGCGCGGCATTAGTCTTCATTAGGTTGGGCCATAGAAACTTGTGGCACACCTGACTGTGACCCCCCCCTTGTGCTCGCCCCATCCGCACTCCGTTTCCTGAGCTCTGCCAAGGGCCCGAAGAACTCTTCCACTGGCCCCAAGCAGTGGGACGCGCGACCCTGCACACTCCCTTCCAGGAAAACAAATACTGTGTTTTGGGGGGGAGGGGGTGCGGCGGCCTTTTTATAGCCCAAAATGAAGCGGCCGCTTTAAGTGGAGCGAGTGGGTTGGGGGCTGGTGCCTCGGGTCACGTGGTAGAAGTGGCCTCGTCGGCTCCAGTTGATGATGTCGGGGCGGTGCCCCAAGGAGGGATTGGCCCAGGCCGGTCTCGGAGCGCCGAGGCCGCACCCTCCCCGAGCAAGGCGGAAGTAGCCCGACGCCGTGGGGCGGAGGCGGGAGAGGCGAGGGTGGCGATGAGTGGGCTCGGCAGACTCTTCGGGAGGGGTGAGCCGGGGCGAGGCTGGCCGCGGGGGTGTGGGGGAAGGCCGTGGCCCGGGGCTGCCCCGAAGACCCCATGCGCGGCCTAGTGAGGCCTCCTCACGTGCCAGGAGGCCCCGCCTCGTCAGGGAGCCTGAGTCCGGCTGCCTCCCCTCCCCCGCCGCAGAGAGAAGAGCTGGGGGCCGGCCCGGGACGGGAGCGGAGGGTCCCCACTGTTCAGTCGGGGGGCGGGGGGGATGAGTTTCCGCTCGTCCTCATCTCCTTTCCAAAACACTGGTGCTTCCTTTATGCTGGCCAAGAGGGCATCTGAGGTGATGAAGAAAGATTGCCTACTTAAAACTCCTATCTGGTAGGGCAAGACAAGCCAAAACTGACATATACACTGTCGTGTAGCAACTCCATGACGGAGATGTACCTACCACCCAGGGAAGCACAGAAGCAGCGCGGGGCGGGGTAGTGAGCCAGAAGGCTGGAGAGGTATGCCGGGTGGAGAATTGAGGTTGTCCAGGAAGATGTAACTGTGCAAAACAGGCAGGAAAGAGTATGGTGTGTTTAGGGGAACAGACTGTGTGTGTGTGTAGAGGTAAACAAAGGCCAGATCAAGAAGGGCCTTGTATGTCAAGTTTTGGATTTTATCCTGTAGGCAATAGAGAGTGTGGAAGGATTTTAAGCAGGCAAGGGCCACCGTTTTTTTAGGAGTGCAGAAGATGAAGGGGAAAATTGAGATCAGATTTTTTTTTTTCTCTAGCCCCTGTACTTCATTCAGTTCGATCCTGTGGAGTCAGGACCTTGGGCATCTGCTAGGACAGCAAGTGCAACAGTGATTACACAAAGTGACCAAACTCTGGTGGGGATGTGATAGTGGGGCGGCTGTGCATGTGTGGGGGCAGGGGGTGTATGGGAACTCTGTACCTGACACTCAAGTTTGCTGTGAACCTAAAACTGCTCTGAAAAACAAAGTCTATTATTTTTAAAAAAGGCCTGGAAATGACTTGAAAGGCAGCTTGGAATAGCAAACGAATACTGGATTTGAAAGTCATACTGCCACATTTCGATTACTCCTCTATTCTTACTAGCTGTGATTTTATTTATTTATTTATTTTAAAGATTTTATTTATTTATTTGACAGAGAGAGACACAGCGAGAGAGGGAGCACAAGCAGGGGGAGTGGGAGAGGGAGAAGCAGGCCTTCCGCTGAGCAGGGAGCCAGATGCGGGGCTCGATCCCAGGACCCTGGGATCATGACCTGAGCTGGAGGCAGACACCTAACGACTGAGCCACCCAGGTGCCCCTAGTTGTGATTTTAAACAAAAACAATTTAACATCTTTGTGCCCGTTTTCATGTTTGTGAAGTGAAGATAGTACATTCACCGTAGAGAGTCCTTTTGGGATTAACAATAATGCAGTCAAGTGCCAGCACATACTATGCGCTTAGTAACTGGTGGCTGATAGTTTTCCTCCGCACAATATGGGCCTGCTTGATTGGACTCCAGGGAAGAAGGAGAAGGGGCCAACCCCTGAAGAGGCAATACAGAAACTGAAGGAGACAGAGAAGATACTGATCAAGAAACAGGAGTTTCTGGAGCAGAAGATTCAACAGGAGCTACAAATGGCCAAGAAGCATGGGATCAAGAATAAGAGAGGTAATGGGGGAGAGGTGCCAGTAGGGTGGGCCCAGGTGGGAAGCAAGGGCTTCTGGCTCTGATGTTCAGGGTGTGTGCTGGGTCAGCCGCCCTACAGGCTTTGCGGAGGAAGAAAAGATTGGAACAACAGCTGGCACAAACCGATGGGACATTATCCACCCTGGAGTTTCAGCGTGAGGCCATCGAGAATGCCACCACCAATGCAGAAGTGCTTCGTACCATGGAGCTTGCTGCCCAAGGCATGAAGAAGGCCTACCAGGACATGTGGGTACGGGGGGAGGGAAGCAGGGGGCCCAGGCGCTGGGGAAAGTAGCTTGGTATTGTACTTTGAATCTTAAAACCTCTCAGAATGTGAATTTACATTATAGACGTGCCTATGACAGCTAGACCTCTGTCGGTCTCTTTGCTTCCTGTAAGATCTCTTTGCTGGCTAAAGCATTATAACAAAGAAAGATGATTTAAGACCCTTCAGAGAGGGAAGTGCAGCCTGTCCTCCCCAGTGTGGCTTCTTATCAATCCTCAGGCCAGCCTTGCCTCTGTACAGTTTCCCAGGGACCTCTTCTACCTGATAGCCGGGGATTTATCAGCCTGAGGCCACAGACAGGAGGGGCTTCACTCAGGCAAGACAGGAAAAGTCGGGAGGGTTGTTTCCTGATTTCCTGGCTGTGTATCTTGTTCTCAGGGACATTGACAAGGTGGATGAACTGATGGCTGACATTACAGAACAACAGGAGGTGGCCCAGCAGATCTCAGATGCCATATCTCGGCCTGTGGGCTTTGGAGACGTTGTGGATGAGGTGATTGGGACTGAGAGGTCAGGGAATATGGGAGAAAGCAGGAGGCCAGCCAGAAGGAATGCCCAAGAGAATCATGGGGCAAGTTTGGGGGAGGAGAGGGACTCCAAAAGTGGTATGTTTTGGGAAGTAGAAATTCCCTTTCTTGGGGCGCCTGGGTGGCTCAGTTGGTTAAGCGACTGCCTTCAGCTCAGGTCATGATCCCGGAGTCCTGGGATCGAGTCCCACGTCGGACTCCCAGCTCAGCAGGGAGCCTGCTTCTCCCTCTGACCTTCTCCCCTCTCATGCTGTTTCTCTCTCTCTCTCTCTCTCAAATAAATAAAATCTTAAAAAAAAAGAAAGAAATTCCCTTTCTTCATCTTTTTTTTTTTTTTAAGATTATATTGATTTATTTGAGAGAGAGAGCATGAGATCACGGGAGGGGAGGGGCAGAGGGAGAGGGCAGAGTCCTAAGCGGACTCTGCTGAGCTTGGAGCCCAACATGGGGCTTGATCTCACAACCCTGAGATCAGAGCCCTGAGATCACAACCTGAGCTGACACTAAGAGTTGCAGGCTTAACCAGCTGTGCCACCCAGGCGCCCCTCATTTCTTCATCTTAAACAGTTTTGTTGTTCCATATCCAGGATGAACTGTTGGAGGAGCTAGAGGAGCTGGAGCAGGAGGAATTGGCCCGGGACTTGTTAACTGTGGGTGACAAGGAGGAAGAACCCCCCACTGAACTGCCCAGTGTACCTTCTGCACATCTGCCCGCAGGACCAGGTACTCAGGGCTATTCTATTGTCTTAAGGACTTGAGGAGGTGGAATAGATACGGGGAGAGATTATTCCTCTTACATCCTGCTTCAAAGGAACCAGGCAAAGAGGGCTGCTGCTACCGTTGCACAGGTTATTGACCGTGTAAGGGTACCTGGCTGAACAGGAATGAAGACTAAAGTCCAGCTGTGCCTCATTCGGCAAGCTGGGCACCCTGGTGTAGGGCTACAAGTTCTGGGAGAGAGAAGCACATTTTCTTAATTTGTACAAGGGTTCCCTGGGAGTTAGCAGCAGCCCAGCAAGCAGAAGGACCACACCTTTAGGTTCTTTGCTGGGGAGAGAAAATTCAGCAAACTTTCAGTGTTCTTTTTTTTTTTTTTTTTTTTAAAGATTTTATTTTTTTTTTTTTGGGAGACAGAGAGAGAAGTAGAGGGAGAAGCAGGCTCCCCGCAGAGCAGGGAGCCTGATGCGGGACTCGATCCCAGGACCCTGGGATCATGACCTGAGCCGAAGGCAGCCGCTTAACGACTGAGCCACCCAGGCGCCCGACTTTCAGTGTTCTAGCAGGGGATTGTTGGAAGTTGCTACGGCCCTAACATTTCTTCTCTGGGTATCCTTGTCCCTGAAGCTCCTGAAGCAGATGAAGATGAAGAAGCACTAAAGCAGCTGGCTGAGTGGGTATCCTGATAAGTCTGGGCTTGTTTTCCCAGTGCTGCCTTCATTGGTCTCTTTTCCTTAAGTGCCAAGTGCTAAGCTAAAGGAACATAGCCTTTTGGGGAGGTCCTGCTGAGGGTGATAGTGTGACCCTGCCTGAAAAGGTGTTGTCGCCCTCCCCTCCCTGGCTCAACTCTGAAAAAAGACCTTGGTGTGAGAGGAGCCCCTGGGCTCCCTTCTCTGATAGCAGTTACAGTGCCCTTGTTCCCAATAAAATCGGGCAGATGGAACCATACTGCTTATACTGCCTCCTCTACACCTGAAACTCTTCCCTGGCCTTTGGAGCTTTGTTTCAAGCATTGAATCACAATGGGAGTAATGAAGGGAATAACGAAGTACTGGAACAGAGAACAAATGGGAGTTGACAATATCTTGACCTACTATGTTCTAGGTAGGTACTGTTTTATCTTTCAAGTTGGTGTGTCCTAGAGTTGCCTGGTGCTGAGGTTAAGCACAAGTATTATTTATCTTAGACCCATATGGAGCTGTCTCTGAGTCTTCTCTCATTGCTTTCCCCCAATCATGCCTCTGCCAAGACAGCCCCATGATTTACTACTCATTTGCCTTTTGCAAAGCCCATTTTCAAGGACAGGGAAGGAGAATATAGGGATGAAGGAGCAAGTAGCTTTCCTTTATTCAGAACCCACGGTAAATAGGCTTGTTTGAACTGTCTTTTTGGTTTCTTTTTTTTTTTTTTTTAAGATTTGTTTACTTATTTTGAGAGAGCGTGTGCATACAAGCAGGAAGAGCAGAGAGAGAAGGAGAGAGAACCCCAAGCTGACTCCCTGTTGAGCGCAGAACCTGATTCGGGGCTCAGTCCCACAACCCCGAGATCATGACCCAAGCTGAAACCAAGAGTGAGACACTCAACCAACTGCGCCACCCAGGCACCCTTGCCATTTCTAAGAGCAATCGATGAGGGACCATGATTCACTGGGATTGTTCCAACAGTGGTTAAGGTGGCATCTGGAGAAGGAACCAAGATATTTCACACATCCTGATGCCCATTTCAAAGGGAACAAATAATGCCATCCCTTTGGACTGTAAACAGAGGCAGAGCCATAACCAAATAGCAACCAGGGCCTCTGTCCCACTGCTTGAACATTTAGAATGCACAGAGATGTAAAATAATAAGCATTTACTTAGCCAGAATAATGAAGCTTCCCCAAAGTGGGTGTTTATCCCAGCACCCTCTCCCCCATGAGCCACGTATGAGCTACATTGTGAATTACCCTATTGACTTACAGACATCAAGGTGACTGGTTATAGACTCTGGTTAGAAATCCACCTCTTGGTCTCAGTAGGGTTCCCTGCTAAGGTTCCCCTGAAGAAAGAATGTCTTTGACCCCAGCTGATGAAACTAAATCAGAAATAGATTTATTTTTGGTATAAAGGATTTTTAGCCCCAGACCCTCCTGCTTTGCTCCTCTTCCAATCCCTTCCTTCAACCATTTTTAGGTATTGATTTCCAAGGATTGGTGCCGATTAGTGGTGCTGGAGGGTTGGCACATGGCCTCAAGCAGCCTGATCTCCTGGGTGGGTTGCTCAGGCTGGAACTTGAGCACCCAAGGATCCTTGATGATGTCCAGGATGGTGGCACGCTTGGTGGCTTGGCGTAGCGTCTGGAGGACCAGGTTCTAGGGCAGGGGAAAGAGAGGTCTTGGCTGAGCTCGCCCCCCATTGTGCCACACAGGCAGTGAGCCGCTGGACCTGAGAGAGAAGCAGGACAGCCCATCACACCACTCTGGTGAAAGGGGGTGTGGTCCTGATTTTATCCTGAAGAGCAAGGCATTTAACTCCCTGGAGGAGAGGGAAAGGAAGGGTACCTTGGGGGAAACCTCTTGCATAATCCCTTTCTGGCCTAAAGAGACAGAGGCTGAAACCTGCTTGATTCACATGTAAGGTGCAGAGCCCAGGGGTGGCCCTTTAAGGTCCCTCCCCGCCAACTTCTCTAGGGCAGGGGCTAAAGTGTGAGATGGGTCTGGTGGGAAAGAGCCTCCCCCAGGGTGGGGAGGCCTAGGATGGGTCTTCTCTGCCTGTGGGTCATCCCTGAGGCCTCAGCCCTCCTGGGGGAGCCAGCACCTTGCACTCCTGGGAGATGGAGTAGTTAGATGGAAAAGTGACCTCCTTTTGAGTCTCTTTCAGCAGCTTCTTGAGATTGGTGTCATCAAAGGGCAGCCGGGCGACCACTAGAGTGTAGAGGATGACGCCCATGCTCCAGGTGTCAGACAGGAAAGGGTTGTAGGGCAAGCCCAGCAAGATCTCCGGGCATGCATAAGCGAAGCTGCCACAGTAGGTCTGGCTGAGGTGGTTTGTAAAGCAGTTCGTTTGGCGGTAAGAAGGGCTACTATGCACTGTCTGGTTAGAAGGCACCATCTTGGCGAAGCCAAAGTCTGATATCTTCACATTCTCCCGCTTGTCCAGCAACAGGTTCTCCAACTTTAAGTCCCTACCAGCAGCAGAAAGGCTGGGGGTCAGGCTGGGGAGAGGGCTTAGTATTAGACCGGGAGCTGAAGGGCCAGGGGTCAGAGGCTAGAGATGGAAAAGGCAAGGTGGGAGAGAGGTGCCATTATGAGGATACAAGTAGAGAGGAAAGAGCCATGGAGTTGTGAGCAGAGCCCAAAGGTGAGAGAGGATGGTACCTGAGGACCACAGGGGGCTCGTCATTGTAGTTCAGAGTGCTGTGCTCACAGTGGGCGCTACAGAAACGTTCTTGAGCAGAGAATTAAAATAGAGGGGATGAATGGGCCTAGATAACTGAGGAAGGTCAAGGGAGAAAAAAGAGGGCAGAAAATGGGAAACATGCATAAAACCCCCTTGAGAGCCCAAAGGCCCCAGCCTGGGTGGCAGCGCCCTCACCGGTGCACGATGCCCTTGCTGTGCAGGTAGGCGATGCCCAGGGTCATCTGGGAGAACCACTTGCCAGCAAGGGGCTCAGAACAAGCCCCATATCGCTGGATCCACTCAAGGACATCACCGCCCTGAGCCAGCTCCAGAATGATGTATACTCGGGATGTGGTTTCGATGGCCTGGTAGAAGTTGATGAGGTACTTGTGCCGCAGGACCCTCATGACCTGGCCCCGGAAGAGGGACCCATCAAACCTGGGAAGGGAGAACCCGGGCTGTGCTCCCAGCCCTCCTGCTGTCTGACGGCTAACTTAACTTAGAACTCTGCAAGCGGATTAAACTCCAGAGGGCTGGGTGATCTGTGGGCAAACCCTAGGCTTTGTACTTTTACTTTGTGAGGGGCTGGAGGTGAGTGGGTGGGTGGAAAGAGATTGAATTTACATCAAGTCATTTTCATGCTGCTTAGTGAGACAGTCAGCCCTGCGGGGGTGGGGTGGGGTGGGGGGGCTCTCACTCCACCCCCTCCTAACCACACCCCTTCTGAGAAGTCTTAAGCAGCTTGGTCTCAGTTCCCTTTCCAACCTGTATCTCACGGGGCAGGAACTTGTTAAGATAGTCCTCAGAGGCCTTCTTCTTTGAGATGATCTTGACAGCCACCATGACCTTCTGCTTTGTGTAGTAAGCCTCATACACCGTCCCATAGGAGCCATTGCCAATGACCTTGCCCACCTCGTAACCATAGGCCTCCATGACAGAGCGGTAGGCTGAGGTAGGTGGTGCTACCTCCGAGGTGTCTCCCTTCCCCATGGTGTTGGGCTTGCTGAGAGTAGGGAACTGTGCTACTTCGAAGCCTATTATCTGCTCAGAAAGCCACCTTTGAGCCACTGAGGGCTGGGGTAACAAAGTAAAGTTAGTCTCCAAATGCTTGCCTATATAGTCACGCAAGTCTGGGATGCTGGGCTCACCTCCCCAATGGGAACATGGAGGGGGGAGAAGGGGGCAGCAGTTCTTTTTGTCTCCACTGGCTGTTGTTACTTCTTCCTCCTCCTGGTTACGGAATTCGCCAAGGTCCCATGTTCCGCATACATCACAATTCACGTTCTTTCCACCTTGGGCCACAAGGCTTGAGAATGAAGTGCACAGTGGAACATATTCCTGGAGGCAGCTTCTGTAGTCTGGTGGACCCCCCCCCCCCTCCCGGCCATAGATCTAGTCCCTTCAACCATTCATGTCCATTGAGCACCCACTGTGTGCCAGGCCATGCACTGAGTACTGGGATAAAACAGTTAATAATGCCAACAGAGACCCTGTACTCAGTTTATTATCCAGAATGAGAAACTTGCATGTGAGAATATGACAGAGAACTGCAAGGTGTTGTAGAAGCCTATTCTAAGGAATCTTAACCTTATAATGTTTTTTGTTTGTTTGTCTGGCTTAAAGCAACCACCCTTTTATTTATTCATTTATCTTTTGGCAAGTTGAGCTGTGCTCAGTTGGGTGGTTCTTCTGGTGGTCTCATCTTAGCTGGGTGGTTTGTTTCTGCTGCATATGGTCTCACTATCCAGTGGACTAGCCAGAGTTCCTTCACATAGTAGCAGAGAATTACATGAGGAAAAAAAAAATCAGAAATTGCATGACAGTTAAGCCTAGACTTCAAAATTGCAGAGCATCACTTCCATACCTTTATAAAAATAAAGAGTTTCAAGGTTACAAGGATCCCAGATTGAAGGGGTGGAATAGACTCCACCTGGGAACTCTGAAATGCATTCTTATCTTCCCATGACCCTAAGTTCTGTACTTTTCCTCCTCTCCCTCTAGCCATTCCTCAGACTTCACTGGAGCCTTATCTTCTCTGTCCCTTAATCATATCCGGAAGGTTCTACCACAGGCCTTATTTCCTCAGAGCTTTATGTCCTCCCATTAGGATCTCACCCATTTCCCAACACTTTAGTTATTACATCCATGCTGACTGCTCCTAATCTCATCTCTATCCCAGATGTCCTCTGGAGTTCCAGATCCAGCATCCAGTTGCTTACTGGACATCACATGGACATGTCTCCCTCAGGTATCTTAAACTCACCATGTCCAAAATTGAACTCTCTCTGTTCTTGCCCTAGACTTCCTCTTTTTTTTCTTTTCTTTTTTTTAAAGATTTATTTGACAGAGAGAGCGAGCACAAGCAGTGGGAGTGGCAGGCAGAGGGAGAGGGAGAAACAGGCTCCCTGCCAAGCAAGAAGCCCAATGCGGGGCTCCATCCCAGGACCCCGGGATCATGACCTGAGCCGAAGGCAGATGTTTAACCGACTGAGGCACCCAGGTGCCCTCTGTTGAATTCTATACTCATCTTCAATTTACACACCCAGTCATCCTAGACCCTTCCCTTTGCCTCAGCCCTTACATCCAATCTGTCACCTCTTCTACCTCTTAAAACTATCTTTAATAATACACTCCAGGCTCTTGAAGCGGCTGCCACCACCTTAGGTCAAGCCTCCATCAACTGATCACTCTAGCAAGCCTTCTGCTCCCCTCCAGTCTTCACCCTGAACTCCAAGGCATAACACGGATTTGATTCCCACTTAAAACAATTCAGTGCCTCCCCATCTGCCTCAGGATCAAGTCCAAAATCTTTTTTTTTTTTTTTAAAGATTTTATTTATTTGAGAGAGAGAGGGAACACAAGCAGGGGGAGTGAGAGAGGGAGAAGCAGGCTTCCCGCCGAGCAAAGAGCCCAATGTGGGGCTCGATCCCAGGACCCTGGGATCATGACCTGAGCTGAAGGCAGCCGCTTAATGACTGAGCCACCCAGGCGCCCCAAGTCCAAATTCTTTTATATGGCTTCAACATCTGACCCTGATACGGGGCTCTACCCCAGGACCCTGGGATCATGACCTGAGCCGAAGGCAGATACCTAACGACTGAGCCACCCAGGTGCCCCTAAATAAAATCTTTTTAAAAAAAATATTCAAGCACCTATACCCAAGGATGCTAAAAAAAATCTTAACACTGTGTTAAAATCATTGTGTTTTTAACCTCAGTTGGACCCCCAAATGCTGCCCAGTGATCCTGCTCATTTTCCAGATCAGCTCACTTCCATTCTCCACAACCTATTCTTCTCAAACCTCTTAACTTCATCTCCCTCTTCTGGTCAGTTGACCTCCCTTACAGCCCTAATGGGAGATGCGAGCAGAAAAAACACAATTACAGACACTACGTTAGATGCTGTGACAGAAAGTACTGGGGCTCTGGGAGCACCCAGAAAGGAGGAACATCCAGTTTGGGCTTGAGCAATCAGTAAAGGTGTCCTTAAAACAGCTCATGAGATAAGTTCTCAAGGAAGAGTAGGGGTTTGCCAAGACAGAGGGAACAATGAAGGAAAAGTAATTCTCTTTGGCCGGAGCATTGCATGTATGTTAAAAGATAAAACTGGGGGCGCCTGGGTGGCTCAGTTAGTAAGCGTCTGCCTTCAGCTCAGGTCATGAACCCAGGGTCCTGGGACTGAGCCCTGCCATCAGACTCTCTGCTCAGCAAGCCTGCTTCAATTTATTTATTTGACAAAGAGGGAGAGAGCACAGCAGGGGTAGCAGCAGAGGGAGAGGGAGAAGCAGGCCCCCTGCTGAGCAGGGAGCCCCATGTGGGGCTCGGTCCGAGGATCCTGCTAGAGGGATTACCTGGATTTAAGACTGTGTGTGTGCAGGGTGGGGGATGGCACGCAGGGGAAAGAACAAAAGAAGAATCACATTTTCTATCTTCCAAAAAAACCAACTCCAACAACAGATTGTGCCGTAGGCTACTGGTAAATTCCTGTTTATTGACAGCCTGCTGATCCTGCTGGCAGGGTAGTTCCAAAGTTTGTTGTAAGCTAGATCTACATTCTCAAACTGCCAAGATGAGTTGTACAGGACACACTGTGGTAAGGAGGCCCACCCTGCCCCGCCCATCTTCTGCTCCTCTGGATAGGTAGCTTGGTGGCAGCTCTGTCCTCATCATGTCCAACGGGTAAACCAGTTTATTCAAAACACGTGTATTAAGCTGCCTACTTTATACAAAAGCACTGCTAAGTCCTGAGGATATCAAGTGGATAAATTACAGTCTTCCTGTGAGTAGTTAGTAATGAGCAAGGAAAACAGACACATAAGTAGTAAAATAACAGTACGGTGAGATAAAGTGCTATAAACAAAGACTGGAAGATGTAGAGGCAGGCTTTATAGAGGAGGCATTTGTACTGTTCAAGAGGGGTCTCCAGGCAGGTAAGTAGGGGATGGTAGATTGGGCAGTCTAGGCCAAAGGAACTATATGAGGCTTGCAGGCTTGAGAGAACATGACATTCAAGCTTCTAATTTGAATACAATTAGTGTACCTGGAGAAGTAATAAAGATCCAGGTCTGACAGGCCTCATATACCAAGCTTTTTAGAATTTATCCTATGTACTCATGTTCAAATTTTGGTCAAAATAGTCAAAGTCAGAGCCTCTTAAAAAATGATGCCTAGTCACCTCCTCCTCTAAGATCCTGATGTCGTGGACCCAGATCTCCATGTTTTTAATAAGCTTCTAGCTGAATCTGATGCACACCAAGATCTGAGCACCACTGTTGCAGAAAACAGTATATATAGTGTATATATGTATGAATCAGCAGCAGAGTGGAAAATGGATCCAAGAAGGGAGGTGACCAGGAGACTAGCAAGGTGGTTGTCATGGTAATTTAGGTGCGAGAGGATGAGACCCGAAGCTAGGCAGCTAGGGAGTGCAAGTATTTGGAAGATATTGAGGAAGTAAGCAGCAGGGGGGCTTGACAGCATTGATCAGAGGAGGCGGGGAGTTGGGACGGGGGAGTAAGTGAGAAAGAGTCCCAGGTTTCTGGCTTCTCTTAAGTTACTTTTCTAATTACAAAATTCACTGATTTATCTAAAAAACTCAATCCCCTACTTCCTAGAACCTCACCTCCTCCTCCTGCAGGGAGGAGGGCTGGGTCAGAGAGGGCAGAAGAAGGTAAATGGAGGACTTTTCAGGTCAGAAGCCAGTTAAGATTTCCCCTGTACTGCTTTCCCCGGGGAAAGGGAACCTTAAGTCTGCATCCTTACATGTTGCCCCCAGGTGGCCAAACGGTAGTCACTGCCCCTGGGTCTGATCTTTAAAACTCCCCTAATGGCAGATCCCCTTAAAGTAGCGAGACAAATAAGGGCAAACTTTTCCAGAGTAATCTGCAATAGAAAATTAAGAAAAGCCCGTACACATACAGATAAATACGAACAAAAACATCGAAAGAGTCGAACGTATGTCAAGATTCTTTACCTGCAAGTAACGATAACTCTGTCAGGCTGCCCAATTCACCGAATAAAAGCGCTGACACCCTGTCTGTCTGCGTGCCTCCGCACCAGACCTAGCTCAGGCTTGCCTACGTTCGAACATGGGACGGTCATTATAAGGCCAGGGAGGCCTCCAATGCAGCCTCCGGAAGAATTTTTATTCACGTATTTATTTTTCGGCGGGAGACCATTCGTGACGGGTCAAGAGAAGCAGTGAGGTGAGATCCCGACTCCAGGACCCTTGCATGGACTGTGCCCGGGCTGTCCTAGCATAGAGACGCCCGAAGCCTCACTCACCCCCGCCCGGGTTGGGGGCCATGGATCGCCTCCCAGAGCTCGCCCTCTGCAGTCGGTGGCGAGTCCCACTGGTTCAGCCGGCAAATGCTCCGGGGCGTCCACTAGGTGTGGGCCCAGCCACCAACCGGGGTCCGTCTCCTGGACAGTCACTGGACGCGTGCGGCGGGCAAGGCTCCCCGGCTTCCGCCCGTGCCCCAAGTCTTCCCGGGGGGCGGCGGCCGGCGCCTCTCACCCCGAAGGGGCGTCCGCGGCCTCGCAGCCAGGCCTCAGCCGTAGCCCCGGCCGGAGAAACCGTCGGCGGAGCGGCGTCCCGGCAGCCGCGGCGGGGGCGTGGTCCCCTCTCGGCTCCAGGAGAGGAGCTTTCCGCCGGGCTGAGGTCCCCGCGAGTGAGGCGGAAGTGGTAAGACTGACGTGTCCTGGGCTGCTCTGCAGATCGCCGGGAGGGCCCCCCGCTGGGGGTGGGGGGTGGGGGGCGGGCTAGCCGAGCCTTGCGGGCTCTCCGGAGCTGGGCCGGCCTCCCGGCTGGAGAAAGCTCGTCGGGGAGCACCTCACTAAGCCGAGTGCGGCCGCAGCCTCTGTGATCAGGCACCGCGGCGGACAACCCCGTGGAGGTCGGGCGTCAGGTCCTCTCCGGGCCGCCGCTAGCGCGCCGCTCTGGGGGAAACCCGGGCAGGAGCCCAAGGGCAGCTACGGGGCCGCAGAGGCCGCGGGCGCCGTCTCGGCCAGCCCTACCTGAGCGGTGAGGACCCCGCGGATGCCGCGGGAAGGTGCTGGAGGTGCGAGGCCGCGTGGCGTTGCCATGGAAACGGGCTGGGGCGCGCGGGGAGGTCCCGGGCAGGCGGGCTGCGGGACGGGGACCCCAGATCCAGAAGACGAGAGAGCAGAGGCGGACAGAGGCAGTATTGTGTGGGGGTCGGGGGCGGCCTTCCGAGGGAGGGTTCGAGAGGCCACGGGGAGAAATTGGAGCTATGGGGCTTCGTTTCAAAGGACCTGACCTGGGGCGTCAGGAGTTGACCCCTGGTTTTCATAACTGCAGGATTCCCTCAAACAGGTTTCACTGCCTTAAGGATGACAGTCCTAGGGCACCCGCCGAGTTGGAGCTGCCAGTGGTTGCCATTCCTGATACTGCTGCTGGGCACAGGCCATGAGCCAGGGGTGGAAGGTGTGACACACTACAAGGCCGGTGACCCCGTCATTCTGTATGTCAACAAAGTGGGACCCTACCACAACCCTCAGGAGACTTACCACTACTATCAGCTTCCGGTCTGCTGCCCTGAGAAGATCCGTCACAAAAGCCTTAGCCTGGGGGAAGTGCTGGATGGGGACCGAATGGCTGAGTCTTTGTACGAGATCCGCTTTCGGGAGAATGTGGAGAAGCGAATTCTGTGCCACATGCAGCTCAGTTCTGCACAGGTCAGCCTCTCCACATTGGCGAGCATTTAGCCCTCCCTTCCAGGGACTAATAACAGTGCCTTCTAATTCATGGTTTTATAGCACCTCTGTGGAAATGATCTGACTTGATTCTAACGCCAACCCCACTGGTAGGCAGGACAGGTGGTACTATTTGCATTCAGTTGAGGAAGAAACATACTTGCTCAAAAGCGACTTTTCCAAGACTACGTGGATATTGAATTGCAGAGGTGATACTAGAGCCCAGGGCTCCTGACTCCAAGCCGCTCTGTTGGTAATAAGGGCCCAGCTGTCACTCCTGCATGGTTTCCTTCCATACCTACCTCTTGGCTTTCTTAACTAGCTCCTTTACACTCTTACCTTTCCTGTGATGCTTTTTTCTTTAGCAAATCCTATCTTAGGGCACTCTTCTTTAGTCTACCCTAGACTTTCTTACACCTTGCCTTTCTCCTTTTTCTACACCTTAACCCCGTCAAGTCATATTGCTCTTTTTGGAGAATCCCAGCATACTAGGATCTAACCCAGTGGCTCTCAACAGGGGGCAGTTCGGTTTTGTCTCTCAAGGGACATTTGGCAATGTCTGGAGATCATTTTGATTGTCACTACGGGGGGTGCTACTGACATCTAGTGGGAAGAAGCCAGGGATGGTGCATATTACAGTGCACAGGACAGCTGCCCACAATAAAGAACTATCCAGCCCAAAATGTGAGTAGTGTCCAGGCTGTGAAACCTTGCTCTAACCTTCTGCCTGGGGAGGCCTTGTCTGACTCCTGACTTGCTCTTTGTAGGTGGAGCAACTGCGCCAGGCCATTGAGGAACTGTACTACTTTGAATTTGTAGTGGACGACTTGCCAATCCGCGGCTTTGTGGGCTACATGGAGGAGAGTGGCTTCCTGCCTCACAGCCACAAGATAGGGCTCTGGACTCATTTGGATTTCCACTTAGAATTCCATGGAGATCGAATTATATTTGCCAATGTCTCGGTGCGAGATGTCAAGCCCCACAGCTTAGATGGGTTACGACCTGATGAGTTCTTAGGCCTCACCCACACCTACAGCGTGCGCTGGTCTGAGACTTCAGTGGAGCGTCGGAGTGACAGGCGCCGTGGTGATGATGGTGGTTTCTTTCCCAGGACACTGGAGATCCATTGGTTGTCCATCATCAATTCCATGGTGCTTGTGTTTTTACTGGTGGGTTTTGTGGCTGTCATTCTCATGCGTGTGCTTCGAAACGACCTGGCTCGATACAACTTGGATGAGGAGACTACGTCTGCAGGTTCTGGTGATGACTTTGACCAAGGTGACAATGGCTGGAAGATTATCCATACAGATGTCTTCCGCTTCCCTCCGTACCGTGGTCTGCTCTGTGCTGTGCTTGGTGTGGGTGCCCAGTTCCTGGCCCTTGGCACTGGTGAGGTGATAAAAATTAAATCAGGGATTTCTCTCAAGGGGTAGAACTAAGCAGGTGGTTTGTTCTGGAAAGATCTCCTGATCTTCTGTTCTGTCCAGGTGAGGGGCAGACCTAAGGGGTGGGGTGGCCTTAAAAGAGATGTGTGTATAGGGGCACTTGGGTGGCTTAGTTGGTTAAGCTTCCAACTCTCTGATCTCAGCTCAGGTCTTGATCTCAGGGTCATGAGTTCAAGCCTGGCGTTGGGCTCCATGCCCAGCATGGAGCTTGAAAAAAAGAGAAAGAAAGGATGTGTATATTCAGTTGTGGGTTTGCTGGACAACAGAATTAGGGGATATTATTTTCCTGGAGACCTTGGGTCTGGGTGAAAGGGGGCTGATTCCTCTGAAATTGCCAGAAAAGGGATAGGTTGAGACCTGACACAGGCTTTCCACTACCATCCTGCAGGCATTATTGTCATGGCACTGCTGGGCATGTTCAATGTGCACCGTCACGGGGCCATTAACTCGGCAGCCATCTTATTGTACGCCCTGACCTGCTGCATCTCTGGCTACGTGTCCAGCCACTTCTACCGGCAGATTGGAGGCGAGCGTTGGGTGTGGAACATCATTCTCACCACCAGCCTCTTCTCTGGTGAGGACTGTCCTTTCCCTGGTGGGCCGGCCTGGTGGGCCGATTTGGGGAACTTAGAATACATCGTGGAACCTGGGATAGAGTTAGAGTAAGGCTTTAAGGGAATAAAAATAGGCAAAAGAAACAAAACCATTCAGAAGACAAGAATGCATTTCTTTTGCATAGTCAAAAATTAAATAAGTAAAATGTTCTAGGCAGTATGGTAAGCACTCGACACACTTCATCTCATTAAATCCCCACAGCAACCCTATATGGTAGGTAATATTGTCCCCATTTTATAGATGAGGAAGGTGAACTTCAGGCTGCTTAAGTAATTTGCCCGACACTACACTCCTAAGAGGGAGTAGAGCAGGTTTCAGACCCAGGCAGTCTGACCCGAGAGCCCGTATTTGTAACCATTACATGAAGAGTGAAATAACACTCTTTCTGGAACTTATTTTTTGGTACTCTCCTTTCAAAAAATTTTTTTTTATTTGGAGGTGGCTACAGGACTCTAGCCTTACAAGCCGGTTTATCATTTCAAAGGCCGTAGTGGTCTGCATTCTAAGGCTTTTGTGTTCCCAATCCTGATTTAGATTTCATCACATTTATGTTTGAACCAGAGCTTTCTGAAAACAGGGCCTTAATCCAAAGGGATGTCTCATGCTAGGAATCACAGATGCCACAGCAGGATAGGGCCTCGGAGGCAGGTGGATCGTGTTACTCTAGATCACTATGTAATGGCGGCCTTGCTCTTTAATGATAATGACGGGGGAGGAGATGTTGGTAAGATAAGGAACAGGAAACCACAGGATGTGGAAGGGCGAGGTCTGCCTGGGAGCAGGATGCTTTGCCCCTCTCCCTATTAGGTCTAGTCTGAGTGGGTGGCCCCAGGATGTAGCTCCTCCTGTTGACCCTTCTTCTGGGGGCCCATCCCTGCAGTGCCTTTCTTTCTGACGTGGAGTGTGGTGAACTCGGTGCACTGGGCTAATGGTTCGACACAGGCTCTGCCAGCCACCACCATCTTGCTGCTTCTGACGGTTTGGCTGCTGGTGGGTTTCCCCCTCACTGTCATTGGAGGCATCTTCGGGAAGAATAATGCTAGCCCCTTTGACGCACCTTGTCGCACCAAGAACATCGCCCGGGAAATCCCACCTCAGCCTTGGTACAAGTCTACGCTCATCCACATGACTGTTGGAGGCTTCCTGCCTTTCAGGTATCCTCCCTTTATGCCATGGCCATCATTCTCAGGTTCCTGACTTTTCCTTTCCCAGTACCCTAGCCCAGTTAAGAGTGATAATCCCTGGTTCAGCTTTACCATTAAGAGATCATTAAATGGGTCCTCCTTTCTCCAAGCAGGACTCCGCTTGAAGCAGTTCACAGATGAGGGTGTCTCACTTAAAAAGCTCTTCAGAGACCTTGTTCCTTTCACCATCTTTCTGGTTTCTGACTTTAGCGTCCACAAGCACCACGTGGGGCTTGAAGCCCGTGTGATTGCATATTCAATTTGTTGAGAACCTCTAGTGCCAGGCAGATAAGACAGCAGAAAAGAAAACAGACAAGATCCTTGCTCCCAACCGATGAGGGCAGATGCTTCTGGAATGAGCACTGCTGGTGGCGGGTAGAAGAGTCCCCACGGAGCTGGGAACTCCTGGGCAGGGCGCGGAGCGGACCGGTACCATGGGGGTGTGGAGCTGGCCACCGGGCTGGCGGCGCACAGCCCTTTAATGCCGTGTACCGTCTTTTCTCTTCACAGTGCCATCTCCGTGGAGCTCTACTACATCTTTGCCACAGTCTGGGGTCGGGAACAGTACACTCTGTACGGCATCCTCTTCTTTGTCTTCGCCATCCTGCTGAGCGTGGGGGCGTGCATCTCCATTGCGCTCACCTACTTCCAGCTGTCTGGGGAGGATTACCGCTGGTGGTGGCGCTCTGTGCTGAGTGTTGGCTCCACTGGGCTCTTCATCTTCCTCTACTCCGTTTTTTACTATGCCCGGCGCTCCAACATGTCAGGGGCCGTACAGACAGTAGAGTTTTTTGGCTACTCCTTACTCACAGGTTATGTCTTCTTCCTCATGCTCGGCACCATCTCCTTTTTTTCTTCCCTAAAGTTCATCCGTTATATCTATGTTAACCTCAAGATGGACTGAGTTTTGGGGGGCAAAACCATTGCTCTTCTCTCCCATTCTTCACGTCCAGAGGCCCATTGAGCTCTCTCAACCAACGTCTCTTCTGATTTAGTGACTGAATTGTGATGGCATCGCTGCCTTCCCCTTTGCCCTTGGGGCCTCCCTTCCCCGCAGGGCCTGGAAATTACAAATCTCTATTCTATAAGGAGTATATATTTGAACTTTTTAAGTTGCCTTTAGTTTGGGTCCTGATTTTCCTTTTTACAATTATCAAAATAAAATTTATTAAGAAAAAAGGATCCTGTAGTCAGAGAGTTTGGTCTGGATATAGGAACTCGAGCCCTGCCGTTAAGGGCACTGTCCCTTAGAAAGCCGGGTCGGCGGCGGAACGCACGGAACGCGAGTTCTCCTCCCAGCTTGGGAACACTCGGCCGGGGGAACCTGCCTTGCCGGGGCCCTGTTTCCGCGGCTCGGCAGGCGCGCAGGCCGACGGAAGTGGCGAAGCGGGAGCTCCGTGTGGGAAGCGAGTTGAATTACCCTGGCGACGGGAGGGGCGCGGAGCAACGCCCTTTCCGCCGGAAGCGGGTTTCAGGGCCTCCACGTGCAGTCCCTCCCCCCTCCCGACCCAGTAGTGGCGGCTCGGCTGCTGCCATGGAGCCCGCCCGGCTGGAGCAGATCCTGCGGGAGCTGCTGCTGCCGGACACCGAGCGCATTCGCCGGGTACGGGACAGGGGGGACCCGGCCGGGGCGAGCGGGAGGTGGTGGGAAAGGCCCGACTCTGACCCCGGGACTCCTCCCAGGCCACCGAGCAGCTCCAGACCGCTCTTCGGGACCCGGCCGCCCTGCCCGCCCTCTGCGACCTGCTCGCCTCGGCGGCCGACCCTCAGGTGAGGCGCCTGCCCCTTCCCGCGGAGCGTCCCATAGTACGCCACCGGTCTAGCCCCAGCTTGTCCCCTGCGCCCCGCCCAGCACCTTCCTGCTCGGACCCTCACATGCGTGCTTCCTCGTCCCAGATCCGCCAGTTCGCGGCCGTGCTGATCCGCAGACGACTGAGCACCCGCTGGCGACGGCTGGCGGCGGAACACCGGGAGAGGTGGGCGGGGCCAGGGGCGGGGCGGGGCCCGGCGGAGGCGGCTCCGGGGCGGGCCAAGTACCCACACCTGCCACCTGTGTTCCAGCCTCAAGTCCCTGGTCCTGACCGCCCTTCAGAGAGAGACCGAGTAAGTGCCTCCCTGCCTCCTCTTGGGATCCTGACTGACTCCAGGCTGAGACCCTCTATGGGTTTCTGCCTTGCCTTTCGGCTCCGGACAGGGCCGGGGAGGGGGAAAGATGTCAGTTCTAGACCCAGGGGGAGCAAGGATTCTAAGACTGTGTTGAAGGCTGAATTTCATGAGAATGGGCTGTGGTGGTCTGCCAAACCCGAATCAGAAAAGTGGAACTGAAATCCAGTCTGCGTGAGGCCAGACTCATCAGATTACACACCCACCTTGCTGCTCCCTGTGAGCCATCGTCTTATGTGTCCCAACTTGGCAGACCCTCTGCCCACACTTGGAGGTTTCTGTCCTGGCCAGCCCATGGAGGCAGGCCCAGCGTGTGCTGGGGAGGGTGTTGGAGGGTGATTGGGAGTGGGGGGGGCAATCTCTCCTGTTCGCAGGCACTCTGTGAGCCTTAGCCTGGCCCAGCTCTCAGCCACCATTTTTCGAAAGGAAGGCCTGGAGGCCTGGCCTCAGCTCGTGCAGCTTCTTCAGCACAGTACCCACAGCCCCCACATCCCAGAGAGAGAGGTACTAGCACACGGTGGGAGGGAGGGAGGGACCAACCGACAAGCTGGAGAGACCATAGAGGCTTTTCTCTCCCATCCTCTACACCTGGACAGATGGGGCTTTTGCTGCTAAGTGTGGTGGTGACCTCCCGGCCTGAGGCCTTCCAACCCCACCACCGGGAGCTTCTTCGGCTTCTGAATGAGACCCTTGGCGAGGTGGGGTCTCCGGGGCTCCTCTTCTACTCCCTGCGCACTCTGACCAGCATAGCCCCTTACCTGAGCACTGATGATGTGGTGAGACATGGGTCCTCACCTGCCCTGGCTCCCTGTCCTCGGGCCTTCCGTGTCCTCATCCCTGCACGATGCAGAACTACCTCAGACTCTCTCCCGTTTGTCATCCTGAACACTTGAGAAGAGATACTGTGGGTGGCTGTACCCGGGCTCCTCCTGTGTCCAGGCTTTGAGGAAGCTGCCAGCTTCTGGGGCCTGAGATGAGTGAGCATGCATTATGCTTTTTGCCCTCCAGCCTCTCGCACGGATGTTGGTGCCCAAGCTCATTGTGGCCGTGCAGACTCTGATCCCTATAGATGAGGTGAGGACAACATTTGGGCAAGAGCTCTGTTGTGAGGAGGGCGTAGGAGCCCACGGCCTGGTTCACTGAAGAAGAGCATGGTAACCCTATAACTTGTTTGTCCGACAGGCAAAGGCCTGTGAGGCTGTGGAGGCCCTGGATGAATTGCTGGAGTCAGAGGTGCCCATCATCACCTCCCACCTCTCTGAGGTCCTCGCATTCTGTCTGGAGGTGAGCCGGGGATGGGCACGGCCTCTGCTGCTTGTTTTGCTGGGAGTTTCCTTGCCTGTCTCTGATTCAGGTTAGTCTCTGGGCAGGTGGCTAGAAATGTGGCTCTGGGTGATGCGATACGTGTACGGATTCTCTCCTGCCTCACTTTCTTGGTCAAAGTCAAGAGCAAGGTGAGTACTCTCTGATGCACATTACTGTACCCCTGTTTCCATCCTTCGCCTCACTCCTGGGACATTCTGTTCATCTCAGGGGTATCTTTTAAGTATTCAAAACTTGATCTGGCCTCACCCCAGCTCCTGGCTGGGAGTTTGGGAATCTCCTGCTAGACCCTTTGTGGCCTAGGAGGCTGGACTTTTTTTTTTTTTTTTTTAAAGACTTATTTATTTATTTTAGAGAGCCGTGTGCACACGAGCAGGGGGAGGGACAGAGGGAGAGGGAGAGAAAATCTCAAGCAGGTTCCCCGCTGAGTATGGAGCCCAATGTAGGGCTCGATCCCACGACCCTGAGATCATGACCTGAGCGGAAATCAAGATTGAACGGATGCTCAACCCACTGAGCCACCCAGGCGCCCACGGCTGGAATTTTTAATGTGAGTCCATCTCGGGAATAGATTCTCAGGGACACGGTTCCACCTTCCCTCTCAAGGCCTTACTGAAGAATCGCCTCCTACCACCCTTGCTACACACCCTTTTCCCCATTATGGCTGCCGAGCCCTCCCTGGGCCAGCTGGATCCTGAGGACCAGGGTTCAGAAGAGGAAGAGCCGGAGGTGGGGCTGGTGGGAGAGGCTCCCAAACACTTCGCTGTACAGGTGGGATGTGCGATGGGCGGGGGCGGGGCCTGGGTCGCTGTGGGGCAGAGATGGAGTCCAACAAAGTCTTCCTGTCGTTTTTCAGGTCGTGGACATGCTGGCACTACATTTGCCCCCCGAGAAGCTCTGTCCCTTGCTGGTAAGTGTGGCTCTGTCCTCCTGGTGCCCCTGTCCCCCGGTATGCCTAGTCTCCCGCTGCTGAGGATGTTTGGGCCATGGCAGGTGTGGAGGGCCGGTTGCCGCAGGAATGGGCAGACTCGGACCAGGGTTTCAGGAGAGTATGCCATCCGTTCCCCTAGATGCCTATGCTGGAGGAGGCCCTGCGGAGTGAGAGACCGTACCAGCGCAAGGCTGGGCTCCTGGTGCTGGCCGTGCTGTCCGACGGAGCTGGTGACCACATCAGACAGAGGTAGGTGTCTTTGTCCTAGAGTGAGGGTGGGCTGTGGGGAGGACCGCTACACGGCCCATGACGGTCCTGGTCTCTGTTTGCTGTTGGAGCTTAATTAGCAGAAGTGTTTCCCCTCACTCTCAAGTGCCCTGGTTTGGAAGCTAATTGAAATGGCCACCTCAGCTATAGAGACCAGGGAGTGGTGCCTACTGTCTGGTGGCATTTCCCTGGTTTCAGGAGAAGGGCTCAGCCTAGGCCTTTCCGGCCCCACCACCCCTCAGACGGCATCCTCGGCTTCTGCCCCCCCCCCCCCCCCTGGCTGCTGCCCCCGCTGCTGCAGATCGTGTGCAAGGGCCTGGAGGACCCGGCACAAGTCGTTCGCAACGCCGCACTGTTTGCCCTGGGCCAGTTCTCGGAGAACCTCCAGGTCAGTGGGGCTGAGCGTGGGCGGCCCCCCTTGCAGAGTCCCCACCCATCACCGGGGCCAGCTTTCCCTCAGCTTCTTGTCTTCAGCTGTCCCTGCTGCCACCGAGGGCACACCCCTGGTCAGCTGACTCGGGTCCCCTTTCCCCTCCCCCAGCCCCACATCAGCAGCTATTCAGGGGAGGTGATGCCGCTGCTCCTCGCCTACCTGAAGTCGGTGCCTCCCGGGCACACAAACCACCTCGCCAAGGCCTGCTATGCCCTGGAGAATTTCGTGGAGAACCTAGGTAGGTGATGGCCCTTGGCCATGCGAGGGAGGGGACAGAGCTGTTGCTTTGGATGAAGGGGGTGGGACGTGCAACCCCCTGAACAGCTGTCTGCGGTGGAGAGGAATGTGGCAGGCCCCCAAGGAGCTCTGGGCTGCATGTTGGAGGTCAGCCTGGGGGCAGGGAGGGCCCCGCCCCCCCCCCTCCCGAATGTGGGAGACCTGGACTGGGTGTTAGAGGCTTGCCCTTTCCCACAGGGCCCAAGGTGCAGCCCTACCTTCCGGAGCTGATGGAGTGTATGCTGCAGCCTCTGAGGAATCCCAGCAGTCCCCGGGCCAAGGAGCTGGCCGTGAGCGCCCTGGGGGCCATTGGTGAGGAGAAGGGGGTAGGGTCCCGGGTTTCCCCAGAGAGCCTGGGGCAGGTGGTCCCAGCGGTCCCCACTCCAGCGCTGAGTCCCTGTCCTTCCGTCTCCCAGCCACAGCTGCCCAGGCCTCCCTGCTGCCCTACTTCCCCACCATCATGGAGCACCTGCGGGGATTCCTGCTGCCAGGCCACGAGGACCTCCAGCCTGTGCAGATCCAGAGCCTGGGTGCGTCAGGGGCTCAGGCAGGTTCCCGGGGCCGGGGAAGGGCCGAGGTGTTCATGGAGCTTGCCCCCAGGGCGGCACAGCTGTCTTCTCGGATTGCTGAATTGCCCCCCCCAGCTGCCGTCTTCGCTCGCCTACGGTTTGGCCCTGCGCCCCTCTGGCTCCTCGTGGCATCCTAGCACTAACCCAGCACTTCCGCCCCCCCCCCCCGACAGAGACGCTGGGGGTGCTGGCTCGAGCAGTGGGGGAGCCCATGCGGCCCCTGGCTGAGGAGTGCTGCCAGCTGGGGCTGGGCCTGTGTGACCAGGTAGACGACCCTGACTTGCGGCGCTGCACGTGAGTGAGCCCCCACCCCAACCCCCCGCCCCTGCCCCGGCGCCTCCTGCCCGCCCACTGGACCCCCAGCCCTGAGCCCGGAACCTGGTCCTCTGGTTCCAGACCGTGGGGTGCCCCCCGGCTCCCCGGTTTTGTCTGGCTCCGGCGGCCGGGACTGTTCGGCTTCCACCTGTCTCCCCCAGGTACAGCCTGTTCGCGGCTTTGTCGGGGCTCATGGGTGAGGGCCTGGCGCCCCACCTGCCACAAATCACCACACTCATGCTGCTGTCCCTGCGCTCCACTGAGGGCATTGTGGTGAGCGGAGAGCGGGCGGGCTGGGTCGGTTGGGGAAGGGCGGCCCTGGGGCGGCATCGAGACCTGCTCGCGGCTGAGCCAGCGTCCCTGCTGTGCCTCGTCTGGCCAGCCTCAGTACGACGGAAGCAGCTCCTTCCTTCTGTTTGACGACGAGAGTGAAGGGGAAGAAGAGGAGGAGCTCATGGACAAGGATGAGGAAGACGAGGAGGACTCCGAGATCTCAGGGTGCGGAGGGGTGCCGTTCCCGGTCTGAGGAACCCCGGTTTTGGGCGGGGCCCCGTGTGGGACCCGCCCCTGCTGGTGCCTGATCACTGGCGCCTCGCCCCCCAACCCCCGCTGTAGGTACAGTGTGGAGAACGCCTTCTTCGATGAGAAGGAAGACGCCTGTGCCGCTCTGGGGGAGATCTCTGTGAACAGCAGGTGAGCCTCGGCCCTTCCCGACACTGGGAACCCCGCCTGGGAGCTCCTGCCCCACGGCTGTGTGTCCGTCCACAGTGTGGCCTTCCTTCCGTACATGGAGAGCGTCTTCGAGGAAGTATTCAAGCTGCTGGAGGTGAGAGGGCCAGGCGGCTGGCGCGGGTGGGCTGCGCGGGGTCCCGCGCCGGCCGTGAACACGACAGGCCCGTCCCGCCCCTCCTGGTCCCGCAGTGCCCTCACCCGGACGTGCGGAAGGCGGCCCACGAGGCCCTAGGGCAGTTCTGCTGCGCACTGCACAAGGCCTGTCAGAGCTGCCCCTCGGGAGCCAGCACCGCGGGTGAGCAGGGGAGGCCGGGGCCCCTGGAAACCGGGGACGGTGCCGGGGCGGGGGTGGGGGGAGGCCAGGGCCTGACCGGGGCCTCAGCCGACGATGCCCCCAGCTCTGCAGGCCGCCCTGGCCCGGGTGGTGCCGTCCTACGTGCAGGCGGTGAGCGGGGAGCGGGAGCGCCAGGTGGTGATGGCCGTGCTCGAGGCGCTGACGGGGGTGCTGCGCGGCTGCGGGCCCCTCGCGCTGCAGCCCCCCGGGCGTCTCGCCGAGCTCTGCGGCGTGCTCAAGGCCGTGCTGCAGCGGAAGGTGAGCGGGGCGGGCGGGGGCTGCGGGGCGAGGGGCCGGCCGCCCCCCGCCCCCACTCCCCGAGCAGGCTTGCCCTCCTGCTCGTGACGGAGAGAAGGGGAGGGAGAGCCCAGGCTGAGCTGAGCTCTCCTTCTGCAGACAGCCTGTCAGGACACTGACGCTGAGGAGGAGGAGGAGGAGGAGGGGGAGCAGGTGAGGGCCCCGGACGCACAGTGGGGCCAGGCTGTCTGGGGGGATGTCCGCAGGGCAGGGATGGGCAGTGGACCGGGGCTTGGCCTGGGGGAGCCAGGGCTGCTAAAAGGTTGGTAATGGCTCTGAAAGGTGCATCCCTGCTCCCACGAAGGCAGCGGAAGTTCAGGAAAGGCTTTCTGGGGGGGGGGGCCGGGGGGGCGGGGGGGGGGGGGGGGGGCCGGATCCAGAGGGGAGAGTAGGCGTGCCAGGAGAAAAAGCTGGGCCTCACACGAGCCCAGCCTGGAAGGGGCCAGTCCTGTCAGCCCAGCACAAGCCCTGGGGACCACCTGTGGCAGTGGCAGAGCACCCAGGAGGTGCTTCCCCCCCCCCCCCCCCCCCGCTGTGGCAGAGCTAGCCACGGTGCTCTAGCCCCTGACCCGGCCCCGCAGGCCGAATGCGACGCCATGTTGCTAGAGCATGCTGGAGAGGCCATCCCTGCCCTGGCCGCCGCGGCGGGGGGAGACGCCTTTGCCCCCTTCTTTGCCAGCTTCTTGCCACTACTGCTGTGCAAGATGGTGAGTGCTCCGCGCCCTGGCCTCGAACCCCGTCCTGCCCGTGTGCCCTGTGCCTGCCCCCCCACACACGTTCCCAGCCCCAGCTGGACTCGCAGTCCTAACCTCCCCCCTCCACCAGAAACAGGGCTGCACGGTGGCAGAGAAGTCCTTTGCCGTGGGGACGCTGGCAGAGTCCATTCAGGGCCTGGGTGGCACTTCCGCCCAGTTCGTGTCTCGGCTGCTCCCTGTGCTGTTGAGCACAGCCCGGGAGGCCGACCCCGAGGTGCGGAGCAATGCCGTCTTCGGGCTGGGCGTGCTGGCAGAGCACGGGGGCCGCCCTGCTCAGGAGTATCCTCAGCGTGCGGGCGGGGGCCGGGGGTGGGGGCAGAGCATCCCTGGGGCTCGAGGATGGGAGGTGTCTGTCCGTGGGCCTGTTCCTTGACTGTGGAACCAGGTACTTCCCCAAGCTGCTGGGGCTTCTGTTGCCCCTCCTGGCACGGGAGCGCCACGATCGCGTCCGTGACAACATCTGTGGGGCGCTGGCCCGCCTGCTGATGGCCAGCCCCATGAGGAAACCAGAGCCCCAGGTGAGGCAGGGGGCAGGACCCAGAAGCTGCCTGCGGTGGGGGGGGAGGGGGCGAGGGCACAGAACAAGGGGCCTGAGGCGTCTCTGCGTCCAGGTGTTGGCCGCCCTCCTGCACGCCCTGCCGCTGAAGGAGGACTTGGAGGAGTGGGTCACCATAGGGCACCTCTTCAGCTTCCTGTACCAGAGCAGTCCTGACCAGGTAACTCGGAGGGGGGCTTGATGCTCTGCGCAGAGGCAAGCTTGGCCCCCCTCGTAGCTGACGCAGAGCCGCAGCTGAAGCTGCCCGCGGACGCTCCTGTGTCATTGGTCTGCGAGGGTCAGCGGCCAGGCCCGTCACAGCAGAGGGCGGGCCCCCTCTCGCCACGAAGCGTTTTTCCCCTAGGGAGCCCCGTCCTCCCTGGCCATGTGCACCCTCTGGTGTGAGCCAGAAGCCACAGCTTCCCTGGGCTGACTTCCTACAGCCAGGCTCCTTCACACTGTGTTCCACGCACACCCCCCGCCCCTTCCACTCAGAACAGCTCTGCTTTCTGAATGAGATTCGTCTGCGCCAACTAGCTAGGTTTGGACCCGGGTAGCCGCATTCCTGTGTCGTCCACCTCTGCCCTGCACCTTTAGAGACCGTTGTGTTGGTGGACCTCCTGAGTGTCTGGGCTTCTTTTGGTCTTAAGTTCTGTCTCCTTCAAAAAAACACTATTCCCACCATGTTTCACGGGTCCTTTTTGGGTTTCCCAGTGGTCTTGGATGTGAAACAGTATCACGCATAAAGTGTCCTTGGTGGGAGACTCTGCCTGTCCTTGGTCCTGGGGCCCCGGGGTGCTGGCAGCCCTGAGTCAGCCATTCCCCGCCACCCCCGCAGGTTGTAGACGTGGCTCCGGAGCTCCTGCGCATCTGCAGCCTCATTGTGGCTGAGAACAAAATCCCACCAGGTGAGGGTGGCGGTCGTGGGCAGGGCCAGGGGCAGGTGGGGGAGGGGCGCAGCTCGCTAGAGATTTTGGGGGCCAGTCCTCCCCGATCTCTCCCTCTCCGCTCTCCACCCAGATACCAGGGCCTCACTGCTGCAGCTCCTGACGTTTCTGGCCAGACAGCACACCGACAGCTTCCACTCGGCCCTGGGCTCACTGCCTGGTGACAAAGCTCAGGAACTCCAGGCCGCCCTGGGCCTCACCTAGACTGGCGGCTGCAGCCGGGCCAGAGAGAGCAGAGCCTGCCCAGGCCCAAAGAACACCTCTCAGCCCAGTTTCAGCTCGCACCTTACCAAAGATTCTGGGCCTCATACCCACTTGGAGTCTCAGTCCCGCTTGCTGCCTTATGGGGGTGTCTCTGAGGCTGGATCTTTTACGCTGTGGGACAAGGCAAATGGAGTCTTGACATCCTACCCTAATAAAGGCAGTTAAGTTTCTGCTTGAACGGTAGCTCTGAGAGCTGGAAGCATAGAGATACGTGTTCGGAATCGAGGCAAGCAAGACGTGTTTAATGAGGCCAGCTCCCTGGCAGTTCTGTCAGGGCTAACCGCAGTGGAATCGGGGCCCCAGCAGGATCAGGAGGCGCCCGTATGGCTTCTCTTGTTCCAGGCGGAGGATCTGTTCCGCTGCAAGCACTGGTCAAGGGACGAGGACAGGGCCAGTCGGTGGGGAGGCCCTGCGGTGGCCTCTGGCCTGGGTCCTTGCCCCCCACCCGTGCGCACACGTGCCCACACTCACCCAGGAGCAGGTAGAAGACCCGGGCGGCCATCCGGCGGGGGCTGACGGGGGACACCAGGCTGCCAAAGTCGGGCTCCCTGTTGGCCTGCAGCTCCTGGGCCACTGCCCTGTGGGGGTCGGGCGCGGTCAGCCGGAGCCCCAGCCTGCGCCCACCCCGCTGCCGCGGCCCTCGCCTGGCACCTGCACACAGCCTCCGGCGACAGCAGCTCGGGCTCCGGGGGCAGCTCCAGGGGCAGCTCCGGGACCTCGGGCACCGCGGGCAGCGCAGGGGGCTCCAGCTGCTCGGCCTCGGCCCAGGCCCTGGGAGGATGCAGGAGTCAGGGCGAGCGGAAGGGGGCGGCTGCCCTAGTGCACCCGGGCTGGCGGCTTACCACCGTTCTTCCGGGGGGACGAGGCTGACGCGGGACTTCTCTTCCTCGGCCGCCTCGAGAGAGAGCTCTGTTGGGGGGAGGGGAAGGGCCCGAGTGCACCTGCTTAGATAGGAGCGGTCGGGACCTTGAGGTTCCCCCCCCCCCCCCCCGCGGCCCCCCGCCCCGGTCAAACTGCATGCCACCACTGGGACCCAGGGAGGAGAACCGAAGAGATCCAGCTTCCTTATGTGAACTGCTTCCCCCTCTAGTAAAAACCAGCAGCAGTTAGGGTAGCCGGGCCCTGGGAGAGTGGCCACGGTGGGGGCCCTCTCCCTTCTCCAGGGGCCTACCTGCAGACAGCATGAGGGGCCCGCTGGGCTCCTGGGCCTCTCTTGGGACCTGGGGAAGGGAGAGTGAGAACTAAGGCCCCGAGCATCACAGAAGCACCTGGGGCAGGGTGACGCGGTCCCAGCCTGCCCTGGCCTGCGCTCGGGGACGGGACGTGGCCCCACAGGCTCAGGTGGGCAGCAGGCAGCCTGCCGGAGCTCAGGCAAAGCAGGCCAGCTCCCGAGGGAGGAGGAAGGGGGTGCAGTTACCTCGATATCGCTGAGAGTTTCCATTCTCCTTTCCTCCTCAGCTGCCACCTCCCTCTCAGCCTCCTCCTCAGGCTCCGGGGGTGGCCTTCGCCTGAGTGCTCCTGGGGGTGGCTGGGCACAGCGGGTCCACAGGGCCAGCAGTTCTGGGGGGAGCCAGCCAGCTGGGGAGGGAGGGGCGGCAGGGGTGGGGGTTGACGTGTGAGGAACACCAAGACGGAGGACTATGGGTTCAGAAGACCCCACACGCCAACTCCCACCACTCCTTACAGTGAGTTGGTATTCCGAATAGCTCCATGGGGCTCCTGGTGGTCCTTTCGGGAGGCTGCACCTTTGGCTGCAGGGGCGGGGGTGGGGGAGGCAGAAGCCCAGTTAAGAGGGAGGCACTCCTCCCTGCCCTTTCTCCTCCACTTCTTTGCAACACTTTGTTCCAAGGCCTCTGACCGTCCAACTCTCAGGTTCCTGCACCTGCCTGGCACCGCCCACTGCTACGTGGTGCCCAGCCATGTGCTATGTGGGGACACTAAAGGAACGTGGAGAGTTGTCTCTGTGCAAACCTGGAGCACGTGCACTCTGGGGATCGTTCCCGGTGCCTCCCCAGAGTTTAGAAGGCCCAGCATGCGCGGCCTCGGGCCCTCCCTGCCTCCCTCCGTGGCCCGCAGAGCCTGGGGCTGCACTCACACACTCCCAGCAGTGGGCTCTGGTTTGCAGTTGTTCCTGGAACTTCTCCCGGGAGATCTGAGTCTCCTTGTCCCAGAACACTAACTGGCGGCGGCGGCGGCGAGCAGGTGGACTCCGGGGAAAGGGGGGCACCGGGGGCCGCAGCCTCTGATTGGGGAGGGGAGGCGGGGGCGAGACTACCCATTACTCCTTTTCCTGTCACCTTGGTAGGCTGCAAAGCAGGCCCTGCATCCCCACTCCAGAGGCACCCCGGGAAAGAGCTTGGGCAGGGCCTCCAGGGGCAGCTCTGACCTCACGTGGTGGGGTGGGGGAGGGCCCATCCGGGGAGCGCAGGCTGGATAAAATGGAGGGTGGGCAGGGGGCACCTTCTACCAATTTGTGCCAAGGCCTGGGGAAGGCTAGCAGTGGCCCATGGCTGGGGGAAGCTGAAGACGGATGAGCAGCTCTGGGAGAGGAGGGCAAAGGGGAGGAGAAAGCTTGGCAGGGCCATGACTCACCTCTGGGCTGAGCGGGGCCGGCAGGCGCAGCTCCGGCGGGGGGGTCACCTCTGCAACAACACTCTAGGTCCCGGCTCTGCCACAGCCCGCCCCCCTTCGCCCTGGCAGCCACCCACGCAAGAAGCTAGAAGGCCTCCCTGCTGCAAGTTGGAATATGGGGCCCTTGACTGCAGTAGCTGTGCACCTGTGTGGCCCCAGGAAGGCCCCAGGCACGATGGGCACTCACCAGCAAGCAGGGCCTCGGGCTCCCAGCCTACTGGCTTCACCTCCTCGGGGGCCGGGACCGGAAGTGGCTCTGCGGCCTCTTCCACCCTGAGGGGAAAACGGGCAAGAGAAATGAGGCCACCCCTCGCAGCACTGGCTGCCTACCCGGCCCAGGGGGTCCTGCCCTTACGGTGCAAGAGCTGGTGGTGAGAGCGGGGGTACAGCTCTCTCCCTCTCCAGAGCCCGGGGCTCCTCCTTGGCCTCTGCAGAGAGAAGATCGGAGCTCAGAGTGCAGGAGAAAGGAGACGGGGGCACTGCCCAGGCGCAGCCTGCCCGTGCCAGGGCGCTGACCACCCGGCACCGGCTGAGGCTTGCCTCGCCGTTCCTCTAACAGGATAGCTTCGTCTTCCTCAGCAATCAGCAGGTCCAGGTCTCGGCGGCTGACCTCTGGGAGGTCCCGTTCACCCTGGCAAGAGAGGAGGAGTAAGGAGAGGGGACGCAATTCCAGTTCTGAAAAAGGCAAGGGGCTCTGGGAGGCCGGGTCGGAGAGGCAGGCGGCAGGAGGCCCGCGGGGCGTGCAGGCGCCAGGCGCAGGGAGTGCTGCAACGAGACAAGAAGGCAGGACTCTGGGCGCGGGAGCGCGAGGCGGGCTGGGCGGCCCGGGGCAGGACTCGGGCCTCAGGCTCTCCTGCGAGCGGACAGCTCACCTCGATGGGCAGCATGCGGATGGGCTCCGCCTCCTGGAGGGTGATGGCCTCTGGAGACAGCACAGTGACCGGGACCCTGTCTGGAGGGGCAGGAGAGTCACACCAGCCCCTCTGCTGCTTCCCAGCTTCCCACACCCACGCGGTGAGGCGAAAGCACGGACTCTGGAATCAAGTCAACCTGCATTCTGGTCAGGCCCCGGCCGGCCACAGGCAAGCTGACCCTGGCCAGGTTGCTTAACCACGACGGGCCTCACTTTCCTCCTCTGGAGAATGGGGATAAGAATTCTGATCTCACAGGACTCCTGTGAGGCAGAGAGGAGGTGACACAAATAAAGTGCCCCCTCACAAAGGGCCTGGCTCTTAAGAGAAGCTCAAAGATGGTCATTCCTTCAAGTTCTTGGGCCTTCCTAGGCCTCTTCCGGGGAAGAGGCTCTCTGCTCACCAGGCTTCTTAGGCTCCATGGGGACTTCAGGAGGCGCCTCCTCAAGCTCTCTCTCCGGGCTTACAGCCTCTAGGAGCTGTCGAACCTTTGGGGAGGATTGGGGACAAAAGGAAGGGTTCATCCTCAGCCCCTGTTTTCCCACTTCCACCACCTTATTCAGACAACAGACGAAAATACTCCTTCACACCGCGGCCTTGTGACACCAGCATGCGGTGAACTCACTCGCCATCTGCTCTCCCTTCCAGCCGTCCCTGCCCCCATTATCTAGACCTTGTCCATTTTTCTGTGCAGGAAGCACTGCACCCTTATGTCAAGTGTTGTGGGGGCCAGAAAAGATTCTTGATCTTAGGGAGCCTATGGTCTAACAGGAAGACCAGTGTGAACAGGACCCCAGCAAGAGGCAACATAAAGTGTGAAACAAGGCCCTAGCAACGTGCTCAGTTCCAGAGCAACATTTGCTTCTGGCCCAGGAGAGAGCCTCTCAGAAAGGAGTAACATTTGAGCCAGGTCTGCTAAGGGTATGTAGGACTTAACTAGTACAGAACGAGGGTGGCCATTACGGGGCATGGAGGGCTGTGTGCAGTGGGGGACCGGGGGGGTCTCTGAAAGAAGCAGCAGCACCGTCTAAAGCTGGGGACGTGTCAGGACGTGGATAGAGGAGGACGTGCGCAGAGAAACCTAAGGCTAAGGGATGACAAGGGCCTGGCTTAGAGCCATGGCAGTGGGAACTGTGTGGAGAGAAGTTGGGACAAGAGCTGCCTCGAGGTTGGCCTTGAACAGACAAGTGGAATGGCTCTGTCCGGAGGGGTCAACCATGACAGTTCCCCAGCACAGACTCCTGCAGGGGAGAGCCGTGACTGGCCCCCTTCCCTAGCTCCAGTGTCAGACCCGCACAGACACAGCATTCCCCTCCTGTGCTCTCAGCTCGTCAGCCAGAGGCTTCTGTGGGGAATGAGCCCTACCTGAGGAATACTGAAGGGGCTGGGAAGTGCGGGATCCACAGACATCATCCCAAAAAAGGGGTCTGGAGCATCTTCCAGGGTCTCCATCATGGCCAGGCGGTTAGGGAGCAGCAGGCTGGGTCTGAGACAGAGAATGTGGGCTGTCAAGTACCGAGGCAGAGGGCTGACGCCAAGCAGGGAGGATGCCCAGCGAAGGCTGAGTGGCCCAGGCCCAGGCCCAGGGTGGGCACTCACAGGTCAGTCTCCACCATATCAATGCGGATCTGCAGCTGGGCGCGGTGCAGGCGCTCCAGGATGTGCTGGATGTCCTCTGCGGGCAGGGCGGGCAGGGAGGGCAAGGTCCTGAGCATGCCTCCCCTCGCCGCGGCCCACGTGGCTCTGCCCCATCTCTGAGCCTTCCCCGCCTTACCTACGAGGTACTGGCATTGTTGCGAGTAGACCCGGATCACGCCGATCTGCAGCTGGGCTGACAGATAGAGGGAGAAGCGGGGCCGAGGCAGGCCAGGCATCGGGGGCTGAACTCGGACCAGCACATAATCGAGGATCTCCTCACTGGGCGGGGGGACAACGTGCCCTGATCACCACCGCGCCAAGGCCCAGCTCCACAGCCTGGCCCACCCCATCCAGCACCGCCCCCCCCACCCCGCCCCCTGCCCGCTCAGGTCCGGCCGCTCCACCCCTTCCCGGCCTTACCAGGTCTTCACCACGTTCACCTTCAGGTACTCCCGTTTCACCAACCGGCTGCCGCGGGTCGCTGCCAGCCTGGAGGGGGTGGGGGTGGGGGGCGTCAGGCTGGGGCCCCTGGGTGCCCCTCCCGGCGCGCACTGCCCGGCCCTTACCAGATGGTGGCGAAGCAGCCGGTGTGGCGCTGAAGCACGTTGGGATAGTAGAACATCGTCCCGCCGGGCTTTCACCCTCGTCCCCGTCGGGGCAAAGGGCTCGGAGAGGCGGCACCGGGGCTGGGGGCGGCCCCAGAACGCCAGGTAAAGGAACGGATAAACACTCAGGTGTGGGTAAACAATTAGGGCGAGAAGTAACCGGAGGCGCGGACTGCACACACAGCAGTTGGGTCGCCCCTCTCCGCCGCCCGGAGTGGGTTCCCACGCCGCGTGGCTGCTTCGAACTTACTGGGGCCTTCCGGGTCGGGTTCCAAGTTGGAGGGGCAGAGCTCTCCGAGGGCAGGCCCGGCCTGGGCTCCAGGTCAGGTCCCGCGGGGAGAGAGCGGGGGGGCGGGGGGAGGCTGGATGGGGTGGGCGGAGGGGTTGTCCTCCGCAGGGGCACCGGGCTCCCAAGGCCTTGCGCGCGGCTTGGGCACCTGCGGTCCCCGCGGCACCAGACCCCGCCGCAGGGGGCGCGCGCTCCGGGGCTGGGCGCCTCCCTCGTCATTAGATGGCGGCGGCACCCACAACAGCCAATGGGGAACAGGGCTGGGCTTGGGAGCGCTCCGTTCCGGGGCGCCAACTACCCCGCCTTGGGTCTCGGCAACAGGAGTCTCCCGAGGCAGGCAGCGAACCAATCAGAAGAAGCCCGCGTGCTGCGGGGGCCATTGTGAGGTGTCCTGACCAATGGGCTCTCGTTCTCGCCTCTGGTAACAAGGGTTCCTCGGTGGCACTTCTCTGCCGACCAATGAGCGAGGAGCCAGTCCCAGCCTCGCCCCCAGCAAGCTTGGCAACAAGGGCATTTCGACCACGAGAGAAGGTCGGGTCATGGCGGGGCCAACTACCCTGTCCGTTTCCCGGCGCCTGACCTGAGGTTAGACCTTGCCCTTTCCCCTGAAACCCACCAAGTACCAAAGATTGGTCTGCCTCGGTGCCCCGCCTTGGGCCCGTCGTCAGCTGGGCAGGTGGAGACCGTGTGAGGTGGCCTGGGGGCCACCGCAGATGGATGAGGAAGAAGTCAGATCTCACAGGAAACATGCTCAGTCATTTCCTCAACTTGAACAACTTAGGCTGTGGGCTGTTTTCCAGTTGTGAATGTTCTCCCAGCTGAAAGAGACCTCAGCTTTGTGGGATGCAAGGCATACTTGTCCGCATACAAAAGCCATTTGGCCCAAACAATTCTTTGTCCCCAAGCCTTCTGCCTTGGTACAGCCCCACATTTGGCCTAGAATGCCCTTCCCAGCCTTGACCCCAGGGCATGCTTCTGCCCCTTTAACACAGCTCTTACTGCAACTGAGCTGACCCTATTTTATTTTATTCCTTCAGTCTACTAGCTCTTAAGATCTCTTTTTTTTTTCTTTTTCAACTAGTTCCTGGAAACTAGCACACTAAACATTTCTCAAATGAATATGCAATGATGCCAGATTTACCACCACAGTCAAGGCTGACAGAGATTCCAAACCTAGTCCTTGTGAGCTTTACAGGGGTGGCTTTTACGGATGAGAAAACAGAGAGGCCCATGGGACAGTTTTTCCCAGACCACAAAGCTCCCTAATGACAGCCTGGTTGGGAACTCTGCTCTCTCTCTCTTTTTTTTTTTTTTTTTAAGATTTTATTTTATTTATTCATAAGAGACAGAGAGAGAGAGAGAGAGGCAGAGGAAGAAGCAGGTTCCCCGCTGAGCAGAGAGCCCAATGCGGGACTCGATCTCAGGAACCCCGGGATCATGACCTGAGCGGAAGGCAGACACTCAATCATCTGAGCCACCCAGGCGCCCAGAACTCTGCTCTCTTGAATTCTAGTGTTTCTAGTACCTATTCCACTGTGCTTGGCTAAATGAGTTTCTACATAATACAAACTGTTTCAATCACTGTACATATGTTGTCACTGTTTATAAGTTCATATTGGGGCACAAAGATCATAAAGTGGGGGCATATACCATTAAGGTACTTAGAACCTAGGGTAGGAGATAATAATTTGTTCATTCATCCCTCTGTTCAACAAGTATTTATGACATGCCTGCTATGTGCCATGCACTCCTCTAGGCACTGGAGATGGAGCAATGAACAAAACAAGTCCCTGTTCTCATGGAGTAGGGAAGGAGAGACGATAAGTAAGTAGACAAATAGAAATATGTAGGGCGCCTGGGTGGCTCAGTCATTAAGCGGCTGCCTTCGGCTCAGGTCATGATCCCAGAGTCCTGGGATCGAGCCCCGCATCGGGCTCCCTGCTCGGCGGGGAGCCTGCTTCTCCCTCTCCCACTCCCCCTGCTTGTGTTCCCTCTCTCGCTGTCTCTCTCTCTGTCAAATAAATAAATAAAATCTTCAAAAAAAAAATGTTAAGCGGTGATCAGTGCTAGGAGAACAATGAGGCAGCATAGGAGAATGGAGAGTAGTGAGGGCTGCTATCTAGGTACGGTACTCAGGGAAGTCTTCTCTGAAGAGAGGAGGCAAAACGCACCTACCTGAAGGAAGAATATTTTACAAAAAAGAACCAGCAAGTACAAAGGTCCTGAGGCAGAAATGTGGTGGGTTCAAGGAGCCTGGAGCAAGAATGGTAAGGGGTGAGGTTAGAGAGGAGGATAAGAGCCACATCACAAAGACTGTGGAGGTCACTGTAAGGATTTGGGCTTTTACTCTGCATGAGTCAAGAGCCCAACGGAGGGTTTTGAGCAGAGGAATGACATAGTAAGATTTATGTGTTAAGAGGATCTTTACTGTGTTCAGAATAGATAGAAGGTGGACAATAGTGGAGGTAGAAAAGATGTAGAAGGAAGCAGAAACAGATGTGAGAGATGACAGTAGGTTGTTCCAAAGTGTTAGTGGTGGAAGCAGAGAAAACTGGTCAGATTCTGGATAGATTCTGAAGGAATAATGATGGGATCTACTGATCGATGGGATATGGGATATGACAGAAAATGGAAGCAGACACTATATAATCATAAATGGAACAATCCACAAGAAGATAAAACAATTGTAAATATTTATGCACCCAACATGGGAGCACCCAAATACATAAAGCAGTTAATAACAAACATGAAGGAAGTAATAAATAGTAATACAATAATAGTAGGGGACTTTAACCCTCATATCAATGGACAGATCATCTAAACAGAAAGTCAGTAAGGAGACAGTGGCTTTGAATGACACATTGGACCAGATGGATTTAACAGATATATTCAGAATATGCCATCCTGAAACAGCAGAATACACATTCTTTCCAAGTGCACATGGAACATTCTCCAAAATAGATTACATATTAGGCCACAAAACAAGTCTCAACAAATTCAAAAGCATCGAAGCATCTTTTCTAACCACAACACTATGAAATGAGAAATCAACCATAAGAAAAAATCTGGAAAGATCACAAATATATGGAGATTAAATAACATGCTACTAATCGACGAATGGGTCAACCAAGAAATCAAAAAGGATATCAAAAAATACACGCAGACACATGAAAATTAAAACACAATGGTCCAGGGCGCCTGCGTGGCTCAGCTGGTTAAGCGACTGCCTTTGGCTCAGGTCATGATCCTGGAGTCCCAGGATCCGAGTCCCACATCGGGCTCCCTGCTCAGCAGGGAGTCTGCTTCTCCCTCTGACCCTACCCCCTCTTGGACTCTCTCTCTCTCACTCTCTCTCTCAAATAAATAAAATCTTAAAAAAAAACACACACACACAAAACCCACAATAGTCCAGGGACGCCTGGGTGGCTCAGTCGGTTAAGCGTCTGCCTTCGGCTCAGGTCGTGATCCCAGGGTCCTGAGATCGAGTCCCGAATTGGGCTCCTTGCTCAGTGGGAAGCCTGCTTCGCCCTCTGCCTCCCTCTCCCTCTGCTTGCCACTCCCCCTGCTTATGCTTGCTCTTTCTCTCACAAACAGATAAATAAAATATTAAAAAAAAAAAAAAACAAAGAAACCCACAAAAGTCTAAAATTGTTGGGATGCAGCAAAAGCTGTTCTAAGAGGGAGACCGATAGCAATACAGGCCTACTTCAAGAAGCAAGAAAAATCTCAAATAAACCTTACACCTAAAGCTAGAGCTAGAAAAAGAACAAAACCCAAAACTAATAGAAGGAAAGGAGAAAGGAAATAAAGATTAGAGCAGAAATAAATGAAATAGAAAATAAAATTAAATTTTAAAAAAAAGGATAGATCATGGGCGCCTGGGTGGCTCAGTTGGTTAAGCGACTGCCTTCAGCTCAGGTCATGATCCTGGAGTCCCGGGATCGAGTCCCACATCGGGCTCCCTGCTCAGCAGGGAGTCTGCTTCTCCCTCTGACCCTCTTTCCTCTCGTGCTCTCTATCTCTCATTCTCTCTCTCTCAAATAAATAAATAAATAAAATCTTTAAAAAATAAATAAATAACAATAAAAAATAAAAAAAGGATAGATCAATGAAACTAGGAGCTGGTTCTTTGAAAAGATCAACAAAATTGATAAATCTTTAGCTAGACTCATAAGAAAAAAAAGGAATCAAGTAAGATCAGAAATGAAAGAGGAGAAATAACACCACAGAAATACAAAAGATTATCAAAGAATATTATGGAGAATTATATGCCAACAAACTGGACAACCTAGAAGAAATGGGTAAATTCCTGGAAACATAACTGAATCAGAGAGAAATAGAAAATCTGAACACACTGATTAGCAGCAACGGAATTGAATCCGTGATCAAAAAACTCCCAAAAAAAGTCCAGGAGTGGATGGCTTCACAGGGGAATTCTACCAAACATTTAAAAAGGAGTTAGGGGTGCCTGGGTGGCTCAGTCATTAAGCGGCTGCCTTCGGCTCAGGTCATGATCCCAGGGTCCTGGGATCGAGCCCCGCATCAGGCTCCCTGCTCCGTGGGAAGCCTGCTTCTCCCTCTCCCACACCCCCTGCTTGTGTTTCCCCTCTCGTCTTTTTTTTTTTTTTAAGATTTTATTTATTTATTTGAGAGAGAGAGAGAGAGAGCACATGAGAGGAGGAGGGTCAGAAAGAGAAGCAGACTCCCTGCTGAGCAGGGAGCCTGATGCGGGACTCGATCCCGGACTTCAGGATCATGACCTGAGCCGAAGGCAGTTGCCCAACCAACTGAGCCACCCAGGCGCCCTCGCTGTGTCTTTCTCTATCAAATAAATAAATAAAATCTTAAAAAAAAAAAGAGTTAATATCTATTCTTTTCAAACTATTCCAAAAAAAAGGGGTGCCTGGGTGGCTCAGTTGGTTAAGCATCTGCCTTTGGATCAGGTCATGATCCCAGAGTCCTGGGATGGAGCCCCATGTTGGGCTCCCTGCATAGTGGGGAGCCTGCTTCTCCCTCTCCCACTCCCCCTGCTTGTTCTCTCTGTCAAATAAGTAAATAAAATCTTAAAAAAAAAAAATAGAAGAGGAAGGAATGCTTCCAAATTCATTGTATGAGGCCAGCACTGCCCTGATACCAAAACCAGACAAAGACACCACAAAAAAAGAAAACTATAGGCCAGTAGTTCTGATAAACAGAGATGCAAAAGTCTTCAACAAAATATTAGCAAACCGAATCCAACAATACACTAAAAAAATCATTCATCACGTTCAAGTGGGATTTACTCCTGGGTTGCAAGGGTGGTTCAATATTTGCAAATCAATCACGATATGTCATATCAATAAGAGAAAGGATAAAAAACATACGATCGTTTCAATAAATGCAGAAAAAAAATTTGACAAAGTACAACATTCATTCATGATAAAAACCCGCAACAACGTAGGTTTAGAGGGAACATACCTCAACATTATAAAGGCCATATATGAAAAACCCACAGCTAACAGCATTCTCAATGGGGAAAAACTGAAAGCTTTTTCCCTAAGGTCAGGAACAAGGTAAGGATGTCCACTCTCACCACTTTTATTCAACATAGTACTAGAAGTATTAGCCACAGCAATCAGACAAGAAAATGGAATAAAAGGCATCCAAACTGGTAAGGAAGAAGTAAAAGTTTCACTATTTGCAAATGACACGATACTATATATAGAAAACCCTAAAAACTCCACCAAGAAACTACTAGAACTGGGCGCCTGGGTGGCTCAGTTGGTTAAGCGACTGCCTTCGGCTCAGGTCATGATCCTGGGGTCCCGGGATCGAGTCCCGCATCGGGCTCCCTGCTCAGTGGGGAGTCTGCTTCTCCCTCTGACCCTCTTCCCTCTCGTGCTCTCTCTCATTCTCTCTCTCTCTCTCTCAAATAAATAAATAAAATCTTTAAAAAAAAAAAAAAGAAACTACTAGAACTGATCAATGAATTCAATAAGGTCACAGGATACAAAATTAATGTACAGAAATCCGTTGCATTTCTATACACTAATAATGAAGCAGCAGAAAGAGAAATTAAGAAAACAATCCCATTTACAATTGTACCCAAAATAATAAAATACCTAAGAATAAACCTAATCAAAGAGGTAAAAGATCTGTGCTCTAAAAACTATAAAACACTGATGAAAGAAATTGAATATGACACAAAGAAATGGAAAGACATTCCATGCTCATGAACTGGATGAACAAATATTGTTAAAACTTCTATACTACCCAAAGCAATCTGCAGATTTAATGCAATCCCTATCAAAATAGTAACAGTATTTTTCAAAGAACTAGAACAAACAATCCTAAAATTTGTATGCAACCACAAAAAAACCTTGAATAGCCAAAGCAATTCTGAGAAAGAAAAGCAAAGCTGGAGGCATTGTAATTCCAGACTTCAAGTCATAGCTGTAGTAATCAAAACTGTATAGTACTGGCATAAAAAGAGACACATAGAGGGGTGCCTGGGTGGTGTGTCAGTTGAGCGTCTGACTCTTGGTTTTGGCTCAGGTCATGATCTCAGGGTCCTGGGATTAAGCCCCGCATCCGGCTCTGTGCTCAGTGCAGGGTCTGCTTGAGAGTCTCTCTCCCTCTCCCTCTGCCCCTCCCACTCGTGCTCACGCTCCCTCTAAAATGAATAAATAAATATTTACAAAATAAACACTGATCAATGGAACAGAACAGAGAGCCGAGAATTAAACGCACAACTATATGGTCAATGAATCTTCAATAAAGGCTGCAAGAATTGTGCAATGGGAAAGAGACAGTCTCTTCAACAAATGGTGGTGGGAAAACTGGACAGCAACATGCAAAAGAATGCATCTGGACCACTTTCTTACACCATACATAAAAATAAACTGAATGCAGATTAAGGACCTAAAAGTGAGACTTAAAACCATAAAAATCAGGGTGCCTGGGTGGCTCAGTTGTTAGGCGTCTGCCTTCGGCTTGGGTCATGTTCCCGTGGTATTGGAATTGAGCCCCACATCGGGCTCCCTGCTTAGCGGGAAGCCTGCTTCTCCCTCTACCACTCCCTGTGCTTGTGTTCCCTCTCTTGCTGTGTCTCTCTCTGTCAAATCAATAAATAAAATCTTTTAAAAAAAAACAAAAATCTTAGAAGAGAGCACAGGTGGTAATTTCTCTAATATCAGCTGTACCATTTTTCTAGATATGTCTCCTGAGGCAAGGGAAACAAACGCAAAAATAAGCTATTGGGACTACCTCAAAATAAAAAGCTTCTGCACAGTGAAGGAGACCATCAACAAAACTAAAAGGCAACCTTCTGAATGGGAGAAGATATTTGCAAATGATAAATCTCATAAAGGGTTAGTATTCAAAAAATATAAAGAACTTATACAACTCAACACCAAAAAAACAAATAGTCCAATTAAAAAATTGACAGAAGACATGAACAGACATTTCTCCGAAGAAAGCATAAAGACGGCAGCCAACAGACACATGAAGAGATGCTCAACATCACTCATCCTCAGGGAAATGCAAATCAAAACCACAATGAGTTATCACCTCACACCTCTCAGAATGGCTAAAATCAAAAATACAAGAAACAACAGGTACCAGAGAGGATGTGGAGAAAAAGGAACCCTGTGCACTGTGGGTGGGAATGCAAACTGGTGCAGCCACTGTGGACAACAGTATGGTAGTTCCTTAATAAATTAAAAATAAAACTGGGGCACCTGGGTGGCTCAGTCAAGTGTCTGCCTTCGGCTCAGGTCATGATTCCAGGGTCCTGGGATCGAGTCCCGCATCGGGCTCCCTGCTCAGTGGGGAGTCTGCTTCTCCCTCTACCCCTCCCCCCTGCTTGTGTTCCCTCTCTCTCTCAAACAAAATCTTTAAAAAAATAATAAAAATAAAAATAGAACTACTATATGATTCAGTAATTCTACTACGTGGTATTTATCCAAAGAATATGAAAGCACTAAATCAAAAGGATACATGCACCCCTATGTTTATAGCAGCATTATCTACAATAGCCAAACTATGGATAGGTATCCATCGATAAATAAATGGATAAAGAATTGTACGCGTGTTAACTATACTGTATGTTAACTATACTGTATGTTAACTATCCTGGAATTAAAATTAAAAAGAAAGGAAAAGAAAGAAGATGGAAGTCAAGGAGGAAGCAAGTGCGAACAAGGGCCAGGAGGGATTTTAGCAAATCAAGGGCACAACAGAGTTCATGTGCCCGTGCACTCAGTACCTGCTTTCTTCCCTGATAATGCAGATGCCTGTTTGGGCTCTTGGCTGCTCAGGAGGATGATGGGGCAAGACTGAAGAGAAGGAAGGTCCAAGGAGGCAGAAAGGCTCGAAGGCAGCACTGAAGTTTGTCGAATGCGACAGTAAGAAGATCCTTGAGGATCTAGGTGTGTTGGTTTTGATCACGTAGATGAACCAGGGGAGGCTTATAAGAGCGACGTGACGGGGAAGAGCTTGGTCTGGGAGGCCCCTCTCCTCCAAGCTGGCGTCCCCTGCAGGAAGGGGGAAGCTGGAGGCTGCGGCATCAGCTAAGTGGTGACTTAGGTCTGAACTGGTCCGCCGGACGTGAGTGGAGAAGTAAAATGACAAGTGGCCTGTGAAGGGAGAACTTTCAGTTTGGTGGCAAAATAAACACAGGGGGTAAGGGAGAGGAGTGTCATCTGATTTGGAGCCCTCAAATCTCAGCCAACAGTGTTGGTGACATGGTGGTCTATGCCAGATGGTCTTTTGTGAGGCTTAAGTAGAGCGAGGAAATCAGGCTGGGAGTCCCCTTCTGTTGGGGTGGCAGTGCCCCATGTGCTGGGAGAAGAGGCACCAGGGCCTGGCCTCCCTCAGCATAGGAGGCTCAGCAGCTCTTCCCTCTGGCCCCCCCCGCTCCCTTCCCAGGCCCCAGTGCCTCTAGCCCATAGTTTGAGGGCAACTTCAAGTTCTCCTGTTCATTTAGACCCCCAGCCCAGAGTCCAACCCTAAGACTGTTGTAAGGCCCGAATCAGAGGCCTCTAGCCAAGAACAGCGGAGCCCAGATTTTTCCAGGTGAAGTTGGTGGCAACAGCAGCTGTGGGTTGTGCTCTTCTTGGTGGCTAACCTCGATCCTCTCCCCAGGCCCAGAACCCACAGAGCCCAGACAGCTTCCTAGCCAGAACCTGCAGGTGGAGGAGAGGAAAGGGGCCCAGAGAGGTCAGCAGGAAGAAAACCCAAGTACTTCACTCTCAAATTACATCTTTAGCACTTCCCTGTGACCCCTGCTACCTTTTCAACCCAACAAAGCAGATACTGACTCCTCTTTCAATAAAGTTTTATTTTTAAATCCCTAGTGAACATCTAAGAAGAAAATATAAAGTGCTTGGCTTTAGGGGTGGGGGAAGAGGAAAGATCCCCTGAGTTCACACCATTTGGACTTTCCCAGGTCAGTTCCTCAGAGATGAAAGAAGGCATATCTCAAAAAACAAACAAACAAAAAAAGGTGGTGGGTGGATAAAAATCACCCTTGAGTTCTCTGCCAGCCAGGTACATCGGCAGTTCAAGGACGTAACCATCAGAGACAACCACTGAGAATTATCACCGAGGGAAGCAGGTCAACAGTGTGGAGAATGAGTCTCTTTCAAAGGAGATAGGAGGAAAGGAGAGGAGAGGAGGAAGATGGGTCCCCCAGGCTCTGCAGCAGGGACAGAGTGGCTGCCTGCTCCTCTGGAGTCTCCTCCAATAAATGTCGGGCAAAGGCCTGCTCCATCTGTGCCAGAAAAGGTGGGGAAGAGATGATCAGGAGCACAGCTGGGGCAGACACCACCCCCTAGGAGTTCCTTTCCCCCCGGAGGCCCCTTCTCCTCCTGGAACCCACGCCCACCCCCACCCCACCCACACAGGGAGGCTGATCTTCCCCCACCCTGAACTCACCTGCACTGTGATAAGACTCTTTGGGGTATGGTTGGGGCCGGGGCTCTCCTCCCAGAAATTCAGTGTCACCTGGAACTTGGGTGGGGGACCCAGGCCCTGGAAGTACCTGGCCAAGTCTGATGAAAGAGAAAGGGTCAAGGGTTGGAAGAAAGAAAAGAGAAGAGAGAGGTCACAGGGAGGGTGGGAACAGAGAGGGGCCCATCCTGGACAAAGAGGGGTGACTGTGGGGCCAACTGGAGACCAGAGCCAGAACAGGAGCTGAGGGTCACGAGGCTGTTGCCTCACGTCAGGAGAAATGCCAGTAACTCTGCTGCTTCTCACCCGTGTGCCAGTAGGAAAGGGTGCCCCTTCTCTGAGTAAGAAGTGTTTTAAGGTAACTGATTTTTATACAACCTGCAAAGCTCTCTGCTGGAAGAGACTGGAGTCCTCATGGCAGCAGCCTGGGCTGCTAACACAGAGGTGCCCCCCACCCCCTGTTGCCTGCTCGTACCCTCCCTACCAAGGGCACCCATGGCCCCGGCACGTTCCTACCCTGCGTCCCCTATACTCCTGGCCCCAAACTCCTAAGGTCAGATTTAGAGGTGAATGGAGGCAGGAAGCGGAATTGGAGGAGTGGACGGGAGAAGGGCAATCAGGGGAGCTGCCTGGTGTGGGTAATGTGCACCAGCAATCCCAAATACGTGGATGGCGTGCGTGTAAGTGTAGATGCTGGGGAGGCCCCGGGGGCGCACCTTCCCATTACCGTCTGCTGCCACATGGGGGCAGTCCCTGAGATGGGACTCGTGTGCTGAGCTCCACCTGAGCCTCATCTTCTGAGGCCTGGGCCGGGGAAGGGCGGCTGCCAGGCAGCTGTGGGGCTGAGCACAGGGCCCCACAGGCTGTGCACTGAGCACATGAGCTGTAAGGAAGGATCTACTGGAGGGAACAGGGTGGTGGCAGAGCCTAGCAGGTCCCGGGGTGACTAAGAGGTGGGGGCGTGGGGTCCGCTCAGCTGGAACAGCCTCACCTCTGCAGAAGTAGTTGGTTCTGAAGAGCTCCACGCACTCATTGCTGGGCAGCAGATGCGGGCCTGGACCGGGTGGTGCCTGGGGCGCGTTCCAGGAGACGGGGATGGGGCAGAGGCGCTGCACGAAGAGGCCCCGGGAGTTGCTGGCTACCAGGACGCCCCTCTCGATCTGGCTTAGCAGGCGTTGGGTGGGCTCTCGTGGGTCAGGCTTGGGAAAGACCACCTGCTCCATGCCGCACTGGGAGCCTGAGGGCTCGGCCACGAGGCGGCAGTCCAGGCTCTGCACCTGCGCTTCACCCACCACGCGCCCGCCGTAGATGAAGGTGAGCAGCAGCGAGTAGTCTGCGGACAGAGAACCACCAGCTGCACCTGGACTTCACCTGACGGGTCCGCCTGGTCAGCGCCAGGGCCTGAGGAAATGAGGAGGGGCTCCTTGCAAATCCCACATCCTCATTTTGCTGGTGAGAAACAGGAGGTCCAAGAGGGAAACCAAGCGAGGGCGGGGGCAGCGGCTTCACCTCCTGAGGTTAGAGAAGGCACCTCCCTCCTCATCCGCCCTCTGGCCACCCTCACCAGCCAACGGGCTTCCTGCCAGACTTTCCCATCACTCAGGAGAGGAGCTGATACACAAATGCCCCCCGAGGCCTCAGTGCTTATTGCCCAGGGTCTTACAGTTTATAAGAAGGTCCCAGAGACGGGTCTCTGCTTGACCCACAGGAATTAATGTCTCAAAGTGGATTTCCAAGGAATAGAGCGCATAGGGGGTATTTTTGAGAATTGAGCTGTTTGGAGTCTGGGAGTCTGGAGTCTGGCCAGGTGTACTGCCGAGAAACCGGTGCCTCTGCCTGGGTAAGGTGGGCCCAGTTTGCTGCAAGCCCTGACAGATCCGATAACGTGTGCATGACGACAGGGAGACAAGCTAGGGGGACAGGGAGCAGGGTGAGTCAGAAATGCCACACACCTGAGTCTGGAGGGGGCAGAAACTCCAGTGACACCTGATCTCCTTGGAAAGGGGCTTCAGTTGTGTCTGTACCTACAGGGGAAGCAGAGGCGTACAGTTCAGAATGGGAATGGGGAATCCAAGGGCCAGAGGCTGTGGCATGGGGGTAACGAACAGAGGCAGGGCAGGTGGTACCTTCCTGAGGCTCGGGGCTGCTGCTGCTGCCGCTGCTGCTCCCAAAGTTCGAATGGCCTGCTCCCCCATTGGCCCCCACCTCCTCCTGCAGACACAGTGACTATCGTTGGCCCATCTCTCCCCTAGTGACTGTCCTGCCCTTGGGCCCCCCACCCCCAGTCCCTGCCCAGCTCTCACATTTCTGAGGGGATTCTTAACCAAGGAGGGGCTGAGCTTGCCACTCTTTGTGGTACCCTCCTCCTCCTCCTTCTCAGAGGACACAGAACTGTGGTGTCGCTTTGATGGTGATTTCTGGGTCCCCGGCTGGGCTGTGGAATATTGTGGAGGGGGAGAAAGGTCAGAGCCTCAACTGGGGACAGAGGGTAGGACAGGGGGCAGTGAAAGGACGGGCGGGACCAGGCAGGGGAACCTGGGCAGCAGCTCCCCAAGGACAGGGACAGGGACAGGGCAGAACTCTGAATGAGGAACCTGGGGAGAGGCCCAGCAGCCACCCAGAAGGCTCTCATCTCCATCCTCCCCCCGTCCCCAGTGTGCCGCGTCTAGGAGGGGCTGGGCAAGGGGACACCCACCGGGGAGGGTTCCTGACGGCGGCAGCAGCCGATACACCTTGTAGGGCTCAGCTCCATCCCTATGGGCATTCTCAGGAACCTCCTCAAATTCGGGACTCTTGTTGAAGGCACAGCGCAGACGAGTCTTCCAGATAGCCGGGCCTTCCGTGTCCCCTTCCTTGAACTTCCCCTTAAATATCGCCCAGGCCTTCAAAACACAGGCAGTAAAGCAGAGGCAGCATGTCACACACCCCGGCCAGCTTCGGCGGCCCACCACCTGAGCGCGAGCACAGAAGGCCCAGCGCTCGGGTTTATGCTCTGCTACCGCTGCCTCGAAATCCTTTACAGTTTTTGCACTTTCACTTTGTATCGGGCTGTGTCCAAAATACAGCTGGTTCTACCCTCCCATCCCCCCTTTCTCTGAAACCCAGGTCGACACAACCCCTGGAGGGTGAGAGCTTCAGTGTCTATGCCACCCTTCCCTCGGAGGGGCTGCTTTCCCGGCTCTTTCACCTTGAAGAAGGCGGCATCCTGGTCCTCCCGGAAGTCCTGCTTGCCCGCGTGCTTCCAGGGGATCCGGAACATGGTCTTGGCTGCATCGTCCCAGCACACCCCAGGGAACTGCCCGCTCTCCACTTGCTCCACCACCCAGTTCCGCAGCTTTCGGGTGCAGCGTGCCCTGCCTGATGCCATCCTGGGGACAAGAGTCGCAGGTAGCATCAGTGAAATTGACACCGTGGGAGGGAACATCTGCCCCCTGGGTTTGGATCCCGGCAAGGGCCCCCACTGATCCCATCCATCTTTTGCCTGTAGACATTTCTCAAAATTCTGGGGCCAAATTGTGTCGCTTCTCCCTTTATTAGCAATGACAAAGAAATACATCCCTTTTAACATCCCAAGCTGTGACATCTGGAAGAAGACCTTAGACCTTGGTCTTAGTTTTAAGACTTTTCAGGAATCTGCTGTCTAGCAGAGAACTCCCTTGGTGTGGCTCGTGGGGAGAGGCCCGGTCTCCACCCCAAGCATTTGCAGAGGTAGTATCAGCTTCTGAGATGCCCCATAGGTCCCTCACCCACCACCCCCATAATCTAGGTTCGACCCCACCAACCCTTCCCCTCTGCTTGCCTCCGGGGTAGGTGGGGCAGGGCTGCAGCGGAAGTGGGCAGGGCCAGAAGGCAAGAAAACAAACAGGGGCAGCTGGGGCCGGGGCTGAGACTTCCAACAACCTATCAGCAGGGACTCCTGTCCTTTGCCTCTAGGGCTGGGGACTCTGGGCCCTGGTCAGTCTCTCACTCAGGCCAAACCACCCCGTCCTGGCTCACAGGCCACCTGTATATTCCTGTTCCGCGGAGGGGCCCCGGAAGCCCCCGCCTCCGATCCGGCCGGGCCTTCCAGCTCTAGACCCAGGCTGACGTCCTCTCTCGGCGGGTCTTACCTGCGCGGCTCGCTGGCTGTCCCAGGATGCAGCTGCCCTCGGTTCAGGAGCCGTCCAGGCAGCTTCCTGATCTCTCCACCCCTTCCTACAGTCCCCACCCTAAGTTTCAGTTCTCCTCCAGGCCGGGCCTCTTCTCAGAAATCACGTGGTCCGAGCTGCAGGGCAACCGCGCGCCACCAGAGGGCAGCAGCAGCATCTGAGGACCTGGCTGTTGGAATCCCACGTTCGCACACAGGAGGGCTTCTCCCCGCTCAGGCTCATTTCCAACACCTTCCCCCCCAACCCCCTTAGCTACTCCCTGATCTCTGTGACACTGCTGCTTCCCAGGGAGGCCAGGGTCCTGGAGTCTGGCCTGAGTCCTCTGGCAGGCCTTATAGCACCCGTGCATCTGTGTTTTCCCCCTCGTGCCTGCCTGGTGCCTAGTAGGTGACCTCAAATATCAGCCGAATGAAGGAACAAAGGAGGCAGGGGAGGAGAAAGCCCAGGCCAGGTGGCTGGCGGGGGAGGGGCTCCTTGGCCATCCATGGTGTCAATTCCTTCCTGGCCCTGAGTCCAAGGAGGGTCAGGCGGTGGGCTGCAGGCGACCCTTTCAGCAAAGCTCTCAGTTCACCCCCCTCTCTCCCTGGTGCCCCAGATGGTGGGGCCAGAAGAAGGACCACCAAAAAGCCTGGGCAAGGAGATGCCTCTTTATTGGTGCTGGAGCTGTTCCTGAGGAGGTCGGGCCTTGAGACCCTCAAGAGGATCCTTGCCCTCAGCTACTTCCTCCTGCGAGGGATACTTTGTCCCAAGGGCACCTCTTCCATCAGCTTCTGCAGAAAAAGAGAGAAAATGATCACACTGGAGGCCTAGAGCTCAGACGCAGGCTGGACAGGGGACTTCTAGGGCGTGGGTCAGAGGTGAGGCTGGGGGGAGGCTTTACCTGTAATAGGCGGGCGTGGTAGGCGGGTGCGTCCTCTCCGGCCACTGGCTGAGGGCGTGCGTGCAGATAGCGCTCAGCAGCTGTTTCCAGCTCCTCTACCTCATACAGGGTGGCTGGGTCCAGTGAGTGGGCATTAATGAGGCTCACAAGATATTCTTTGTAGTGTGCCCTGGGAAGATGACAGGGTATTTGTTCTTCCGTCTGGCTAATATTAAGCGAGTGTGCCCAGCACCTTGCCGGGCACTGGCATACTCAGACGAACAAGACTGACTACTCTTGCCACTTGCACTGGTAGGCACACACTCCTTGTGCACCACCTAGCCACGCACTTGCCCAGAGAGCTCCCCTCCCACTTCCCCTGCAGGCCCCACCACCCCCGCAGACCCCCTTTACTCCCCAGGTGCACCCTCCCCAACACCATGCTCCATGCTGTGCCTGACACTCACTGGCAGAGCCCAGCGTGGCCAGCAGGAGTCTCCTTGCCACAAGCTTCATCCCGGAACCCATTAGGAACCTCCTTCTGCTCCATCACTCGGCAGCCACCTAAGGATAAGGGAAGGAAGGGACCCTTGTGTTGGGAGGAGGTCACTAACCACAAAGCCCCCAGAGAGCTGGGATATCACCGGAGGGAGGCAGGCGAGGCAGCCTCCAGGGAGGGGACTTGCTCTAACGGTGCTGGGGGTCAGAGGGGCGTGGGAACTTAGAGAAACCATCGTGGCAGACCAACTCTGATACAGAAGCAGGGGCCTTGCTGGCCCTGTTTTTATCCAAGCTTGCTTTTGGTCCGTAATCTCTACTCTTTCTCTTTATGGTCACATACTCTCTTGAGACAACTCTTTTGGCTGTGATTTAGCTCGTGCCTAGTTAACTTACTCTGGGAAGGTCTTACCTTATGGTAATAAGGGGTGGGGCAGATTAGAACCATAGGTAACCTCTTTCTATTGCCCTCACGGGATCTAAAACACTGCAACTAGCAAGTCTCGTTACTGAGTTAGCGAGTCATTATCCTTTGGCAAGGGGAGAAGGAAATTAGGATCAAGTGCCAGGTGCTTCAGTGTGGCCTCATGCAGAACAGCTGAGCTGCAAAGTAGGCGTATTACTCCGTCACAGAGGAAGAAAGTAGGCCCAGAGAGGTTAATTTGCCCAGAAGCACACAAGTCAGCACAGGCCGAGCTCTGACCACACACCCAAGCCTCCCCCTTACCCACAACACAGTGGGAGCCCAGCCCGCCCTCACCCCTTCTCCCAGGCTTGTCTCGACACTCACCGCCAGGAACCGCCCGGGCCCCTGCTGGGGGCTCTGTGTTGAACATGACATTATTGTCCTGAGGAGGGGCAGAAGGATGGGCGTTAGGTTCCCCTTGATGCCAGCCCTGCTGAATTGCCCAGCAGGGAGCCTTTCCTTTCTTGCCACCCGGGGCCCTGCCTCCTACCCTGGGCAATCTGCAAACCCAGCCAGGCTGGCCACCCCTGACCTGTAGCAGCTTCTGGAGCCGGAGAGCAGTCCAGTCCCGCAGGTAGAAGAGGCAGTCTCGTGGGTGGTGGCCATGCAGGGACTTTTTCACCCTGCAGTTAGGGTCTGGACATTTCTGGCGGAAACCCAGATGGGAGAGGGGAAGTTGGAGACGGTTGGGGTCCTGGCTTCTCAGAACCCCTGCATGAGGGGTCTAGGGATGGGGGAAGATGGAGATATTGGAGGGTCTGGAGCAAGCAGAAGGGGGGAGGGGACAGAGAGAGATGCTTTACACCCCACTGGCCTCCCCTTCTCCTCCCCTGGGCTACTCTTCCATGCCTCTGCCCCCCACCCGATGGCAGCCGCCCACCCTCCTGTCCCGTCCGCCCCATTCTCCGGGCTCACATTCTTGGCGTAAAAGGCATTGTAACAGCCACTGCAGAACTGATGGCGGCACTGGGTGCAGTGAAAGTGCATGCAGCCTCCTCGGGCCAGTGCGTACGAGAACTTGCACTTGGGGCAGTCTGCAAAGGACAGCAGGTCAGGGCTGGGGCTGCCACCGCTCCACAAGGCCCTTAGAAAGAGAGCCGCGGGCAGTGACAAATAACCCAGCAAACAGGCCTTGAGGGCCACCCTTACCAATGCCATTCTCCTGGAGATACATGGCCAGGCCCTGGGCCTGGTATTCTGGGTCATTGGTGCGTTTCCAGTTCTGGAAATCCTCGCAGCTCCGGCCTCGGTGCTGCTCCTCCCACTGCAGGACGGAAAGCCAGCATCACCTGAAAACTCCACCCTGGGCCTTTCCTGAGGGCCCCGCCTCTCCTACCTAGTGGTCCCCGGCTTAGTTTGTGGCACTGTCGTTCACCATTGGCTCCCATCTCGAACCGAGGGGCTAGCCTGCGTTCTTTCGCTTCCTCATACCAGCACATATTCACCAGCAGGTCTTCTGTCCACCCCCCAAGCCTATCTCAGCCCTGTCCCTTTTTTACATCCCTACTATGGCCCCGCTACTCCAGGCCAGGTCAGGTCTTGCCTCGGGTCCTGGTGTCTCTGCCTCTGCACCTGCTTGCCTGCAGTGCAAGCTCCACCCTGTGGCCAAGGTGCCTTGGAGAATGTAAGGCGGGCGGCTTCAAGAGCACTGGGAGTGTTCTAGTTTCGAGATTTAGTGGTAGGGTCTCAGGTGGTCATTTTATTACTATTATGTTCTGTAATACAGATGTCACTTTTTGGTATCTGATGTTAAACTTTTTAGAATATGTGCTGCCAAAGCGAGCACTCAAATATTAAACTTCTTAAAAGGCAAATGAGATAGTATCACCCCTTGCTTAGTCTTAGAATAAAAGGCAAATACCTTCCTCACTTGGCCTCAAGGCCTCTCCTGATCTGGCAGCTAGCTCCTCTCCGACCGCCTGCCACTCTCACCCTTGCTCTTGGGGCTCCAGCCACACAACACTTTTTCTGACTTTGGCCTTTCCATGTGTTGTTCTTTCTGTCCCGAATATCCTTTGCAAAGCTGGCTTCTTCTTAACTTTCAGGCCTGAGCTTAAATTAAAAGGCCTGAGCTTAAATTAAACCATTTTAGAGAAGACTTGTCTGACTTCTCTATCCTAGGTAGGTCTGTTCTGTTATTCCTAATCTCCGATCCCTGTTTTCTTTATAGAACTTATGCCACGTGTACTTAGGCTCTCTCCCTCCCGCACCTTCTTTCCTTCCTTCCCTCCCTCCCTGCCCCTTCCTTCCTCCGTTACCTTACCTTTCACCCTCCGTCCCCCTCAGCCTCCCGGTCTCCCTCCGTCCCTCCCTCCTTTCCTGACTAGTCTGCAAGCTCCTTGGGCCCAGAGCTCATGTCTGTTCCGTGCTCCGGCATACCCCGAGTCTGACACAGACCTGCCAGTAGCTTAGCGAGTTCTTTCTGAAAGGATGAATGTGCCTCACCTGGCGTTTACAGCGCACACAGAAGGTCTGGTGACACTGGGGACACGTTGCCTCCAGCTGCTCCCGTTCATATATGAAGCCAAAGGAGCACTGTGGGTGCAGGAGCATAAAGTTATCTGAGGCCTGATGTGGCACCCTGCCCTCCCCCCACCCCCTCCAGTCAGCTCCCCTGCACAGGCCACTTACCTGGGCACACCACAAGAACTTGGGGTCCCGCATGAGCACACCCTCAGTCAGCTTCTTGTGAAACAGTGCATAGGCATCTGGCTCCAGGCTCTCCCGAAGCTGGGGACAGGATGCAGAAGTGGTGGGTGGGCAGGGTTCCTGTTCAAAGCCCAGGGCACCCCGAGTCCTAGGGACTGCAGTACCTGGATGTCAAGGGTAGAGAAGTAGCTGAGCAGCTGTGTGTCATCGGTGAGGTCGGGGCGGCCACAGGCAGGGCACACCATGTCGGTGATGTGCTTCTCCTTCAAGGCGATGGTGAAGTGCTGGCGGAAGCAGTCAGGGCAGATGGTGCACTCACAGGAAGTCAGGGCCTGCATCTACAGGGTGAGGCAGGGAGAGGAGTGGGTCTAAAACCACAGCTGCCAGTCTGGGGAAGGGGCAGTAGCCAGGGGTCGGTCTAACTAACGACTGGCCAAGGTAGCAACCTCCAACAAGTGTCTGGCAGGCAATCTAAATGTCTGAAGACAGTCACGGGAGAAAACAGACAATGGTGAGGCCTAAAGTAAACGGAAGAGCACCCTCCGAAGGCACTCACATTCAACTAAAAGCAAACAAACAAATAACATCTCTGAGCTGACAATACTATAGAGATGGAGAACAGACTAGTTGTTGTCAGGTGACAGGAGGAAGGGAAGAAAGTTGCAACTAGGGGTGCCTGGGTGCCTCAGTCAGTTAAGCGTCTGCCTTTGGCTCAGGTCATGATCCCAGGACCCTGGGATCAAGCCCCGCATCAGGCTCCCTGCTCAGCAGAGTCTGCTTCCTCCTCTCCCTCTGCAGTTCCCCTTGCTTGTGCTCTCTTGCTCTCTGTCTCTTGTCAAATAAAAATCTTAGAAAGAAAGAAAGAAAGTTGCAACTATAAAGGGGTTGCACCAGGGGGTTCCTCTGTGGTGATGGAACAATCCGTATTTTGGTGGTTCCGTGAACCTATATGCGGAATAAAACAGCACAGAGCCACACACACACATCCATGTGAAAAATGAACAAGGTCTGCAGTCTAGCTCACATTGTACCAGTGTTTCTTTTTCTTTTTTTTAAGATTTTATTTATTTATTCATGAGAGAGAGAGAGAGAGAGAGAGAGAGGCAGAGGCAGAGGAAGAAGCAGGTTCCCCGCGGAGCAGGGAGCCTGATGTGGGACTCGATCCCAGGACCCTGGGATCATGACCTGAGTCGAAGGCAGACGCTTAACCGTCTGAGCCACCCAGGTGCCCCCAGTGTTTATTTCCTGGTCTTGATATTGTACAGTAATTACAGAAGATGCCACCATTGGGAGAAGGTGGGTAAAGAGTACACAGGACTCTATACTATTTTTACAACTTCCTGAGAATCTACAATTATTTTAAAATAAAAAGTAGAGAACAAAACACAACATGTACAGAGCCAGCCTAACTAAATTGGACCGTATTTGGCCCAAGAACTGCCACTTCTGGCCTAGAGTAAGCAGAGGCTCAGGAGATAAGAGGGGCCTGCTCCTACCAACCGGATATTTGATGATGACGTTCAAGAATCCCTGGTCATTTTTTTGGTGGCTAAGGGTATTTGTGGTTATGTTTTCAAAGACTTTTACCTTTCAGAGATACATTCTCAAGTATTTACAGACCGACTATATGATTCCTAAGATTTGCTTCAAAATAACTGTGTGTGTGTGTAGGCGGAATAAAGACTGGTGGAAGCACTGATGACTGCAGAAGCATGCTGATGAATACATGGGAGTTGGGGGAACCTGGACGAGGAAAGCTGACGTTTTGTGTTTGCAATGTTCCATAGTGGAGCAGTAAAAATAAGGTGGGGGAGGAGGTGGCCTATTCCTGCCCTCCCCTTCTCAGACACTGTCCGGGGCACATGGGCAACTGCGGGGTTCAAAAGACAGGGCCGACGGGGGCCTGGAGCGGAGCAGGGCCCAAAGGGAAGAGAGTCATCCTGAGGCCAGGTGCAGAGGGGGCGGGCTTACCCGGTTGCGTGGCAGGGCCCAGCCGCACACAGCACACTCCTGGGCAAGCAAGCGGCGCAGGAAGGCCCGGTCCTGGCTGTGCCTCACAGCTTCCACCACGTCCCCCAGTTCATAATTCCTGGGTGTCTCCTGCAGCAGGGCCAGCGCCAGCTCTGCCCGGCCCCAGCTGGGGAGCGCGTAGACTGCCAAAAGCCTTCTGACTAGACTCTGCAATGTGATTCAGGGCGAGGCGGGAGGAGTGGCTGTCAGACCCCAAGAATCCTACCCCTCAGCCTTCCCCCTGCTCCACCAAGTGGATTCTCCTCCTGGCACCTGCTTATCTGGCCCATCCCAGGAAGGGGTGGGATCAGGGCCCTTGTCCCAGAGGCGCTGATGGAAGGGCTCTAGGCGCTGGCGCTGGAGCTCTGTCAGGGCCCGGGCCACATCACCTCCATGTTGGAACAATGCTTGAAGAGACCCCTCTTCAGGCCCAAAGCCCAGGGACCGGAGCTCCTGCACCTGAGAGGTGGGGGTGGAGAGGAGCGGAGAGGGAAATGGCAAGCAAAAGACAGTGTGAGAGGCTCCGAGACCCACAGTCCTCAACCCTGCCCCCACCCCCACCCCCGCCAGCACAGCTGGTACCTTCCTCCGCCGGGCCCTCACACACTCTTCCACAGCTTCATCAACATTGCCGTGACGATCTAGCCAGGCTTTCCGGGCCTCCTGACAGGAAAAGGCACCCAGCCCTGGGTCCTGCTGTCCAGCCAGCTCGGCCACCATCTCCAGCACGTAGGGCAGCTCTGAGCGCAACCACTGCAGAGGCACCTCGGTGCCTGAGTACTGTAGAGCCGAGAAGACCTCCTCTGGACAGGCACCTGCAGCTTCCCCTTCCTAAGGCACAGTCCCACCCAGACAGATGGCCCATCAGGAAGGGCACCCTCTGCCTGAACCAAAATGCTGACAGTGGTTAGATGTATGGATCACGTGAGCAGCGCACAGTATGATATTTGTCATGTGGGAAGTGTTCATTAAGAGGCAGCTGCCACTAACAACGTCAAGTTTTACAAGAACTTGTATTAACCCACGGGGGCCTTTCCCTTCCCCCACTAGCTCAACCCTACCTCATCCCAGGCCTAAATCCTCACCCGGATCTTGGTCACTAGTTGGAGACCTTCCTCCCGCATCTTGTCTTGGCGCTGCTTCTCAGGGTCCCCACAGGAACTGGGCAGGGGGGCACTGAGGCGTCGTGGAGGCCCTGGCTCAGGGAGTCGCTCTTCCAGAGAGCTGGCATGGGGCCGGGGGGCATGCTGCACTGGGATGGGGCTGCTGGTCCGGTTGCACATAGCACACACCCAGCCAGGGCCCGAGTTGCAGAAGGTACAGTGAATACAGTACCAGACTGGAGTCTGGGCAGAGGAGAGCAAAGTATCCCCCTGCTGGGAAGGCAAAAAGAATGATCTGATTGAAAGCTGGCTGAGGCTCAAGATGGAAAGATAGGGAGCTGGGGGGAAGACACAGAGGAACTGAAAGAAACAGGAAATGAGGAAGTAGAGAATGGCCTGTGGTAACAGGTGCAAATAAAGAGCCGGGAAGGCCGGGAATAGGTTACCTGAAGGGGCTGCAGGCAAATGCCAGTATCCCGAGAATCCACCACCAAGCTAGGAGGCTGAGCCAGCCGAGGTCGCTCACAGATGGCACATAACACAGCTGCTGCCTCATTCTCAAAGGTGCAGCTCTGGCAGGCCCAGCGACCCCGTGCAAGCTCAGATTCTAGGCCCCCAGCTCCTTGGGAACCCTCAATCCCTAGCCCCAACCCCTTACAGCCTCGGGGCCGATCACAGGCCACACAGAGCACTGCCCAAGATTCATTTAGCATTGCACAGGCAGCACAGTGCCAGGGCAGACGGGCATTTGTAGGATCAGGGGAAGCTTTCAGGGGAAGCACAAGAGAGCTGTCTCCCAAGGTCAGCACAGAGGTTGACTGGGTCCGTGATGGAACTGAGGCAGGTAAGCTGTAACAAAAGAGTAGAGATGGTCTGCTGAGGGAGCTCTGGTGCCTAGGTCCCTTATTCCCGGGCATCCCTCATTCTCTGTGGGACAACACAGACCCTGTCCTTCGTATATGTTGTTCTGTCTGGAACACTCCATACCCATGACCTGTTCAACGTTTACTATCTTAAAGTTCACATCTTGCTAATAGATATCCCTAATGTGGCCTGACCCATACTAGGTGCTTAGAAATCCTACTGATTGGGTGCCTGGGTGGCTTAGTCAGTTAAGCATCTGCCTCTGGCTCAGGTCATGATCCCAGGGTCCTGGGATCGAGTCCTGCATCAGGCTCCCTGCTCCTCAGGGAGTCAGCTTCTCCCTCTGCCCCTCCTCCCACTGGTTCTCTCAATCTCTCTCTCGCTCAACTAAATAAATAAAATTTCTTTTTTTGTTGTTTATTATTATTAAGCGATTTATTATTAATCCTACTGTGCTTTTTCTACATGAGTTTAATTTAGGATTAAATTAGTTCATACCATGTTACCTATCATACAGATATTTATTTATTTTTAATTAATCAATTAATTTATGTTAGTCACCATATAGTACTTCATTAGTTTTTGTTTTTGTTTAAGATTTTGTTTTTTATTTATTTGACAGAGAGAGACACAGCGGAAGAGGGAACACAAGCACAGGGAGTGGGAGAGGGAGAAGCAGGCTTCCCGCTGAGGAGGGAGCCTGACGCAGGGCTCGATCCCAGGACCCTGGGATCATGACCTGAGCCAAAGGCAGACGCCTAAGGACTGAGCCACCCAGGCACCCCAGTACTTCATTAGTTTTTAATGTACTGTTCCCTGATTCATTGTTTGGTGTATAACACCCAGTGCTCATTACAACACGAGCCATCCTCAATACCCATCACCAGGCTAACCCATCCTCCCACCCCCCTCCC
>NW_027397070.1:2330362-2455416 GCF_003265705.2 Callorhinus ursinus | reverse complement strand
AAAAAAAAAAAAAAAAAAAAAGGAAAGAAAAAATCCTACCAATTGAGCTGATCCTTTAGGCTAGGTTCCTCCTGTTCCTATCTATTTGCACAACATAATAATATATCTTGCTGTGACTGATACTTGCTTGATAGGTATGTCTGTGACCTTGTGGAGGGCAATAACTGGCTGCTTGTCTTACATGAAACAGTCTTTAGCATAGAAACTAACATCCAGTAGATACTCAAGTCACTAAGTTCTCTCAACTTCACTCCTACCCAGAAGAGAAGATCTCTCACCTGGGGGTCAGGCGGGTGGCCTGGGCGGCCCCAGGCAGGGTCTGGCGGAGGTGATGGGCACGGGATGGGTGTCCATGGAATAGGCGATCACAAGCTGGGCATAAGGCCTGTTTACAGGTTGAACAGTGCAGTGTGCCAGGGGCAGAGCCACAGAGGAAGCAGGGCCCAGGAGTGGAGCCTGGAGAACAGGAGAGAAGAAAATTGAACATCTTTCTGAAAAAGACCAAGTTCCATCTGAATTTGCAGTGGGAGGGTACAAATCACAGACTACTTTTCAACATATCCAGACCCAAGGAAACAATTTTAATTTCTTTTAAGAAGACAAGAAGATAAACAGAAGGGGGCCCCAAATTTCCATCAATATGGTCTACTAGAAACCGCCCCACCCCCATTACAGGATGAATAGTACCTGGGGCAGAGGGTGTGGTGAGGGGGCCAGGAGCAATCTCTCTCAGTAAGGGGGCAAACTCTGAGAGCTGCAGTATCTGAGAAGAAAAGGGCAGGGCAAGGGTTTGGGGACACACAGTCCCACAACCCCTGTCCCCTTTGGTCATCAGGTCTTAGAGCCCCATCCCTACCTTCCTTACATCATCCTCAACCTTGTCTTCCAGCAGCTGCTCTAGGGCTTGTTGTCTTGGGTGAGTATTCTGCAAACAAGGTAAGAAGAGTTCCCACCTGGAGTCCTAGGACAAGGCCCTCCCTCAAAGCCCTGGTCTCCCAACATCCACAGGAAGAACAGTATGGGAAGTTCCCAGGTCGCTATGGGGACTATGCCCACGGTTCAGCACCATGACGGTCCCCAGACTGCCTGTGGGAGTGAAGGTGGGCTCCCCAGACCTGGTATTTAAGTCCTCAGGACTAGAGACACTTCAGCATCTCACCTGTAACAGCAGGCTGAGCTCTGTCCGAAGCATCAGTACTTCCAGTGTGACTGTAGCTACTTGGTGCTCATCTGGCTCTTCCTGCCCCTCAGGGAAACTCAACCCATCTGGTTGCTCCTCTGTGTAGCCATACAATCGCAGAACGTCCCGGCCCCCCTACCACACATTCAAACCAGTCACCATCAACCAGGCCCCCTTCCCAAAAGGGCTGGACCCCCCTTCCCATTAAGCACAGCCTCCGGCCGTTTCTAACCAACGCCCCAGGCCAGGCCAAGTCCCCTCCTCCCATAAGGGGCCCAAGGGCTTCACCTGCACAGCATCCACCGTACTGCGAAAGACAGGGTTATTAAACTTGACCCCGCGCCAGTACCGGGGCCGCTGAGGGCTGAGGAGGTTGCGGCCATATTTCTCCAGGATGTTCAGGGCCGTGGACAGGGTGTTGAGGTAGTTTCGGGGCTGAGAGCAGTCAGAGAGCGCAGAGCTGTGAGCCCCGCCCTGGGCTCAGGTCCTCTGTCCCCCTCCCGAGCGGGGCCGGGCCTCACCTCCCCATGAACATTGCAGCGGACCAGGCGTGCGGCGTCCAGCTGCAGGTAGCGGGCTGCTGGAGGCAGGGATGTGACCAATAGCGGCCGGAGTTGCTCCATGGAAAACACCTGCCCGGAATCCTTCCTCAGGGCGCTCGCCAGCTCCTCGCGGGCCGCCAGGAAGGCCCGCTCCTCCTCCTCCCCCGGCATCCTGAGACAGGAGTCAACCCCAGCCCCGTCGCCCGCCGGGACCTGGCGCAGGCTGTGCGCGGCCTGAGCGCCACCCCTCCCGCCTGGTGTCCGGCTTCGCGGCCCGACTCGGTCGGCGAAGCCGCCCCAGGTCACTCAGGCCACGGTCAGTCTCAGGCCCCGGGCCCCGCGCCAGGGTTAGCCGGGAACAGGAAGCACTAGCAAAGAGGGCGGGATTGCGACCTGGTTTCAGGGGAAGGGGAGGGCTTTAAGGCTAGGACAGGGTGGGGTCAGGAAACTAGGAGGCGTGGCCAAGAGGGAAGCCAGGGCCCAGCCAATGAGAAGGACAAATGGTCCCTGGCTCCTCCCCCAGAGCCTCTGGGCCTTAAACGCCGAACTAGCGCTCTTCCCCGCCTTTCTCTAGGCTGGTTCCGCCTCTTTCCGGATGGCCCTAGGAGCGGGGTTACCTTTTTTCCCTCAAAGCCTTCTCTATTTAGATCAGTCGGCCTCGCTCCGGTCCCCACCGGGGAAGCCCCACTCTGCCGGGACTCAGCTTTGGCCGGTCTGGGCCCCTCAAGCGAGTCCTGCCCCTTCCCTAGTCGGTCTTGAAGGCAGGGCGCCCTCCCAGAGGGATCCCCCGAGTCTGCTCCCTTCCATATTCCTACTAGACCTTCTCAGCCCCCGGCCCTCCCTCCCACTTCCACTCTGATCCCTCTCGAGCCCCTCCCTGCAGCCGAGCCTTCTAGGGGGAGCACCACCACTGAACGCCCCCTTTCCCACTTTCCTACCCCTCCCACCCACCCCTGGACTTTCCCGGGACCGCCCTGACCCCTCCCTAGAAGCCCCACCCCTTCTCCGAGGGACAGCCCCTATTCGGTAGCCGCGGCCCCACTTTTATCCTAGCCCCTCCCTCGGACAAGCCCCTGGGCCTGTGACCGAGTCCGCACCGCCTCTACTAGTCGCAGCAGGCCGAGAATGACTGAGGGGCTGCCTACGGTTTGCGGCCTGCCAGAGGGAGGGGGCAAAGAAGGAAGGGGGCGGGGCTGAGGGGGGCGGGCCTGGACGTGGGGAGTGAAAGCGAAAGGCCAGGCAGCGAGCCGGGAGACCGGAGATCTTGCAACTGGAGCAGCATGGCCAAGCCTAGTGGGGTGCGCCTGAGCGGGGAAGCCCGCAAACAGGTAATGGGGGATCGGGAGGCCAGGAAAGGGCCGGGGAGCCCTCCTGGCTGGAGGCCAGGCTGGGTACTCCAGGGGACCAAGGCCGTGCCAGAGAACTCCCCCAACCTCTCCTTAGTGCTTTCACTTCTGCCGTTGGATTCCCAGATTCCTGCCCTCTGGCCAGTCTCTGTACTGAGCCTGAGCTTCCAGGGAAATCTGGCTTGTGGTAGGAAAGGCCTGAGCCAAGTTGGAGGGCATCCCTTTGTGGGTGGGATCTTACTCTTGACTACTGAGACCCTTAACCAACATCCGGGTTCTGCTCTCTGTGCAGGTGGATGTCTTCAGGCAAAATCTTTTCCAGGAGGTAAGTCTTCTAGATTCAAGCGATTTGACTCGGAATCTTAGACCAATACTTGAGGGCTGCAACCTCTCAGAGTGACCCCCAAACCCACCCTGGGCCCTACTTCCCTTATCAAACCTTCACCCAAGGCTCCTAATTATTGATCTCTACCTTTAATTTGCCTCCTCTTAATATTCTCTCCACCTCGGCCGCTTCTTCTCCCCTCTTTTGGTGTGGAGGGAAAAGCTGTGGCCCCAAAGTCCTAACTTTGGTTCTGCCACTTCCCAGCTTGGGCAAGTCCCTTCACTTCTCATGGCTTCAATTTCCTTATTTGTAAGCATTGGAGTCAATCATTTACAAGGGCCCTTCCAGTGCTACTTCTCAGACACCTCTGGAGCGTCTTCTGAGATTCCCCACCCTTGCAATGTTACCCACAGGCAGAGGAGTTCCTCTACAGTTTCTTGCCACAGAAAATCGTACACCTGAATCAGCTCTTGCAAGTGAGTAGTATGGGCCCCTCCCACCCCATCCCAAGAGGCCTCTGTCCTCTCCACCCACCCCCTCTAGATAACAACTGGGCTCAGCATGCAGAGAACAGTTATGAGTGGTGGACTGGAATTGTTGGGATGGCGTGAGGCCTGAGCCTAGGCAGAGGGTTGGGTGGGCTGTGTGGAGGGAAGGCTGTGACTCAGAATGAGGGGAATAGGCTGGGCAGCCACTGACAGTGAGCTCTGTGCAGGAGGACTCCCTCAATGTTGCTGACCTGACCTCTCTCCGGGCGCCACTGGACATCCCCATCCCAGACCCCCCACCCAAGGATGATGAGGTGAGGCACTCGGGGTGCAGGGCTCAGACCATAAACCAGGTGGAGATGATGGCCCTCCAGCCTCCAAGACTTTTCTAAAGGCACTGTCCCCCTTTTTACCTTAGATGGAAACAGATAAGCAGGAAAAGAAAGAAGGTAAGAGAGGAAGGGGTGGCTAGGGAAGAGGAAACGGCACAGTGCCTACTGGATGAGGAGGGGCCTGAATGCCCTCTTTTTCACAGTTCCCAAGTGTGGCTTTCTCCCTGGAAATGAGAAGGTTCTTGTCCTCCTTGCCCTGGTTAAGCCAGAAGTCTGGACTCTCAAAGAAAAATGCATTCTGGTAAGCCTGGGAACTGCGAGAAAGAGAAAGGGAAGACTAGCCAGGCCCGGCCCTGGTCTCCTTGAGAGATGCAAGTCCTTCATTCAAGGACCTATTTCTGACATAGGAAACTTCCTCTGTGCTTTGGGTTTCAATACCTTGTGTTCTCATTCTGCTAGACCTCTGATATCACAGTGGTATCCCTGTGTAATCAGAGACTGTGCTGTATCCACCTCCATAGTGTCAGAACCCACCTCTGTACCAGGTACACAGTGCAGGTGTTGTGCCGTCATGAGTTGGTTTAAGAGCTTGGGCCCTAGAGACTGCTTGGGCTCAAATTCTGACTCCATCACTTACCTCGCTGGTTACCTTAAGTAAGTTTCTTGGACACTCTGTGACTCAGTTTTTTCATTTATTGAGTGGGTACAATAAAAATATGTATCTTGAAAAACTGCTGTGAGGATTAAATGAGATATATATGTAGCACAGTGTCTGGCACTTAATAAATCCTCAATTAGGGGTGTCTGGGTGGCTCAGTCAGCTAAAGCGTCTGCCTTTGGCTCAGGGTCCTGAGATTGAGCCCCGAGTCGGGCTCCCTGCTTGGTGGGGAGCATGCTTCTCCCCCTCTCTCTGCTGCTCCCCCTGCTTGTGCTCGCTCGCTCGCTCTCTCTCAAGTAAATAAATAAACCTTAAAAATAAATAAATAAATATAGCTGTTATTAGGAAGTGGCAGTAAAAGGAAAAACCCAGTAAGTTTGTTGAATGATTCCTACATGATCATAATTTAGGTGATCACCTGGATCCAGCACCTGATCCCCAAGATTGAGGATGGAAATGACTTTGGGGTGGCAATCCAGGTAAGAAAAGGGTGTATGAGGACATTGAGAGCAGGGAGAGACTTGGGGAGTGAGACATAGGAACTAGATATGACCTGGGAGGAAGAGGAAGGTGGTGGGTGAAGGAGGGAGGAGATGAAGTGTTTTTCTTGCCTCCCATCTCTCTCTCTTTTTTTTAATCACAGGAGAAGGTGCTGGAGAGGGTAAATGCAGTCAAGACAAAAGTAGAAGCCTTCCAGACAACCATTTCCAAGTGAGGGCAGCTGGAGGGCCAGCACGGGTGTGCTGCAGGGACATTTCCTTGGGATTCCCAAAGCTGGGCAGTCCCATCAGGACAATGGGGGGCTCTGGGAAGGATCTGAGGGAGTGTCTCTCTCTCACTACCCGTTCCTGTGTTTATTCCCTTGCTTTTGGCAGGTACTTCTCAGAACGCGGGGATGCTGTGGCCAAGGCCTCTAAGGAGACTCATGTAGTGAGTAGATAGTCACCAGGCTTTTAGCTGAGGCTGGCTGGGGTTGGGGCAAGGAAGAGGGGCTAGAGGTCTTCCTTGTCTGTTTTCTGACTTTCCCAATGTGGAAAATACTAAGCCAAGAGCATTGGCTAGAAAAACTGATTTGGGCTTCAAAAACCTTGACCCCTTTCTCGGCTTGATCCTGTGGGATTCCATTTCTTAGTGCTGAGAAGGGGCTCATCCTCAAGTTACCTATTTCCTATATGAGGAAACCAGATTAATGTCCCAACCTCCCATGGGGCTGACTCAGCTTTGCCTCCCACATCCCAGATGGATTATCGGGCCCTGGTGCATGAGCGAGATGAGGCAGCCTATGGGGAGCTCAGGGCCATGGTGCTGGACCTGAGGGCCTTCTATGTGAGTGTGGAGTAAGCCCCTATGGGAGATGGTTGAGGGGGTTGGGGGAGAAGCCAAGAACCTAACTGCCACCCTTCTGGCCTTCTTCCAGGCTGAGCTTTATCATATCATCAGCAGCAACCTAGAGAAAATCATCAACCCAAAGGGTGAAGAGAAGCCGTCTATGTACTAGTCGAGGGCCAGAAAAACAAAATAATAATAATAATAATAAATGACCTATGCTTTGTGTGAATTATCTCCGGTGTGTGTCATTCATTCAGAAGGCATTTATTGAGTGTCACCTATGTCCAGACACCGAATGTGAATGTGGCTGCAGGAAAGAGAAAGGATGCCATGAAGCCAAAGATGAATGGGAAACCCATCCTGTTCTTAAGAAGTCATCCTAAAGAACAGGGTGGAAATTGTGACATGTCGTGACAGCCATATAGATAGCCTGTATTTGGGGATTTCACAAGATTATTTCAAACATCTGGGGGGCTCGTGAGTGCTTCCTGGAAGAAGTGGCATTTGCACAGACCCCTTATAGGAATAATCAGGCTTTGGACTGAAAGCTGAGCAAGGAGAAAGCTCCAGGGCTGAGATCAGGGAAAGAAGAAAGAACAACACTCATCATCAGCTCAGTGCAAGCCTGGAGAGGGAGTGAGTTTTCCCTGGCAGAATTATGGGTGAATGGTGGGACTCCTCAAGAGCTGACAAGGGAAAAAACGCTCCCAAGGCATTATGTTGAAGGAAATTATACCGCAGGACATTAAGGGAAGGATGGGTCTGTAAATTGTTTTGTCCTCTTTCCCCCTCCTTCAGCCAATTAACGCCTTTATTTCTGCAGAGACTACATTAAGGAAACCAAGGGCCAGATATCCTGTAGTGGCAAAGGTAACACGGCTCATCAGTGACGGAGCTGGCCTAGAGTACAAATCCACTCATTCCATAGTAGGAGCAAGGCAGGGCGCTAGTGTCCAGGTTCGGAGATCGAGCGCTCTGGGACACCCCACGCGGAGCGCGCGCTCCACCCTGCTGGCTTTGCTGGGCCTGCGGGGGCGGGCGGCACAGGTTTCAGACGAAGCTTCCATCCTGCAATCCGGGACCGAAGTCGAGTAGCCTAGCCAATCAGCGTGCAGGCGGTTCTCTTAAGTAGTTTTCAGTTGTGGGTTCTTTCCAGTTCGCGGGAGACAAAGGCGGGGCAAGGTTTGGACGCGGCCGATGATTGGGCAAAATGAGAACCTTTAAGCCTATCAAAGAGCACCACGTGGGCGGGACTCTAGAAGCGGGTGCTGCTTACCGCAGCCGGCCGGGAGTCCCCCAGACCCGCGAGGATCTGCGGCCGCCCTTTGGGGGCGGGCGGAGGCGGAGTTCGGCGCTGCAGCATGCAATCCGGACCGTCTGCGTTCTGGGCCAGGTGGGGGCCGGGCGCCGGGACCCAGGTCCCCGGGAGCCGGCGGGCTGCCTTCGCGCCGAGTCAGCGTCACTGCCGAATCTAAGTGAGGGGGCAGAGGGAAGGGCCAAGGAAGGCGCCGGGGAGGGAGCTTCGCGGACGCGAGCTGGGGCCCAGCTGGCTATGGGGGAGGTGGAGATCTCGGCCCGGGCCTACGTGAAGATGTGTCTGCACGCCGCCCGGTACCCGCACGCCGCCGTCAACGGGCTGTTGCTGGCGCCCGCTCCGCGGTCGGGAGAATGTCTGTGTCTCACCGACTGTGTGCCCCTGTTCCACAGCCATCTGGCCCTGTCCGTCATGCTGGAGGTCGCTCTCAACCAGGTGCCGCCGCTGGACGCCCACCGACCACCGCGAAACCCCCTAACCCCTAGCCCAAGCCCATCCCCGGTCTCTTGGCAGCAGTGCGCACCTACAGGGCGGGCGGCACGATTGAGTTTCTGATGGCCCCTTTCCCACGGCAGGTGGATGTGTGGGGCGCGCAGGCCGGTCTGGTAGTGGCTGGGTACTATCATGCCAATGCAGCTCTGGACGACCAGAGGTGAGTGGAGTAGCCAGAGGCAGAAGGCTAGGGGTTATGGGATGGGGGATCAAGAGAACTCTTGGTCATTCCTTCCATCTTTCCTTCGTCAAATGCTTAGGAGCAGGAACTATATCTACCAGGCACTAGGCTGGGTACTGGAGTGAGGGAATATAAAGAAATATGAAGGAGCTCCCTGGAGGAGCTGTGGTGGGGGTGGGGAGCATAGCTGTGTATCAATAACAGGCTGACACTTGGCTTTAACTGAGGTGACCCCCGCCACGTGCTGAAAGAACACAGAGGAAGCCCAACCAGCAACTTTGGGGGGAAAAAAGGAAATGTCCTTATATATAGAAAAAGTTATCTACTTACGTATTAATCATGTATCTGGGTCAAATTATACAGGTTTATAATTTGCTTTTCTCACCTCACTTAGTAAATATTTGCCATTTTTCCCTCTCTACACCAAGATTTACCTTATCCTACCAGCTATATAGTATGAGTATGGAAGTACGATGATTTATTTAATGCCTTAAACATTGATATTGTTTCCCATTTTTTGTTAATACAGACACTGTCCAATTATTACAGTAAATTATAAGTGGAATTTCTAGGTCAGCATATACTCTTTAAATTTGGGTGGTTATGCCAAATTACCCTCCCAAAAGATCACCTTTGATCACCTTGACCAGCAATCTGAGCACCTGTTTTCCACTGCACTCAAGCATTAAGCAGTTGTGTATGAAGCTTCAAGCAGGCCTGACCCCCCAGACCCCGCTACAGGGAAAGGCCACCACTGCGCCATCATCTAGGAGACCTGGGAGGTCCAGCTCAGATGGAAAGGGTCTACCCAAGGCCAGCTCCTCATTCCTCTGATCTTCCCTCTATACAGCGCTGGGCCTCTGGCCTTGAAAATCGCTGGGCGGATTGCAGAATTCTTCCCTGGTGCAGTCCTTATTATGGTGAGGTTTGGGTTTCAGGGTGGGGAGTTGGTGAGAAAGTAGGAAGGGAGATCCTTGAAACCCTCACCAGACCTTCCTTGTCCGCACAGTTGGATAATCAGAAACTGGTGCCTCAGCCTCATGTGCCCCCCGTCATCGTCCTGGAAAACCATGGTCCCCGCTGGGTCCCCAAGGACAAGAACTTGTGAGTGCCCCACTCCCTTCACCTCTTCTTGGAAGCCCACAGCTCCTGGGCCTCCTCTGTCCTTGATCTTGCCCCAAGGGTCCTTCTGTAGATGCTAACCTCTGCCAAGTGTCTGGCCGCCTGCTGAGTTTGACCTTCATGGGGGTTATTATTTCAGAGTGATGTGGAGGGACTGGGAAGAGTCACGGCAGATGGTGGGAGCTCTACTGGAGGGCCGGGCCCACCAGCACCTTGTGGACTTTGACTGCCACCTTGACGACATCCGGCAGGACTGGACCAACCAGCAGCTGAACACCCAAATCACCCAATGGGTGGGTCCCACCAATGGAAATACCTGAGCCAGGGCTGGGGGGTGGGAGGGGAAGGGTCAGGATCCAATAAAGAGACTTGGGTTGAAGGACAATAGTATGACTATTTATTGTGCCTGGGAGGCAAGGGGAGGGAGAAACCTCAACAGGCTGAAGTTGGGGAAAGTCTGGAGTCCTCTGTAAAAGATAGGAAGGTCTCTGCTGGACCCATTACGGAATGAGAGAAGGTTCTCAATAGATCATTCCTTTTGTTTCTCCCCTGGGCTTCTTAAGCTTCTCGAAGTTCTTCAAGATGATGTCATATAACACAGCCTACAGGGCCAGAGAGGAGTGGGGGTCAGTCACAGGCCCCCAGTGGCTCCTGTGCCCCATTTCTAGCCTTACGGAGAGGCTAAGTTCTGTGACCCTTCACCCCCAGCCTTTCAGGGAGTAGGTGGCCTAGGAAAGCTGCCTCTGTCCCCCACCCCCTTGCTTCCTCACATAAGCGTTGCGGATCTCCATGACCATCAACCGGATGTCTCGGTACTCTGCCTCATCCAGCTCGTGCACCAGCTGCCGATAATCACCCTGTGGGAGACTTGGGTCAGGTCTGACTTCAGATGTGTCCTTCCCCCACCATGCACCCTGACTTGGGCCTCACCTACCACGTGGGGCTGCTTGGCTGCTTTGGTCACAGCATCGCCCCGTTCAGAGAAATACCTGTAGGAAGTAGAAGAGTATGGAGTGGGAGAAGGAAGAGGGAGCCCAGGCCTCTGTCCAAGGCGAAGGCGGAGTGTGCATGCAGGTGTAGGTGGGCAGTCACTCACTTGGAGATTTGAGTGTGGAAGCCTTCCAGCTTGGTGTGAAGGGTGGTCATGAGCTCAAACACCTTCTCCTGGGGAAAGAATGCAAGGGGGAAAGTGGAAAGCAGCATGGACTGGAGCAGTAAGGAGGGCAGAGGAGTGGGGTAGCACTCTCACCTGGACAGCCACTCCGAAATTGTTCCCATCCTCAATCCGAGGTATCTGCAGCTGCAACCAGGTGGTGACCTGGGAGGAGGGAAAGGCATCAAAGCCACAGCAGCTCCCAGCCTACTTCCCAGGTTCCTGGCCTCTGCTTCCCTGCCCACAATCGGGGGGAGGTATGCCAAGTCTGTCCCAAGCCCCAGGGCCTACAATTCTGGCTTCATTTGCTGTGCTCTCTCCTGCTGAGACCCAGCTGGTGCTAAGCCCTACCTGACGGGGACGAAGGAGGACAAAGGGTTAGGTCTGAAGCCTGGGGGTGGGAGTGGGAGGGCTCACCAGGTTGAGCTGCTCAATGACATCCTTGATCTCAGGCTTTAGACGCTGAAGGAGGACCACGATCTTCTCATTGCAGTTCACTGGGCCACAGGGAGGACCTAGGCAGTGGGCAACGGGTCAGTCACCAGGCTGGGACTGTGTGAGGGCAGGGAAGAGCAATCCCTGGGGAAGAGCTCCTAGGAGGTGAGACTCAAGTCCATTCATGGTGGTACCTTTGTCTTCGTCTTCCCCTTTCTTCTTTTCATCTTTGTCTTCCTTCTGCAGGGAGAGAGGGGCTCTTGGCAGTCAGGCCTAAGGTTGATTTTTCCCATGATTGGGTCCCTCCTCCCAGCTCTTCCCGGCTTGCCTCCTGCTGTTTCTTCCGTTCCTCTTTCTCTTTCTCCTTGACTGGATCAGGCACTGGGATGTCCAACGGGGCCTTCAGATTGCTCAGGTCGGCTTCGTTGAGAGCCGGCTCCTGGTGCAGGGTGGGAGGAGAGCTAGAGGCAAAGGCATCCCTCTCGCCTCACTCTCATGGCTCCCCAGACTGCCCCCTTGACCCCTACTCTCTAGCTTTCTGCTGCCCCCAGTACCTTTAAAAATGCATCCAACTCAGAAATCTTCTTGGGGAAGTAGCTCCCCAGCAGGTTCTCTGTCTGTGCGGTGGGGGTGGGGGAAGATGGGGGTCAGAATCACATGTTCTTCCCGGCAGTGAAGCAGGGCTGCCACTGCCCAGCAGGGAAGGGTTGAGCCCTGGGAGTTAGGTAGGAGTGGGGTGTTGATGGGGCAGGTCTTACCTTGGTACACAGGTCTTCACGGAACACGTCCACCTGTGGGACACAGGCAGCCCTTCACACACCTGGCTTTATGGCCAGTTTATATGAGGACTGTTCCCTTAGGGCTGTGTAGGGCCTGACCTGGGGAAGGGTGGAATGCATCCCGTGGGGTTGGGGAGAGTGAAGTGAATCCCCGTGGGGCTGGATTTGGGGGATGAGAACATTCCTGGCGGTGAAGGGAGAATGATCCAAGTGAGTACAGATCCCTCGGGTCTCCTGGGCTGTACAAGAAGGGGTGTAAGAGCCTCTGCGACTGGGGCAGGGACAGCGCACCCTGTGGAGTGGGCCGGGGGCCCTCCCGTGGGAAAGGCCATGAGGTGGCGGGGCAGCTCCGGCACCCCGTCTGTGTGTGGCCTCGGGCCCCGCGCCAGTGGACTTCCCCTCCACGCCAGCTCTCCGCTTCACCGCACCCCGCTGAACCTCGACCGCCTGGCCTCTCCCGGCACGCGGACCTCGCCTGTCTCCCCCGGCCAGGGCGCAGGTGCTCCTGGCACCGAGGCTCACGTGGGCTCCGATTGACCACTACCCCGACCCGCGATTGGGGCCGGGGGGGGGGGGGGGGGGGGGGGGGGGCGGGGCGGGTCACGGACGCCTGCAGCCTTTCGGAGCCACGCCTCCCTAATGGGCCCCTCCTCGAACCCGCAGCGCTCACCTTGGCTTGGGCTTCAGGCTGGACCCTAAGCGTGGCCATGGCCGGGGCGGGGGGCCTAGCGCCGCACGAGAAGCAGAGTGTGTACCGGGAAGAGAAAGCGAAAGCAGCGCTTGCCACCCGCACGGCCTTCCTGGGTAGCCGGGGAGCCGAGGTACTGGAGGGGGCGGGGCCAGCGCCGGAGAGGAGTGGGCGGAGGGCGGCAGCCGCGGCCGGGCTCCCCCTGGAGGCCGAAAGGAGCGCTGCCACCGCCTCCTCCGCCGGGCTGCGGGTCCCAGCCTGCCTCCCCCTCCCCGCCCTGCTCCCGAAGCCCTGCCTCTCTCTCCCCGCCTCCTCGCTTCCCGCCTTCGGTCTCCCAGCCTACTGCTAGCCTCCCCACGCACCGCGGGCCCGCCTCCCCGCCTCCCGGAGCCCATAGGTCGGCCACCCGGCCAGGGCCCGCCTCCCATCTCCCGGCCTCCAGACTCCTCTGGTTCTCTTCTGTCCCTGTTCGGCTTGGGACGGTGATAAGCCTTATCTGGCGCTCTTCCATCTTTTCTGGCCTCCCTTCCCTAGCCCTGGCTCCACGGGCATCGTCTGACCCATGTGGTGACATTCAGACGCTGTCACCACTCCAACCCAGGCGCGGGTCAGCTCCCTCCTGACCCATGTTGTGGACTACAACCCACCTATACTCTCCACACAGACCTCTGTCTGGCTTAAAGCTCTTTCTCAGTTTCCTGTTGACCTTAGAATGAAATCTAAAGGGCTTTCCTGGCCCAGAAGGCTTGCCTGGCTTGCCTGGCACCTGTTCTGCAACCTCACCTTCCATGCTTTCCCCCTTCCCTTACACTTGCAAATAGCTGGGCCTTCCATTGTTGCTTAAACCCGATGTCACATTCATTCCTGTCCCAGGTACTTTGGCCTTACCGATCCCTTTGCCTGACACACCCTTTCCCTGCCTCGGGTTGTCATTAGGTTCTCAGCTTAGGTTCTCAGCTTAAATATCACCTCTCCAGAGGGAACTCTCTCCATCATCCTTTATAAAGTACCTCCCTGCCAAGTCTCTATTACAAACCAGCCTGTTGTAGTACATTCATAGCACTGGAGCTCTCTGATATTAGCCAGTTTATTTTGGGGGGATAGTGTGGTTTAGACCAGGGGTTGGCAAACTTTTTCTGTAAAAGGCCAGATAGTAAACATTTTAGGCTCTCGTGGGCCATATGGTGTCCATAGTAACTACTCAACTCTGCCCTTAGAGCAGGTAAACAGCCATACCTAAATGAATTAGCAGGGCCAGGTTCCAGTAAAACTTTCTCTATGGACACTGGAATTTGAATTCTGTGTCATTTTCACATACCATGATATATTCTTTTTTTTTTTTCCAATCATTAAAAATGTAAAAACCAGGGCGCCTGGGTGGCTCAGTTGGTTAAGCGGCTGCCTTCGGCTCAGGTCATGATCCTGGAGTCCCGGGACCGAGTCCCACATCGGGCTCCCTGCTCGGCGGGGAGTCTGCTTCTCCCTCTGACCCTCTTCCCTCTCATACTCTCTCTCACTCTCTCTCTCTCAAATAAATAAATAAAATCTTTTAAAAAAAATGTAAAAACCTTTCTTAACTCTCAGGCCATACAAAATCTGGCCATAGGAGGGCTGTAGTTGCTGGTCCTCGGTTTAGAGCAAAATGGACCCTTATTGCCTGGGTTTATAATCCTGGCTTTGATATCTACTAGCTGTGAACAAGTCACTTAACCTCTGTGCCTCAGTTTTCACAACTGTACAGTAGAAACGTTACCAAACCCACCTGATAGTGGTGGTGTTGTTATGAGGGCTTAATGTCTTGATTTATAGGAAGAGCTTAGAGACACTGAGAACGCTGCCTGAAACATAGTAAGCACAAGAGAAGTGTTTGCTGTTCTTTGTGAGTTTCTCATCTGCTTCCCCCATTAACCCATCAGCCCCCAAACAGCAGAAACCTTGTCTTCCTTATTCACAAGGCATGGAACTATGCTTGGCTCAATAAATACCTATTAAGGAAATGTGCCCAGACAGGCAGGCCCGTAAGGAAGGTGGAAGGGGGAATTCAGTGAAGGAGGCAGAAAAAAACAACCAACCAGGCTGGAGACAAAGCATCTGCTCAGCAGGAGTGCTGCCCATACGGACGGGCACTCTTACCTGCTCTAGCATGCGGGTCCTTGACATCCGAGCCCCCCAGAGAGCTTGAAGTCTGCAAGGACTGGGAGACTTGAAAGGACAGCAGGAAAGATGGAGAACAAGCAAAGAATGGCTGAGGGACACACGAGAGACTGCCTGATTCCCTTCTTACCCTTCCCACCCTTTCTGAGTCCCCCCAACCAAATGATGAGCAGAGCCCGAGGTAGGCCAGGTTTGCCTTTATTTCTTTCAGTTATGCTTGCGGCTGGAGTGGGGCCGAGGAAAGAGCCCGTGGCCTGGGCTCCCTGGAGACCAGGGCTGATGATACCAGCTGCCATAGGTGAGGTACCAGGCAAAGGTGCCCACCGCGGCACCCACCACCTTGTGGGTGTACTGATGGAAATAGATGACGGTACAGAGCAGCAAGAAGTTCCAGAGGCCCAGCAGCAGCACGTTGAGCAGGAAGACCAGGCGGAGGGGGGCCCCGGCTGGCAGCCCGTGGGCCAGATACTTGGCGAACACTGCGGCTTCCTCGGCCATGAGCAGGCAGCAGAAGGTGAGCAGGAAGGTGTGGGAGGAGACGGTGTAGCCCCGCCACTGGTGGCCAGCTGCCAGGCAGCTGCGGCGGTCAGGAAGCTCGTGCAGCAGCAGGCCTTGGGGCAGAGGCTCGAAGCAGGAGCCGGTCAGGTCCTCGATGAGCAGGAAGGCCCGGCCGGCCCCCCGCCACACGGCTGCCCCCACCACCAGCCGGCTCAGGTGCCGGGCGGTCACGGCCACACGCCGCGTAGCCAGGAACACCACCAGCAGCACGAAGCCCCCCAGGAAGGTGCATGTCCAGCCCCATGCCGAATTCACAAACTTTCTGTGGGCACAGAAGAAGGGAGGCTAGCTACTGAGACCCGCCTGTGCCCCATCTTCCACCCCATCTGTGTTCCCATCCCTGCTCTGTCCCCTGCCCTACATATCCTCACTGGTTCCCTTTCCTCCCCCTTCCTCCCCAGCCACTTAAACCTTGCTGTCTCCTTAGAGGCCCATTCAGCCTTCGAGAGCCATAGTTCCTCTTCAGCCCTGCTCCTGATTTCCCCTGGACCCCAGGACTCTGTTCCCCTCCCCCTCCTCCCAGTTTCTCCTCAACCTCTTAGCCTATTTTTAGCGTCCAGACTGGCAGCACGACAGAAACCTGGAGGAGGGAGCTCGGATCCCAGAGTGCAGGGAGCCAGCGCCCACAGCCTCCAGTGGACTCACATGTTGAAGAAGTTGCCGTGGCTGGCGAAAATAGTCCGAGGGTTGACATGGAACTGCAGAAGGGGCCCAAAGATGACCACTGCTGCCAACCAGGCATGGTAGAGGCGCCGTAAGCAGGGGCTGCCCAGGAGGCGGGCGGCCTGTTCACTTCCAAAGTACAGCAAGGCAGAGGCCACCCAGAGCAGCACCCTGACCAGGCAGCCCAGCAGTGCCTGGATTCGGGCCCCGGCCCCCAGCCCTGCCCCCACCACCGGCCCCCGCTCCATGTTCCCTCCCCTCCCCACTACCCGCTTGCTCTGCTGGGTAGCTGAGGAGGGGCTGATGGGGCCCCCCCCGGACAAGGACGGGCAGTGACAGGTGTGGCAGACACAGGGCAGAGCCCTGGTGGCAGCTGGCAGGCGGGGGAGAGGGGCGGGGGGCAGTAGGGGCCAGGGCAGAGGGCTGCCACGTCAGCAGGGTCCTAGCTTTGGTTGTGTGTCCTGACAGTGGCCTATGTCCTTTCCTTTTCGTCCTGTGTCCCCAGCTCCAACCATATTCTAGTTCATGTTGGAGGCCCAGGCCTGCGGTTCAGTGTTTTGTCCACAGCCTGCCTGGGCCTGCCCGTCTGTCTGGTCAACCAGTCACCCCCACCCCACCCCAACCTGACCATGTTTGCTCCGCAGGGAAATCAGGGGTCACAGAGATTCAAACTAACCAAACCTTGGAAACCATTTAAAAAAAAATCTGTGTCTGCCTCATCATCAGTGTGATCCAACCCCTCTCCTAAATTCTGAGCACAAGAGCCCACCACTGCAGGATGCGCAAGATGACTGTGCATGGCGCCATGTCCAAGTTAGGCTGTGGGGAGCACACCAACAGGGGTATCCACTTGGGTGCACCATGACCGTAGGGCTTGACCCAGCCCCAGCCCCTGTCTGGTGTGAGGGACTCTGAGTGGCTCGTCTGGCCCTATGTAAACCATGGTGGTTATGCAATGCACAAGACATCAGATCTAAGATGGGACCATTCTTTGGTATGGTTATCATGACGGCCAAGAGATGAAATTCATGTGTCCTGGGGCGCCTGGGTGGCTCAGTTGGTTAAGTGTCTGCTCAGATCATGATCCCAGGGTCCTGGGATCGAGTCTCACATCGGGCTCCCTGCTCAGTGGGGATTCACTTGTAAATGTTGGATTGGGGATTTTTGTGTAAATTTTCTCAAATAAATGCTAGCAGAAACCAGAAAAAAAAAAGTGCCTCTGCCACTCCCCCTTCCTATGCGTACACTCGCTCTGTCAAATAAATAAAATCTTAAAAAAAAAAAAAAAAGAAATTCAAGTGTCCTGTGGAAGGTGTATTGTATGAGAGATGGTGGTGGCCCAGGCTGGATTTTTCAGGACCCCAAAGATTAGGCTCACGGCCACGTGATGCGGGTGGGGGTGGGGGTGACCCGACAAGGAAAATCCCCAGCTTGGAGCCCATCAAAACCTGAGCTTGTGTCCTCCAACCAGTTGCCCTGGGTCCCAAGTCTCACACTGGCCTCCCAGCCTGACCCCTGGGGCTGGAGCCACAAGGCGGAGAGCAACCTACCCAAGGGATGTCCCTGTTATTCAATAACTGTTCTGAGATCCTTTTTTGTCATCCTTCCTCATTCCTCAGAACTGGTGGTGGGATTTCAGAGTACAGTGGAGGCCCACGAAGTAGTGAAAGGAATGAGCAAGCAAGTACACCTGGGGTCTGAATTGTGTGACTTTGGGAAAATCAACTAATCCTCCTTGGTCCTCAGTGCCCACATCCATAAACCAATCAAGAGGGATTAATCAATCAGGTTCCTTCCAGATCCTAAAGCCCATACTTCAACATAGTTCCTGCTCACGGACCCTAACAGGAAGACCTATAGAACCCCTCACACATCTTTGACAAAAAAATTTTTTTAAAGATTTTATTCCTTTATTTGAGAGAAAGAGAGAGCATGAGTAGCAGGGAGGGGCAGAAGGAGAGGGAGAAGCAGATTCCCTGCTGAGCAGGCTGGATCCCAGGACCCCAGGATCATGACCTGAGCCAAAGGCAGACGCTCAACTGACTGAGCCATCCAGGCGCCCGACAAAAAATTTTTCATTGTAATTTTAAATAGTTGCACAGGACATAATTTCCAATGCATTCTCTCTCTCTCTTTCTTTTAAATATATCCAATGGAATCTAAATACTACAGTGATTATGTATCTTACCATTTTCCATTTTGAAAACGTGACAAGGGGCGCCTGGGTGGCTCAGTCGGTTAAGCGACTGCCTTCGGCTCAGGTCATGGTCCCAACGTCCTGGGATGGAGCCCCACATCGGGCTCCCTGCTCCGCAGGAAGCCTGCTTCTCCCTCTCCCACTCCCCCTGCTTGTGTTCCCTCTCTTGCTGTGTCCTTCTCTGTCAAATAAATAAATAAAATCTTTAAAAAAAAAAAAGTGACAAGATCTTAATAGTCAGAAAGTATATTTCCATTAGACTTCCCCCATACAAGTTATCCTAATGTTTTTATACCTGAACATTTTGTTGATCACACTTCTCTGCCAAAAAAATGTATATAATTTGAAACTTAATTTTTATTTTTTTATTACAAGATTATATTTTATTATTATATTATAAGATTTTATTTATTTGACAGAGAGAGACACAGCAAGAGAGGGAACACAAGCAGGGGGAGTATGGGAACGGGAGAAGCAGGCTTCCTGAGGAGCAGGGAGCAGGGAGCCCAATGTGGGGCTCGATCCCAGGATACTGGGATCATGACAGGAGCAGAAGGCAGACGCTTAACAACTGAGCCACCTAGGTGCCCCGAAACTTAATTTTTTTTTTTAACGATTTACCCATTTATCTTAGAGAGAGAGGGCAAGCACACAAGCAGGGGGAGGGGCAGAGGGAGAGTGAGAGTATCCCAAGAAGACTCCTGGGAGATCATGACCTGAGCCCAAACCAAGAGTTGGCTGCTTAATTGACTGAGCCACCCAGGTGACCCTGAAACTTAATTTTTAAGTATTTCCTGTGATCATAAGGCCCTAGAAGTTAAAACATTCTTCTTCCGGATAGAGTTCTCATAATAATTGTTAGTAGTACAAAATATATAATTAGTATAGCAAAGATTTCACACATTGTGATAATTAATAATAAACTCAAATTGTATTGGAAATGCAACTCTTAATGAGAAAAATGGATGGTACTTGGGGCCTTGATTAAAGGAGGCTTTGAGGGGCGCCTGGGTGACTCAGTCAGTTAGAGTTCTGCCTTCAGCTCAGGTCCTGATCTCAGGGACCTGGGATGGAGCCCCGCATTGGGCTCCCTGCTCAGCGGGGAGTCTGCTTCTCCGTCTGCCATTCCCTCTGCTTGTGCGTGCTCTCTCTCTCTCCCCCTGACAAATAAGTAAATAAAAATCTTAAAAAATATATAAAAGAGGCTTTGAGGATGTTAACAATTTTAATGTGCTTCTAATTTTGGCACCCTGGAGGTAATACAGGTTCTGGGTGAGGTGGGTGGCATGTCTGGGTTGAAGTGGCAGAAGGGGAACAAGGCGGGCTGGTGGGCAGGGAGACTGGCATGATGGTTTCACATGAGGCAGAGCAGAGGAAAGAGAACACGTGTAGGCTGGGCAGCTGGGCAATCTATTTTTTTAAAACTAACTGTTTTGCGGTGAAAGAGGTATCCCTTTTACCCCTTGCTGTGTCTTTGAGAACCCCTGGAGGTGTGCATCCTGGTTTGAAAATTGCATTAGGGATAATGAAATGTCATGGGGACGGAGCGATCAGAGCCCATGTGAAGCCCGACCAACTCCCCTACTGACCACACCATGGCTTTGCTCTGGGGCATGTCGCCTGACCTGGGCACGCTGCTATTTCCTCACCTGTACAAAGTGTGGCTGGGAGGGTGGATGAGGTCCTGGGTATGAAGCACCCAGATGGGGCCCCGCATGAGCGCCCACCAGGTTCTCTCCAGCTCTGGGCTGCTTCTTCTCAAAGACCGGACCCGCGCCAAGGCCATCCCCAGAACAAAGCTGATGTGGGTGTTCCAGGCTCTAATCTAAACTGCGCTTACTTCCTGCTATCTTGATTTCTACTCGCTGCAAGTTTCTAAGTTCAGTGAGGGAGTTGTCTGTTGCAGAGCTCAGTTAACAAATGATTTTGGTCTTTCTCTTCATCTTGGAGGCATCAAAGGGGGATTTTTCCCCACAGAGAAGCTATCTGAAGGCTTTGTCAAAACTATTTTCTTGAAGGGAGAGGATGAAAGACCTCAGATAGGAAAAAGAGACAGAGACAGACACTGAGCCAGGTTCCCACAGAATTTATTGAGGGAGCCAAAGCCAGTGAGAGGACGAAGGAGTCCTACTTCAACATCTCTCCTTGAAGCTGCTGGCCTCCAGCATGAAGGAACAGTCTGGGAGGGAGGGCCTGCCCTGTGTGGGGCCACATGGAGCCTCTCACACCACAGCCTGTCCCACCCCAAAGACCCAGACAGAGAGGGAGAAAACATAATTCCCACCCCAGGAGGGTGCTGAGGACATGCCTTACTCATCCCACCTTCCCCGAAAAGGCCAGAGCTCTAGCCTTCAGGACCTCTGGAAGAATGGCCAGGACGCCTAGCCTTCTGATTGGCCAGTCTAGTCCTCAACACACAGGCCAGGGCAATGGGCCCGGCTGACAGCTCAGTTCAGACCTGACATCTACTCTAGGAGCTAACACTTACATTCACACATGGTTAAAAACACTCAAGAGAGTTCTCCTGCTGACAAAGGGCCACACCTCAGACAACAGCAGTCCTCTGGACTCTGGCCAGAGATAGAGAACCAAGCCAACTGGGTGTAAGCACATGAGAAGACCACTCTGCCCCTTGGGGACGATCTTCCAGGGCTCAGCGAGGGCCCAAAAGCCTGGGCTTGTGTGTCTTCCTGTCCAATGCCAGGGACTCCCCAGAGGTCTCCCAGAAGGGAGAAAGGCAGGAAGAGGCAGAGAGCTTGTCGGAGGCTCACCCGTGGACGGGGCTGGAGATCAGATCTACTGGGGTGAGGAAAAGGCTGTAGAGGGGTGGGGCACTGCTGCAGGGGCGCGGGGGGGTTCCTCAGACTCTGGCAGGTCGTCCTGGAAGTACTCAGCCTGGCGGTACTGCCACAGACGCAGGTTGCCATCCCACTGCGGCGCAAAAGGGGGCAAGCAGTCAGGGGTGCTGCCCTGCCTGGGTCAAAGTCCCAGACGCGCGCTGGTTCCCCTGCCCCACCCCTTGCAACCTCACCGAACTGCTGACGATCTTTTCCTCAAAAGGATGCCAGCTGACGTCACGCACACAGGCCTTGTGGTTGGTCAGCTTCTTCACGATGTGGCCGCTGAGGAGGTCGTACACTGTCCAGGGACGGCCAGAGTGGAGAAGGGGCAGCCAGGACACCTTCTAAGCACCCCTCATGGTTCCTGAGCTGCACTGCTTATTGCCTCTCAGGCCACCTCCCCGCTTTTGCAGGGGAGCAACCACACCAGAGGATGCTGTCATTCCTCAGTTTCTGTTCCCTTTTCCCCTACCTCGGGTTGAGTGTGCGGTCTAGCAGAGCTTGGGTATCCCCGCCTGGCCCTTAGCTAAATGTCACAGGGCCTACAGTTAAGAATAAATGTGGTTTTAAAGCTCTTTACGGCAGTTTTCTAAGAAACCCACAAGACATGGAAGGCCCCGCCAAAGTGAACAACGAATGGGCTGTCTGCTTAGAGGTCTGAACCTGCTCTTCCTCATCTGGACGGGGGCGCATCTTTCTCTCTTTCCGAGCGGGGCTCCATCCGGTGCCTCCCTAGCTATGGCACTGGCTTAAGCTCTTTATAGCTGGAGGTGTGTTTCTGTGTCTCTGTACACACTTCTTGCTTTAGCAGCCGCACGTCCTTTACTCTGAGCTGCGGTCTTTTTGTCCCTGCCCCACCACCTTTCATCTGCCAGCTCCTTCTTTCCTTGACTGGCTACAAAACAGAGCTGTGTGTATTTCTGGCAATCTATTATATTTACTGACTAGAATTCTATGTTCCCTTTCTTAATTTAAAATGCCGATGAATACAAGGTTTTCTCTTTCTCTGCTGAAGCCTAACCTGCTCCACGCTAAATTAAATTTCACTCTTGGTCACCATTGGGATTTTTAAGGCGGTCACCGGTGGTTACAGGTGAAATGCCAGAGACACATTGTTGCCCCTCCCAGGCCCCTGTTCTGATACGATCCTTACCGACCACTTTGCCAGTAGAGCAGCCGCTGTAGATGAACTGCTGGCCAGTGCTATGGGTGGGGGAGAATCGGCAGCGGATGAGGGTGTGCAGCACCCCGTGGCCCCGGTAGGTCATCAAGGAGCTGTCCCCTGGGAGCTTCAGTTTCCGCCAGGCTGGGAGGGATGCACAAAGAGCCCTAGATTAGGGAGCCTGGATTCTCCTGTACCATTAGTCCTGAGCAAAGATTGATGCTCACCGATGGCCACCTTTTCAATCCCCAATGGGTGGCTCTTTCTCCACCTAATAGTCACCAAAACGGCTCTGCTGGTTGTGAAGATACTGAAATACTTTTGTCTTAGTTGGTTCTGAGTGATCCCCAGCCCCCAGCCCTGGGAACCCCCGACTCTCCCCACCGTTTGACAAACACAGAGTTAATGCCTGGTGAGGGGGCGTTGGGGGGAGGGCCCCAGGCTACAGTCACATCCACTGTGCCCATGCCAGGCCTTACCAGGGGTCAGATATCTGAACTGCCACCCTTGACTCTTTACTCTCCGGATCTTGGATTCTCCCTTCTCCGCTCACCTTTTTTGGGCACCTGCTGCCAGCGGTAGTCCCAGTTTTGCTGTGTGGCAGCCTGCCGTGAGGCCTCCATGCCTTCCCGACTAGAAAAGCGTCGGATGTCCCAGAGCTTGATGGTCTGGTCTTTGGAGTTGGAGATGAGATAGCGGGCATCACCCTGTGAATCCCCAGATGGGTAACAAGGTGTCAGAGCTTGTGAACACTGGTGTCTGTCCCTCTAGGTCTGCTTCTCCAGGTGAGGGGTAAGAATGCCAGTCCTCTGACTTACCTTGCCTCTTCGCAAGCTCGCCACAGGTTTTTCTACCACAGAACCCACCCCCTGGCTAGGTTTCCCCTTCTTTGCCCAGGGCACTGGCTGGGCCTCCAATTCTATCCTGGATTAATTGTCTTTCCTTCTACAGAAAGCCTTGCCCTGATCCATGAGGACTGATGAATACAGAAGGATCTCATGTTTCTTGGCTTAAGCCCTTTCCCTAAACTCCAGCTCTTGCAAACCTGAACTAATAAGGAGCTTGGGAAGTTCCCACGCTCAGCCCCCTTGACTGCTCCTGGACAACTGTAACCTGGCTGTGCAGGTCTGCTTCCCTGCCCACCTTGCTGTCAATGAAGGTAATGCCATCCTGGTGTCCAGCCAGTGCACCCACAGGCTTGGGGTCGTCCTCTCGCATGGTGCGTCGATCCCACACTTTGCAGATGGCATCATCACCCCCAGAGAACAGGATCTGGGAGCTTATGTCAGCAAAGGCCACTGCGTTCACATCATCCTCATGGGATTCAATCTAGGGAAGCAGGAAGCCAGAATACCTAGGACCTCTCTCTCTCTCTCGGTCTTCTAATAGGCCACGGACCAGGAGGCAGAGGCTCTGAGTCTCAGGAGCAAATACCTGAAGGGTACGCCGGTTCTGTTCTCGATCAAAGACATAGAGACAGCCATCATTGGCCCTGAAAGGGAAGGCATAAAGAGGGTCCTGGAGCCAGAACTGAGAGGACCAATGCTACGTATGCTCTGGAGAGTCCCTGTTGCAAAGTCCCGCTGAGGGGCAAGCCCTGGTCTCTTTTTACACAGGATGTGGGAGAAAAGTTAGGTATGTTTGTAAGGAGATTTGAGACCTTCCCTCTCATGCTGGGGAAACGGTGAGCAAGAGGTGAAGCAGTTTGTAAACGCTGACCTTGGAAAAAGGCTGGTTGTTCTCCATAGCTGCCTGGATAGCAGTGTCCAGTACAGTCTCTGTGAGATCAGAGCTAGTCTCCGGGAGAACTCCTAGCTCACTGACTGAGGGCTACATCCCCTACTGTACTCACCCTCCTAGCACTTCTCGTCCATCTGAGGAGACAGCAATGGAAAAGACTGCAAAGCGACGCTCGTCTGGCCTGAAAAGAGCAAAGAAGGAGCTGGATTAAGTGGACCTCCCTCAGCCTCCGTTAATCTACACAGAATCGGATGAGGGTTGTAAGGCGTACTTCTGAGGGGAAAAAGAAGTCCTGCCAACACATCCCAGAATGTGAGTCACCTCCATGAGAACCCCGAAATAATCCTGCAACCATCTATTTTACCCTGGTCCTCTGGCTGACAAAGATGGGTGCCTTCCCTCCCAGGAATCCACACAGAGACACTTGCAACCAGTGTACTTTTCCCTCTAAGCAGGAGTTCCAGTTCAAGAGGTTTGCTCCTGGAGAGGCTTCCTTGAGAAGTTTCTGATGAGTCTGCCCAAAGAGGGAAGCCAGTACCTTAGATCCAGGGCAGTGTGAGTGTCTCCCTCCCCGTAGATGTTGCAGATATGAACTAAGAGAGGCAAGAGAAACAAGATATCTTTCAGGGCTGGGGGAAGGAGGGTGGAAGTGAAGCTAGGCAAGAAACGGAACAAAGGGCAAGGGTGTCAGACCCTGGGAGTGATCTTCCCGGGAGAAGGCGTGGAGTCCTGGCACAGAGGACATGGGCATTTGGAGGCTTCAGGTTCTGGGCTGGAGAGCCAGTGGAAGTCTGGGGTATACTCACTGTAATCAGACCAGCTGGAGTATAGGAAGTGGTTGCCATCAGGGGTGAAGGCCACATCCAGGACGCTCCAACCCACGTCCCGGGCCTTGATGCTCTTGAATTTATGAAAGCGGCCATACCGGCAGTCATACAGTCGGATCGTCTGGTCTGGGTAAGTGGGGATCAGGCAGAATTAGGGAACCCTCTCCTTGCATCCTCTCTAGATCTGACCTCGCTTCCTCTGTACGTAGAATCTTCCCTTGATCATAGGAAACGTATTCTGGCTAAGCATCCCTAGCCCAGGGTCTGAGTTCCCTGGGTCTGAGGCTTTCTAGCCTCCGTCAGGGGTATGTTCCTTGTTCTGGGGCACTTTGTAGGACCAGGGTCTGGTACCTTGGCAAGCAGACATGAAGATCTGACCATCTTTGCTGTAGATGCCGCAGAAAGCCTTCTGAGAGTAGGTATCAGTGAAGCCCAGATCGTTGGGCAAGAAGCTGGGAAAGCAGAGGGAAAGTGAAGGTAAAGGGAGCAGAGGATGAGGAACGTCCCGGTTAGCAGAATCCTAACAGAGCTGGGTGTGAGTACAAGGATGGACTTCCCTTTTGGCTTGGGATACGATCCCTTCTCTTTCATTCATTCAATCGTCCTCTCAATTTCTACACTTTTCCAGTTTGTTTCCTCTCAAGCTTCGACCCCATTCAACCTAACTTTAATATCCCTGAGGATCCTCTTAACACCTGTCCCTTCAACATTTAAGGGATAAGACCTATCTGGCCCTTAGAGTCTCTCCACCAGGCCCCATACTCACTGAGACATCATTCGAGACCGTTCTCCAAGGGAGAAGCTTCCCCGGTGGCAGAGGCCCCGTTCTCTCTAAAGGAAGGGATTGGGGAATATTGCTAGCAGAAACGGACAGCCACTTCAGCCGCACCAAGCCCCCTCCTCCAAAGATATTGCTCTTGCTACAGAAACGGACACCGCACACACTCATAAGTCCCACCAAACGCCGATGCGGCTGGCTAAGCACGCTCCAGCTCCAGCACTTGAGGCTTCCTTGGAAGGTTTACTTTCCTCTCCTTTGGGGCAGGGAGAGCTTCTGGCTACCTCAAGAGGCCTGCTGCCAGGCTGGTTGGAGGTGGAGAGGCTTACCTGGTGCAGCATCAGAGGAAAGCTGTGGTCCTGGGCTGCCCGCCTGAGCCCCAACCGCCCTGTGGCCAATTCCACTTGGGTCTTGATCTCATTGCATTCCAGCTCCCGGGTGTCAGGGGTTGCATCCACTGTAAGTACCAAGGAGAAGTTCCACCCTAGGTCTTTCAGCCCCAGAACTGTGCTCCCGGCCAGCTACGCAGCTGAATAGACTGGGGCTGCAGAGACTCCCTCATTCCCTGAGTTATCTCACCTTCTTTCAACTTCACCTACTGTTCTTGCAAAAAATAGAAAAAGGGTTTTTTAATGAAAGTCTTCCAATGTTAGGGTCTCAGTCTGCCTTTCCTCTTACCGGGTGGGTTGTATCGGTCCCCAAGACGACCATCCCAGGCACTGTCATGCTCTTCCTCCGAGTCCGAGAGGGCCTGGATGAGTTGTAAATTTGCTGCACCTCCGCCCTGCACCAACCTCACTTGGCCTCTGTGGAGAGATGCCCATGATAAAAGGGAGGATCCCTTCCCCAAGCCAACCAAATTCAGAGTCAATGGCTATTCAGCTCTTCGACTACCTGCTCTTCAAACCCTCATAATGTCCCCATTTTGAAGTATGAGGCTGACTAGACCTTGGCTGTTATTTTCAGTCTCCTATAAGACATGGTAGGAAATGAGTTTTCATGCTTATAGCAGATGTAGAGAACACCAACATTCCATCGAGGCTGACAGACCTACTCAGTTGACTTCCTAGAGGACTAAATATTCTGAGAGCACTTCCTTCTGAGCCTCTGCCTGAGGAGTCCAGCATAGAACACAGTATTCTAAAGGGATCCCCAGGCTTGTCTTCTCCCCAAGGAGTCACAGCTAAGAAACAGGGCCAAATGGCACACCTTTCCAGTCAATTATGGGTGGTGGTCACTTTCCTCAAAGCATTCTTTCCTCAAGAACAGGGTTAGAGTTAGGTTAGTTTAAACTTGTTTTTCAAGTAAATCCACATGGCTTCGTATCACATGTCAGTAACTTCTCCACAGTTCAACACCCATCTCCCCAGCTCTTCTCCTTACCCCTCACATCACGCCTTTTTCATCAGGGTAACGTTTTCATTTTTTTTTACTTACTTGGGAAATAGATTACACTTGTGTAGTCTTAGCTAGAGAGGCCCCCCTGAACAGTCCGTTCAAACACAAAAGCAAATTGTCTTCATGACCCTCCCTAATTAAGAACTGCTCTTATTGGGTATTGAGCTGAGCGCCATGAGTGTCCAGAACGGAAGCTCAAAAAGAACAGCTGGTCTGGGCTAATCCCATTCCCTATCCTCCGTAACCTCCCTGCCTGGAGTTGGGATCAAGGGACTGTGGTGGTCCCTGGTGGGGACACACTGGAGGGTAAGTTACCTGCGGAGGAGATAGGCCAGTACCTGGGCCAGATCCACATCTTCATCCTCCTCTTCTTCTTCCTCGCTCCGACGCAGGCTAGCCCCTCTTCGGGGCAAGCCCTCGGAGGGGTCTCCGGACCCAGTTCCTGCACTGCTGCTGTTCCGTGATCCCATCTTCTGGTCACAGCATCATTAGGTCCTGTGCAGGGACTCCTCCTGTCACCTCCTTGGGTTTGGTGAAAGCAAAACCTGCTCTAGAAACACCAGGGTCTCCCCAGATAGAGCGGTAGCTATCTCTTGGAGTGCGACCCTTCCTAGAGACTGAAATCCCTTCTCTGTAGCCTGTGACAACTCCCAAGGCTTCAGGAACACAAACCTTCCCCAATCCTGTGAAGCAAAAAAAAAATCAGAGTGAAGCTTAGGGCGCTACCCTAGTTCACCAATGAGAATCCTTTCAAGAGGAATTTCTCAGTTTTCTACCTCAAACTCACCTATCAAAGTCCCTGGAGGGGTGGGTGGGTGAATTCCCAGGTAACCTCTCTGGCCGACCAATCAAAACCCCTCGCGGAAGAAAGCGCCTCATTAGCTTATCTTATCTAGCCAATCAGAAGCCTTAGGGCTCTGCGACCCCCCGACGCCCCCCGTTACCGACCAATCAGAGCGCTCCTTTGCGGAAGCCGGCAGCAGCGACAACCAATGAAGTTAGAATTCGGCCTAACACCCCCTCCTTTCTCGCCTCACGCCCACGTGGTGTGCCGGGGGTGTGTACGCCAAGTGGGGGAGGCAGGGAGGAAGCCCAGAAGCCCCTCCCACTGAAGTCGGCGGTTACTACCCCGCGCGAGACCACCCACCAGCCAGGAGCGGTCGCAGGACCCGCAGCGGCGCGAGGCCTTGTTTACACCGACGGAGGCCGCAGCGCTGGCCAACCTCTCCTCCGTCACGCGCCTCCTTCGTCACGCATCTCCTGGCTTCCCGGCCGGAGGACTGCGGACGTCACGCGTTGCCTCTGACGGCCCCGCCCCCTTGGCCCGCTAACTGGACAGCTGAGCACAGTGATAGACAGGTGGGCGGGAGAAAGTGCGTGAGGGATGGGAGGGAAGGAGAAAGCGCGCGACCAAGGAGGGGCGTTCGCTCCCAGTTGGGAGGAGTAAGTGGGGAACCGGCTGTTTCCTGAATCAGAGACAACAAAACTACGCTTAATGCGTGAGGGGTGGGGCTTACAAAAGAAATTGGTGGTTCGCTACCTGGAGGTGTCTTTAGCGAAGGATGCAATTTCCTGTCGGCCCCTCAAGATCTTTTGGCTTCGCAATTTCCAGACGATCTCTAAGGGCCTCTCTTTCTCCTCCTCCCCCCGCCCCCCGGCTTCAGCCTTCCTTTATTTTGCTGGCTGCAGCTTCTGTCGGTCCTGCCCTAAGGGATGACCGGCGCCTTTGGGGTGTGTTCACGTCACAGATGGGGATCCAGTCCTCCACACCCTCCCTTCCGGGTTTAGCTTCCGGAAGCCTTGTTTTGTGGAGGCTGCCCTTTCTAGACCACTCCTTGGCTGCTTTGGCAACTTTTTAGATGACCCCTGGATTCCCTCTGCGGTCTTTGCAGACGCTCCCTAATACACGCAGGGTCTTTAGGGGCCTTTCCGGTTCCGTCTGTTGTCCTTAACTCCCCTCCGCTCTCCGGGATTTGCAGACCTTCCCTAGACCCTCGGTCTGTGGCGGGCCTCTTAGCTTCGGGCCACTTGTCCGGGGAGTGCACGAGTGCCGCCTCGTACCCCTCCTCCGGGTTTATGAGTAACCCGCTGAGTCCAAGGCCGGGTCTTGCCACGTCTCGGGATCCTCTCCTAGGCTAGAGGTCGAGTGACCTCGCCGCGCCGAGTGCAAAAGCCCTGGTGCAAAGGCACCTCGGCGCCTCCAGTCCACACTCTTAGAAGTGTTGCGAGCTCTCCCAGGGGCCCTCTAAGATCAGGGATGGGTGCGAGGGCGCATAGTTCCCCTGGGCCCTCCTGCCGCTCACCCTCCCTGGGAGGGCGAGGGTGTGGTCAGACCGGGGCGCTTCTTGGTCTCCAGATACCTAGAGCGGAGCTTATCGTCTCTGGTCAGTACAGCCGGCCTCATACGGGCGTGCGATCTGTGCAGGGCTCTGCGCTTAGACGGACCCAATGTTTGGTTTAATGTCCTGCTATCGCCGTATGAAATTCTTTTTTTTTTTTTAAAGATTTTATTTATTTGAGAGAGAGAGCACATGAGAGGGGGGAGGGTCAGAGGGAGAAGCAGACTCCCTGCTGAGCAGGGAGCCCGATGCGGGACCCGATCCCGGGACTCCAGGGTCATGACATGAGCCGAAGGCAGTCGCTTAACCAACTGAGCCACCCAGGCGCCCGCCGTATGAAATTCTTAATATTTGAACCAGCACCCCGCATTTTCATCTTGCTCTGGGCTCTACTAATTATGTAGTCGGTTCTGCTGGTCACCCACCTCTCATGGTCAGGTAACTTACTGTCAGTTTCCCTGTGACATTTATTGAGACCTTAGGATTCTGTGGTTTCTGGGTTATCCAGCCTGGAAAATCTGAAATCATTAAAACAAACAAACAAAATCTTTCCCTCCTGTTTGCCCTTTAAATACAGTTTTTCGAGTCTTATAGATTCTTTAATTAGTTGAAGTTGTTTTCACCGTCACCACCCAAAATCATATTTTCATTACTTCTTGCCTTTCCTAGTTGATCTGCTGGAAATATTTTTCTCCAATAGCATTTAGTTTTTAACCTACAAGTGGTTTTCAGTATTGTTATTGTTTCAAATACAAACTTCCAAACCTGGTTGTCTATTTTTTTTTATCAGCCTCATTTTATGTTACTTCTGCCAAGCAAATATGCTCATAAAGTCTGTGCTGTTTCCACCTTTGCACCTTCCCAGGAGAATTTCTTTCTTTCTTTTTTTTTTTTTTAAGATTTTTATTTATTTATTGAGAGAGAGAGAGAATGGTAGAGAGAGAGCATGAGAGGGAGGAAGGTCAGAGGGAGAAGCAGATCCCCGCTGAGCAGGGAGCCCGATGCGGGACTCGATACCGGGACTCCAGGATCATGACCGAAGGCAGTCGCTTAACCAACTGAGCCACCCAGGCACCCCCCCCAGGAGAATTTCTTATCTGGGGGAAACTTTGTCTCTGTCGGTGGACTCCCTTATGACCCAGTGGTGCCACTTCCAGGAATCTGTCTGGGACCTATATGCTAAATCTAGCCTTAAGATTTATGTTCAGCATAGCAATTAGTGATAATAGTAAAACACTGGAAACAAATAGGCCCAATATACTACAGTACAGGAGGACATTGATTATATAAATTACGGTCCATATGGTAGACACAGACGTATCATTAGAATGATGCAGTCTTCTATTTTTATGCCATGGGAAACTGTGCAAGTTTCGTTGGTAGGTTTTTCATTTTCATTTTATTACTATTATTTTTAAGATTTTATTTATTTGACAGAGAGAGACACAGTGAGAGAGAGCACAAGCAGGGGGAGTGGGAGAGGGAGAAGGAGGCTTCCCGCCGAGCAGGGAGCCTGATGCAGGGCTCGATCCCAGGACTCTGGGATCACGACCCGAGCCGAAGGCAGACGCCCAACAATTGAGGCACCCAGGCGCCCCGGTAGGTTTTTGTAAAAAGATGGTCAGTTCTTCTGGTGGCATGTTGTAATGGATGCAAAAATAATATGGTTTCAGTTCCCCATTAAAAAGGTCTAAAAAGGGGCATCTGGGTGGCTCAGTTGTTAAGTGTCTGCCTTCAGCTCAGGTCATGATCCCGGGGTTCTGGGATCGAGCCCTACATCGGGCTCCCTGCTCGGCGGGAAGCCTGCTTCTCCCTCTCCCACTCCCCTGCTTGTGTTCCCTCTCTCTCTGTGTCTCTCTCTCAACGAAATAAATAAATAAAATATTTAAAACAAAAGGTCTAAAAAAATCCAGGTTCATCATGTCATTAAACAAATAATAAAATGGGTAAGGCCTTGCATGAACTAATGACAAAGGTATAGTATGATCAAAGCATGACCTGAGCCACCCGGGCACCCCTATAATACTTTTTAAATGTATATGAGCATTTATATCTTAGGATATACTATGTGTTCCCTTGAAAGAAAATAGCTTTTCTTTTAAAATAATTATAATTAAGTCATTTTGAGAAACTCTATTGACCTTCCCTGTCATGATTTTGAAATTTGGCATGTTGCTTGGTGACATTTTGTAAAGTGCTTTTCATTTGGGCAGCTTATGCTTTTCCCAGCTACACTTGAAGCCACTTAAAGCCACAAAGAGCTTTTCTACCTTTTGCACCCATTTTAGGACCTGTTCTAGTGATTGCTAAGTAAACGTCAGCTAGTCGACTGTCTGACCTGCCTCCGGCTCTTTCCTGCTCATTAGCATCTCCACTAGAGGGCGGGCTAGGCTAGAGAGGAGAGAGCACATTTCTCCTTTCCTGGCTAACCCTGTCCTCCCTCTCCCCCACCCCACCTTCCAGCCTGGCAACTGCACAAAGCTCCTGGGACGTGTGTCCAGCTCTGGGCTACACAAGGGAAAGTTGTCTTCTGAAGTGACTGATGACACGTGTTTATATATTATCTTCTTGTAGCACGCTGTGTAGAAGGAAAGGGGGAAGTATGCTAATTTACCCAGGACTTCAAATCTGTTGACTGTAAAGCAACTGAGTAATTATGGGATTTCTAATACTCTCATGGCCTGTGTCCTTGAGAACCAGATTTTTTTTTTTTTTTGTGGCAGATAGGAGGTACAGATGTGATACAGAAGAAGTTAAAAACCCTTTAGCCAGGAATTTGAGTAGGAGCTATCAGTATGAACTCTTGAGGTGATTTACTATCCCTATCCATTGAAAAGATCTAGAAACAATGGACCAATGCTATAGCAATGTACACTCCTACCACTTAGATCTTAAAATACCATTTCCCATGGAAAGCAACCAGAGTTTGAAGAAATGGCTGATTCCAGGTCTGGGGCAGGAAATGTACAAGGTGAACCTGAACAACTCATCAGATAGCAAGAAGCCAGCAAACGCTCTCAGGGTAATGTCAAAAGGACTCAGAAGCCAAGTTCTCAGGCGAAAGTTGGGACAATTTGAGCATTAAAAGGATAATTTAATAAACATTAAGTATGTTTAAATCCATGAGTTCATAATGGGGTGTGAGTGTGTAAGTAACTAATTGTTCATCCTTTTGCAGGATGATAGGAAACCAAATCATTATAGTGAAGATGGTAAATATAGGAAAAGAATCCATTATCTTGCTGTTTTTCTTTCTTTCTTTTTTTTTTTCCCTAAAGATTTTGACAGACACAGCGAGAGAGGGAACACAAGCAGGGGGCGTGGGAGAGGGAGAAGCAGGCCTCCCACGGAGCAGGGAGCCTGATGTGGGACTCGATCCGAGGACCCTGGGTCCATGACCTGAGCCAAAGGCAGTTGCCCAACGACTGAGCCACCCAGGCGCCCAAGCAAATGAAATTCTTAAAAATGGGCAAAGCTGAACTATAATGACCAAAGATCCACATTTGGATGATAAAACTACAAAAATAAAGGACATTATCAGGCACCATAGTATCCATTTATGCCAGGAAGGAGGAGCTGTGATAAAGATGAAGAACCCAGCGAGGGGGTGGGGGAACTTTGGGTGTCTGCAAAGTTCTTTCTCTGGGTGATGGTTTAAAGGGTGTTCACTTTCTGTTAAGAGTTTATTAAACTATACCTTTGTTTTTCATGGTTTTCTGTACCTGTGTTTTATTTTAAAATAAAAAGGTTGGGAACGCCTGGCTGGCTCAGAAGAGTACACAACTCTTGATCTCAGGGTTGAGTTCAAGCCCCACACTGGGTATAGAAATTACTTAAATAAATTAAAATAAAAAGGTTAAAATGTGTTAACTATATTTTATCATGTGTCTGCAGCTGCAGGGCACGCAGCCCAATTTTATTCTAGTCATCAAAATCATTTTTAAGGCTCATACCTTCACATCACTGAGCATTTAGATACCAGGAGGGGCCTGGAACCCCAGTTCCCCGCCTCTTTCCTGGAGGGACTTATTTCCAAACCCATTTTTTTTTCCCCTAAATTTTATTTACATTGTTCATTTCCTTCTTAATCTGTAGAGTCAGGAATGTATGATATAGGCTTCTAGGGCCTCTTCTAATCAATATAGAGTGGAAAGGTGAGAGCAGCTAACATATAGTCAGTCAGTGGCATAGTTCTGAGTGACCCTTTTAATCCCCCTAACAACACTGGGGTGCAGGCACATCCCCATTTTACAGATGAAGACACTCAGAGGCACCCCGGGCCTGACACTGTGTGCCTAACATCAGTGCTATGCTGCCTCTGACCCTATTCTCAGTTATCACATGCTGTTCATGAAGCTGAGGATTTGGCTATATATTTTTAAGTATAATAGACTCCATTGCTCCAAGTGTTTTAGCACTTGATCCCCTCTGACCTTAGATTCTTTTCTGCCTACACGTTGTAGCTGGTTATTGGCTGTTTTCTATGAACCACTTGGTGTTTCCTCCTCCAGTGTTTTGTTTTCAGGCAATTTCCAGTAATTCCATCTTGGTGAAGTTTATTCTCATTTTCTGGGTACAGACTTCCATCTTACCAAGCTCAGTTTATACATTCACTCATCCTGATTTGGATCAGAGGCGAAGCTTTTCCTCATCTGATGGCCCTGATTTATGGAGGATCATCACTCTCTGTGGTTTCCCTCTAAAGCTGATTTCTGAGGATTTAGGCCAAGGCCTTGCCACTTAAACTATGGTCCTTGGACCAGCAGCATCAGAATCAATTAGGAGCTTGTAAGAGGAACAGAATCTTCCAGCCACCCCAGACTTGCTGAATGAACATTTTATCAAGATCCCCAGGGGATTCATATGCACTTGAAAGTTTGAGAAGCATGGAATAGGGGCCATCTAAAGTCCTTATAGTTCTACAAGTCTATGCTGCTAAGAGAGATGTCTATGCAGTTACCGTGTACCCTTGGCTCTACTGTTTGCTCTGTGGGCTTGGGCAATTACTTGACCTCTCTGTGCCTTTGTTTCTTCACCTGTAATATGGTACTTGCTTCAAAGCATTGTTTTGTAACCTGCTCAGAATAGTACCTGGCACACAGAAGGCACTATAAAAGTGTTAGCTGTCTTAATATTGAGTGAGCTTCCACGAATGCTCTGAGAGTCCCAATTTCAGGTCAGGCAGGAGGAACAACAGGTTTGACAACTGACAATGGAATTGCTTCACTGGGGAATGGGGTTCTAGAGGCTTCTGTGTGTCCAAGTGGGAGATCGGGAATTTTTTAGGCCTGGAAGCTACACTGAGCAGCTCGCAGAAGCTCCCATCTTTTTAAGACCTCGGGACACAGAGTCGATGCACCTTCTCCCAGAAATTCCTACTTCTATGGCCCAGTGGCAGAGCTGCCTGTGAGTGAGATCCTGGCTACCACCAGGCTGCGCCAGGCCAGGCTGCACTGGGGTGCTGGCTGCCTGGAGGGCTGCAAGAAGACCGTGAAATTGTTGTTAGAAGCCCATGAAGACAGGCGGGAATGAAAACAGCACGAAAGTTGTGGAAAATAAATGACCGTCTCTTATTATTGGACCGAGGGTCAGAGAAGGTCTGTGGCCTGATCTCATGGCACCCAGATGTTGGTTGTATCAAATCGCTCATATTTTCTGCAAGCCTGGTGGCTCTCCTATCCCTAGATGGGGGCTGGGAAGGGATGGGGGTCGCCATGCTCTCTTGCTAGCCTGGAGCCTCAGGTCACATTCTGCGCACACGTCCCTCCAGGGCCTCCAGTTCAGCCAACACCTCCTTGGGTAGATCCTGATTGACCTGCTCGGTCAGGTAGCTCCGAATATCACGAACCTCCTGTTCCCAGAAGTCCTTGGGGAGCGAGAACAGCTGGGTTGTGTCTATGACTCCCAGGCCGCTGAGATCCAAGGCGCCTTCCTTCGGCACCAGCCCGATGGGTGTCTCTCGGGCACTGTCCTCTCCTTCTAGCCGCCGGCAGATCCAGTCTAGCACCCGAGCATTCTCTCCAAAGCCTGGCCACAGGAAGCGGCCCGCCTCGTCCCGCCGGAACCAGTTGACATGGAAGATGCGGGGCAGCCGGGCCCCCTTGCGCTCCTCCATGCTCAGCCAGTGTTCTAGGTAGCGCCCGAAGTTGTAGCCAAAAAAGGGCCGCATGGCAAATGGGTCGTGCATGATGATCTTCCCTGGGGAGGGGAACAGGATGGATAAGGCCTCTTCCTCCTTACTGGAGAAGAGAAGGGCACCCTGCCACCGGCTGGAGGGAGTGGTGAAATTTTGGTGGTTCTGGAATCTTCCTCAGATTAGGGTGAAGAAAAGGGACTGGGAAAAGAGACACGTGGGAAGCGCAGGAGGAGGAAGGCCTGGCTCAGGAAGGGAGAGAAGCAGCGATGTGGGCACACAGGAGAGGGGCACAGGGAGGGCACTCACCTTTGTGTTCAGCAGCAGCGGTGGACTCAGAGCGCATGGCACTGCCCACAAACACCCCGTGGCGCCAGTTGAAGGCCTCATATACCAGGGGTACTCCTAGAACACGGGTGAACAGGGTCACAGGCAGCTTTTTTCTTTGGACCCTCACTCCATCCCTTCTGGTGATCTTGACTCCTGGTCTCGCTCTCCTGGGATCTCTGCTATCCCATTTTCAAACCGTATGCCTCCCCATAGTTTTGCATTCTCCAGGGGACAGCTCTAGAGACAGATAGCTACAGTGGCAATCCAGGCTGAGGCTTTAAGTACAAGAGGGGGTGGGCCCTGAGACAGAGCCAGACCCTTTACTGAGGAGGCATAGAGCCCACATGATGCTTACCTTTGGGTCTGCGGCCTCCAAAGATGATGGCATCAATGGGGACACCCTCAGGGGCCTCCCAGGCTGGGTCCATGATGGGGCACTGGCGAGCCGGGGCACAAAAGCGAGAGTTGGGATGTGCACAGGGCTCCTTGTCTCCTGGCAGGGACAATACAACTACTATCACTTCCAAGGACTTGTCCACCCCCAATACAAACATACTTTGGCACACACTCTTGCACAATTTCTGTTTGCGTCATCAACGCCCTGCAACCTCGTGTGGTAAGGAGCAGGGAGAAGGGAGCCAGGACATCTCCCCCAGAAGATTGGTTATTTATCTAAACAGTGCTGCCAGCTGAGCTATGTGAGAAAGAGTGGGCAAGGCATTGGGGTTTAGCAAGACCCTACCGTCTATGCCAAGCTATAGCCACTTGGCATTGACCAGTGCTCAAGAGAAGGGGCTTAGCTATTGGCATAAGGTTAGAACAGTAAATTTATCCCAGAAGTGGTTTCTTTATTTATGGGATTATTATTTAAGCAAACACTCAAACCTAAAGCAAAAACTGAGACCGTCAGATCAGTATTTCAGACAATTGACTTTCCATCAGCAAATAGGAGAAGACGGGATCTTCTGAGGTATCAGAATGTAAACAGGAATTGATTTGGAAGCTAGCAGAATTTTGGTGATTTCCCTGGGTCTGCTCAGACCCAGATGGAGTAAAAGGGCTGGAGGAAGTCAGACATAACCTGGGCAGGCATAACCTGAGGAGCGTAGGTCATGTGGCCCTGTCAGGTGCTTGGAGAAGGAATGGGACCAAATCAGTGGCATATGTACAAAGCATCACCATGGGGGCCCTGAAGCAACATGGTGTCTTCTCTGCTGGAGGTTGTTGGTAGGACCTGGCGGGGTTGGGGGGCAAGGGAGTTCTAGAGCCAGTCCCCCCCTCCCACCCCTGTGTCCCCTTCCCCACCCCCAGCTCCTGCCTCCACCTGCATCTAAGAGCCTCGTGCCCTTCCATCAGCCCCCAATTCAGGTCCCTGCACAGGGTATTATTCCCAGAATTGCAGCTAGGCACAACACGCCCTAGTTATACCTGTGAAGCTAGAGATGATGAAAGGGTTGGGGAATGAGCCTGTGGGGAAGTAGGAAGATTTCTTGAGTTTCTCAAGGGTGGGGAGGCCATGGAGGGCTTAATGACGGTGGTGGAGACAGTGAGGGGTGATTTGATAAGGAGGGAGCATGCTGGGCCAGACCGGAAAACGTGAATGTAGGCTTCAGCGACCACAAGCATGCCCCATGCTGGGGCATGCCTTTCTTTGCTCCCATCCCTAGGTCTCTGGGCTCTCCGACTGCAGAAGGTCCAGAGTGCAGGGGTGGGGGAGGAGCAGGACTGCTAGGTGCCAGGGGCAATGACAGGGTTGAGAAAGAGGCTAAAGAGAGAGACACAGCGAGAGAGGGAACACAAGCAGGGGGAGTGGGAGAGGGAGAAGCAGGCTTTAAAATCTTTAAAAAAAAAAAAAAAAAAGAAGAGGCTAAAAGGCTGGTCTGATTTCCCCTGGAAGGCGGATTGGGGTGTGCATGTTAGAGGGACGGGGAAGTGTCTTTTTTAAAGATTTATTTATTATTTTAGAGTGGGGGCAGAGGGAGAGAGAGAGAGAATCTCAAGCAGACTCCCCGCCAAGCACCAGCACGGAGCCAACAGGGGGCTTGATCTCACAATCCTGAGATCATGACCTGAGCAGAAATCAAGAGTCAGCTGCTCAACCGGCAGAGCCACCCAGGCGTCCCAACACTGACCTTTACACAATGGTTATTATAGAGGGGATGGTGGGAGCCAAGTAGCAGGGGGAGGGGCAGGCTTCCTCCTTCCTAATGGGTCAAACTTTATAGACTGTGCTTTGAGCCTAATTCCTTGTGTAAAAATTTTCAAAACAGTCCTTGCCTTTCCTTTTTAAAAAAAATTCCAGCTGATTTTTTTATTGAGAATTTGCTATGTATTTGGCACCGCGCTAAACTCTTTGCATGCATTATTTAGCCTTCCAGCAGCCTTATGAGATAGGTACATTGGTAACCACCTCTATTTAACTGATGGGGTCACTGAAGCTCAGGAGGGTAAGCAACTTAAGTCAGGTCCCAAAGCCAGTACTTGGTGGAGATGGGACTTGACCTGAGATCTTGTTTGGGGTTGGAAACTGGGACTATTCATAACTTCCTGGGCCTCCCAGAGGTCCTGGAGGATGGCTGCAGGTTGTGGAGAAGGCTTTTACGTCATCAAGGTGCTGAGCCCGGAGGGGCTGTGTCGCAACCCCCCCAACACCACATACCGGGTTTCCAGGGTTTGCCCAGCCAGGAGGTCACGGTGATGCCAGGCGGAAGAGGCTGGTCAATGCCCTCCCAGTACACTCCACCATCGCTGGTCTCAGCCACATTGGTGAAAAGAGTGTTACTCTGGATTGTGGCCATGGCATTGGGATTGGTGGTGGCAGAGGTGCCAGGGGCCACCCCGAAGAAGCCATTCTCAGGGTTGATGGCCCGGAGTCGACCTGTTAGGAGAAGTGACAAAAAAGAAGGGCCAACCCGGAAAAGTTGAGAGGTGTGGCCATGGAAGGTTCTGCTCTGCTCCTCCTTGCCCTGAGCTGGCCCCCAGATCTGATGGGGAAAGCCTTTCTGTCTCTGGGGTGGCTGGACTACCAGGAGGTATGGGGCAGGTCTGCCAGGAGCAGTGGAGGGGAGACTCCTATGCTCCGGTAAGAGCCAGAACCGAGAGTATGATGCAAGGGCCTCTCACCATCACTGTCAAACCTCATCCAGGCGATGTCATCCCCCACACACTCCACTTTCCAGCCCGGCAGTGCTGGCCGCATCATGGCCAGGTTAGTCTTGCCACAGGCACTGGGGAAGGCGGCCGCCACGTAGCGCTTCTTCCCCGCGGGGTTTGTGATACCCAGGATCTGTGTGTTGAGGAGAGAGGGAACAAGGAGGAGTCACCAAAGGTCAGTTATGGTCTGCACAGAAAGGACAGCTAGGAGTTAACAGGGAGGACAAATGTTTATTCGTGAAACAGGTGCCAACACCTCACCACAGGGCTGGGCTGGTGGCAAGTCAAAGCCCCCTCAATGTTCAGCAGCCTGGGGCCAAAGCTTCGGTCACTGGGGCAGAGTCCCTGCCCACCAGCCTGGCCCCTGGCAGTGGGGAGGTGAGGCTAAGGCTGCCGGCCGGGCCCCGCCCTCGCCCTGCTCCCCGCAGCTGCCCAGATCTTCTCCAGGCCCTCACCAGCATGTGCTCCGCCAGCCAGCCCTCATCCCGGGCCAGCCGAGAGGCGATGCGAAGGGCAAAGCATTTCTTGCCCAGCAAGGAGTTGCCACCATAGCCGCTGCCGAAGGAGACGATCTCCCGCTGGTCAGGCACGTGGCCAATCAGCGTTTTCTCTGGGTTGCATGGCCACTGGCTCACCGGCTCCCCTGGGGACAGTGGGGTCATAGGGCTGACTGCTGGCAGGGGCATCAGGAACTGGGGCGTTAGGGGCTGGAGGGATCGGGCTTGGCAGGAGAGACACTTAGGAGCAGTGGCGGTGCCAATGAGTGGCTAAGGCCCCCCACCTCATACTATCCATCAGCTCCCATGTCCCTCTTCTGGGACATGGACGGATGACTTTTCTCAATCTTGTGCAAACTGGTCTGGCGACACGGCATCACCCCCAGCCCAGACTGCTGCCCTAGATTTTGGGACTTGGGTGTTTCACTAATGAGGATGGGTGGAATTTGGGGTTCCCTCTGAGTGCAAACAGGTCTGTGTTCTCCCCTAGGTGCAGCAAGCACTCACCTTGCCCGGTCAGGGGCTGGCCCACAGAGTGCAGACACTTGACAAAGTTGCCATCTCCCAGGGCCTGGAGCACGGGCGTCCCCAACCGGGTCATGATACGCATGCTTGCTACCACGTAGGCCGAGTCAGTGAGCTGCACTCCGATGCGGGACAGTGGGGAGCCCACGGGACCCATGCTGAACGGAAGCACATACATGGTTCGGCCTGTGGAGGAAAATGCTACCTGGATGGCGGGTTCTAACCTGTTCATAGCTTCAGTGTCCCTGGTTCTGTGTCCCTGCCCCGGTTACCCTGCATGCAGCCCGGAAACCTCTCATCCACAGCTTGCTGGAACTCAGCTGGGGACATCCAGTTGCCTAGTTGCCCACGGGCCCCACCGGCGGGGAGGGGCACTGTGTCCCGTTGAGAAGGAGTTACAATCACCGTCTTGCTCTCTACTCGTGCCACATCCTTGGGGTCTGTGCGGGCCAGCCAGCTGGGGGAGAAGGAGTTATCAGGAAGATGTGGCCAGCCAATCTCCCTCATCCCCCAACCCAATCTCTCAAGTCCAACTTTGACTCTAGGTCTTCTGTGGGCCTGATTTCTTCCCATCCGTTTGCACCTCAGTGGCTTCCTCTAGATTTTGTCCCATCTAAGGGGTAGTTCCCTCGGCCTAGCCTTCTAAAGGCCCTTGGCAAAAACTCTCTGAACTTGGGAGAGAAAAAAAAAAAAAGGCAAAGGTTTTTACTTATATTAGCTTCTCTCCTTAACATAAAAATACAGACCAATCCCATTAATTCCTGATTCTGTTTCCCCCAAAGGTCCCATGCTTGCTTCTTCCATTGGGATGGTCTCGTTAAATTTGATTTTGTCTTGGTAAATCCAAAGTGGCCCAGTCCCAGCAGCTGCCCCCATCTCATGGGTCATGGGGCCCAGGGCGTACCAGTTGTTGTACTTGGGGAGCTTTCGGATAAGTCCCTGCTTTTCTAGGAGGGTCAGCGTGGCAGTGTTCTCAGCCTCGGTGCCATCACAGATGTGGATGCCCTCCGGTCGGCACAGGCGGGCACTGCGTTCCACAAAGTCTCGCACCCCAGCAGGCAGCTGGCCCAGATCTCCACTGAGTACTCGCAGGGTCTGGATGCTGCGCCATGATGACCAGCCCCAGGGGCTCAGCCCAGGCCAGCTAAGCCTGCAAGACAAGAAACAGAGAGGGAATGAGCGGGGTGTTCTCATGGAAGCTGGGCAAGTCAAGGGGACAAGAAGCTTGAGTGCTGCTGGGGAGTGTGCTAGAGCGGGTCTGGGCACAGGCACCTTGAAGGGCAGGTCAGAATAGGTGAGTGGGATGGGTTCGGGCCACATGTATCTTGCGGCCTTCATGAGTCTCAGTGAGGGACAGGTATTGGCCAATGACCATAAGGGCACATGCCTGGCTGTACGGAGTATATCTGGAGGCATGCTGAGGTTATTGCAGGCTAAGCCCGTGTCCACGTTTCACTGTGTCTGGTCGATGTTGGAAATGATGGGGTGCCCTGTTGCCCAGGTGACAGCTTCATGTGTCTGGTACTTGAAGCTCTCATCCCTGTTCTTCCCCTTCTCAAGCATAATTTTTTAAGTTAAAAAAGCAGCTGTTTTTACTTTTTTCTTCTGGTGTGTATGCTATTAAGACTGTGAAAGCCTCAGCAAAGGACCCAGGCTTTGAGATGGGACAGTCCCAGGTTTCTAGATTAGGGCTCTTGCACAGAGAGTGGGTAACTGGATATTGGGGTTCCAGGCATCAGAGTTAGGGATGCCCACCTGGGCCAACAAAGGTTGCATAAGATGTTGCCATTGGGTAGGTGTCTTTGAGCTGGGCCAAAGGCTGACTGTTGGGGAATGTCACTGGCTGGATTCGTGCCCATTCCCAGGAGGGCAGGGTCCCTGTTGTCTGTCCCTTTGCACTCCTGGGAGAGGGAGAAGCAGGGTCCGCTCTGACTGGCCTGGACCCAGGGTGGAGTGACCCAGAGAGAGCAAAGGCCAAGAGAGGGAAGTTGCCCTCCTTCTATGCCAGGGCCTCACCCACCAGAAACTGCTCCACACAACGGACTGCGTGCCCCTGTCCCTCCCCCTAGAGGTCACATGCCTAGAGAGCTTTGGGTCTTAGCAGAAAGGCAGAAAGGCGGGGGGGGGGGGGGGGGAGGACATCAGACTGCAAAAAGCTCAAACTCAGAGGCTGTAAGCCTGGGGAAGGGAGGACCCTCAGACCACGGATGAGGGAGCTGGAGCCTGGCTAGAGTGGGACCTGGGCTGGCTTCCAACAGAGAAAGCAGGATGGAAACCCAGTGTGGACACAGGGGCAGAGGAAGAGGACTCCTGGAACCTGGAGAGTTGTCCCTGAGCATTCATTTTAAAGGCACCCAGTCTTGGGGAGAGCTTCTCCCTGCAGGGGGCCTGGCTCAGGAAGTCTCTGGTGATGCTCCCCCACTCCCGTCCAGTCCCCTAAGTGGGACCTTCTCCTTTTCCTCTGCTCTAGAGACCACCCTCAACGGCTGGCAAAGTGGAACCAGCTGTGAGAGAGATATGGGGTCAGCTCAGACTTTGGGACAAATGCTGGGAAGAAAGGAGGCTACAGAGGACTGACAGGAAGCTCTGAAAAGGGAGCAGGGCCTAGGGGCTCCCATCCTGGACAGGGACCAAAGCCAGCCATATCAGAATTGAAAGCAACTTGCCCCCCTCCTCCACCTTGCTTCCCTCCTTCCCCTGGCCCCAAGTCCCTGGGCTGCACCAGGCTTCCCTCCAGGGTCCAGTTCGCGGGAGACCGGGTAATAGAGGTTTACCTTCTACCTTCTTTGGGGAGCTCTGAGCTCAATCCCCCAGGGATTCACGCACCCTTGACCCCAGGGCCCTATCGCTTCTGGTAGCAACTGGGGCACAGGGGTTACATCTGTAAAGGAAAGGAAGAGACGAGGAGACAGGGCTCCGCGGAGGCGAGCGAGGAGGGGGAAGAAGTTCTGAGAGTGGCAGGTCGAGACGGTGCGGTCAGAGACCAGCGAAGCAGGGAGGGGGAGGAAGGGACGGAAGCGGAGAGACCCAGAGCGGCAGAAGCCGCCCCAGATCTCCCGCGAGACGCCCGGTCCGAGAGGCCGGGGATCGAGAACACTCGCCCCCGGCCCGCCGCCGCCTCCGCCGGGAAAGCGGACGGAGGCGGGCGGGCAGGAGAGCCCCCCTGGCCGCCCCGAAGGAGCGAGCGCGGCGGAAGGTGCGGGTCGGCCCCGGGCTGGGGCTCACTCACCGCAGGCCGGGGCGGTACACAGCGGCCATGGCACCTGGGCGGGGGCTGCGCGGTGGCCACGAGAACCGAGCGGAGCCGGGGAGATAAGGAAGGCGGGGAAGGAGGGAGCGCAGCGAGCGGGAGCGGAGGCTGGGCGGGAGGCGCTTAAAAAGGAGGCGGGCGGGAGGGCGCAGGGGCGGAACCTAGCAGGGCCGGCACGACCCTCTCTCCGCCCTGCCATTCGGCCCGCTCCCCGGGTCCCCGGGCTCCAGGCCCTAGGCCCGCCCCACGCCCCGCATCCTTGTCCCTAAACCCGTCTCTCCCATTGGACAGCCGGGCCCGTCGGCTCCCCGCCTCCGCGAGGCCCCGCCCCCCGCCCCGCCTCGTCCCCTGCACATGATGTAACTTTGAGGACTCTTGCTCCCGAGAGATAGGGGCTGGGAGACACTGGGGTGGCAAACAAACCAGGAACGAGGGTAGAGGCCAGGGCGGGGGCCCACGGAGGCTGGAAGTCCAGAAACCGGGGGTTGGACATTGCCTTTTCCCTTCTGGGGACTGGCCACTCTGAGACCCAGGCTTTTGTTTTCCAGGGTCCCAGGGCTAAGGTTCCCTCGGTCCCCAACTCCCAAATCCCTGTTTCTTCTCCTCCTAATGAGGGCTCTCTTCTGCCTCACCATGAAATGGTGGTGCCTCTCCACCCCAGAGTCTTTCCTTTGGGCCTCTGTCCTGGCTGTTCTTGCCACATTCCCCTGGAGAACTAATCTGTCCCACCCAACTGCCACATATGGTCCTCAGATAATTTCTCAAGTTATGTCTCCATTCAGACATCTCCCGGCAACTTGAGACCACTAAGTATCACCCCAAATGCCATAGTAACTCAAACTCAAACATGTCTATGGTAGGCACCTGCCCAGCATTGACACCCCCTTTTTGTTAGTAGCACCCTGATGTTCCTTTGGGGAACCGCCTCACCAGTCCATGTGATCATATGGGTCTCCTGTGGGTAGGCTCTCAGTTTGGCCAATCTGTATGTTCCTCGCTTTGGCCACGGTGATTGCGAATGTTCAGGGATGGACATGAGATCCCTCTTGGGGGCTTTTTCTGTAAACTTTCAAAATGGGCTGTCTTTCTGTTGGGGTTGCTGAGCCTGGTAGGATATAAACCTAGAGCTGCTGGGTGTCAGCTTGGCACTGCAAAGCAGGAACCTACCCTAGATGGAAGCCAACCTGGAGGAAGCAGAGCAGAGGGATGGAGAGCTACAGGTCCCTGATTTCGGTTGTAAGAGTCAACAAATTTCTTCTCTCGCTCAAGCTAATTTTCAATGGATTTCTGCCGTTTGCAACAGAAATAATCCTGATTCTCAGGTTTCTCAGAGTTCTGTGCTAGAACGTGTCGGGACAAGGAGAGATGGCCTCCAGCCTTGGGCTTGCTGTTGACTCTCTAGCTCTTCACCCAGCCCCCATCCTGGACTCAACCTCACGTGTATATATTTGGGATTCCTTCCTCCAGTCCCTATATCCAAGCTCTGTCCACACCTACTCCGCTTCAAACAGCTGCCTCTTTGGCCGCCTTTTAGTCCTAAAGGTGTGCACGCCAGGGGCAGCATGCATCTGCCGAAGGTCATCATTTCTTTCATAATCCTGCACCTGTTCTCATGGTTCCGCATCTCAGTGAATGGCACCAGCATCTAGGCAGTTGCCCCAGAGAAGCCTGAATCAGTCTAGGCTATTCCTTTCTTCTCTTCCATAGCCAATCAGACACCAGGAGCTTTGGATTTGTACTTCCTAATTAGCTCTCAAATCTATGTCCATCCCCATGGCCATTGCCTTAGTTCAGGGCTTACCTCTCACCTGGCTTCGGGTGATATCTTCCAAGATACTTCTTAGACTCCTGCCCCTCCAAATGCCACCCACTCTCCCTCCCAGCCAGCTACCCTCCAAACTCTGCATATAAGTTCACTTTGATGAGTTAAGAGAGAGAGGGAGAATGTTTATTGTGTGGACACCAGGCCGGGCTCTGTGCTAGCAGCTTTACATGCATCATTTCATGCAGTTTCACAACCATCCTATTTTACGCATGTGGACACTGAGACCCAGAGAGGTTGTCACCTGCTCAATGTCACATAGCTGCTCAGCAGGAGAAATGGAGTCTGAATCAAAGCCTTTCTGACTCTCATTACCAGGTTATTTTTTTCCCCTTCCAATACTATACTGTCCCCTAGATTTATGATTTTTAAAAAGGTGAGATCATATCACTTTCAGGCTTAAAATCCCTTTGAGGCTTCCTACAATGGGGCAGCTGATGTCCTTTGTAATCTGGCTTCTATTTATCCAACATTATCGCTGCCACCTTCCTACTTGCCACCTACATGCTCAACTGCAGTTTCCAGAACCCTTTCGCCGACCCCTTCTGCCCTTCAGATTTAAATTAAACATCCCCTCTTACGTGAAGTCAGTTTGACTCTAAGAATTAACATCTATCTCATGTGTATTGGTTCTATACTGTATACATACCTCTGTTTTTGAACTTCTCACACTTTACTATAGTTACTTTTGTATCTCTGTAATCCTCACTTAAGTGTTAGCTCCTTGAAAGAAGGACCCAAGTTTAGTCTTATTTTTATCCTAGTTCCTGGCAGAATCTGGCCTGTAATAGGCAGCTAATAAATGCTGTTTGAATAAAAGAATAAACAAGTCTCGCGTTCCTGAATCTTTCTCCCCCATTATGTCCTTCCTTAACTTTAGGGCCCCCAAGAGGGTTTCCTTGTAGTGTTGATTCCCTTTATTTGCTACAATTTTATACCAGTCCTGGCCCTCCTCCCAGCGTGGCCTACTAGCTGGCGCAGCTTTGGAGGCACACCACCACCAGGGGGCAGGGTGTGACCAGCCTTGCCCTGGTCCACATCTTCTCCTTCGCTGGGCCGTCTGGGTCTGGCCTTTGGACCTCCTACAGACCCCCTGTAGGCCTGTAGTGGATGCCGTGGTGCGCCACCTAGATCCCCTCTTCAGGATCCAGGTGCTCATTGTCCCAGCCCTGGAGTGTTGGCTGCTAATGGCTCACAGCTGAATACTTCCCTGAGAACTACCTGTGGGTAATACCCCTCTCCTGGTGCAGCATGTATCCAGTGACTGGTTGATGCAGGGGTACAAGGCCTGGTCCCCTTTCCTCAGTTTGGTCTAGCCGAGCTCCAGAGCTCCTCTGGGGTCAGCTGAAGACTCTGTTGCAATTGCAGAACACTTCTGCTTTTCCTGCTGTCCAGTCCTGTTTTTCTCTCTGCTTTTAAAAGTCCTCCCCCTACCCCCACCCCAGAGAACTACCTGTACACAAGTTTCCATCTCAGAGTTTGTTTCCAGCTTAAGATATCCCCTAAACTCAACTTGGATACTGCATGAGCCCCCTAATCTGACTCTGATTCCATTTTGCCCTCCTCCACACTAGATCCAAAGTGATCTTTTCAAACACAGTCTGATCACGTCACAGTCCTGCCAAAAGTTCTTTAGTAACTTCTCACTGCTCTTGGAATAAAGCCCAAATCCTAAACTTGGACTATAAGGCTCTGCTGATATCTCCACCCTCACCTACCTCCATTCTTCCCATTTTCTTGGTTTCTACTCCCTGGCTATGTTGGTCTTTTTATTTGTTCGTTTTGTACACGTGTCTCTTTCTTGCCCAGAGTCCTTGCATATATTGTTCTTGCAGCTTGGAATCCCCCTTTTCTCCACACCCCCAGACATGGTCACTTCTTACTCACCCGGCCCGTCTCAGTTTAATATGTCTTCATTAGGCAAGCTGTCCCCGGGATGCCGCCCTCCCCATTAGATTATGTCTTCGTGAAAGGAAATATCCTAGTGCCTGCCCTTCTCCTCCATGGGACTCACCTCAGTTATAATGGTTGCTTTTCATGTAGGCTCCTCCCTAACATATGTGGGGCCTGGGGCAAGAGTACAAATAGGGGCACCTGGCTGGCTCAGTTGGAAGAGTGAAGAGCGTGCAACTCTTGATCTTGGGGTCGTGAGTTTGAGCACCATATCAGGTGTAGAGATTACTTAAGTAAATTAAAAAAAAAACTTCAAAAAAGAGTGCAAATAGAGGCTCACAAACCTTGTGTTTAAATTTTTAAAAAAAATATTTAATTTATTTATTTGAGAGAGAGCAGGAGGGAGAGGAGAGAGAATCTGAAGCAGAATCCACACCGAGCACAGAGCCTGACGTGGGCTCAATTCCACAAAAGCAAAGGCAAGATCTTGACCTGAGCCGAAAATGAATCGGTTGCTTGACTGACTGAGCCAGCCAGCTGCCCCCTCGTGTTTAAACATTTAAAATGTAGAATTTATGTTAAGAAACTCTTAAATAAAATATGTTCTATTCTTCTACCTTGATAAATATATACATAATGGTCTGGAATTTGGTTCAAATTTGAATTCAGATTTGGACTTTATTTGGAGTCCTCAGGATTCTACAGTAGAATGTGGTGGTATGGGGAGAGGATGTGTTGGGCCACTGGCCTTGGGCCCTCTTCTTTTCCCACTCCTGACACCATCTTGTACTGTGAGGGGCCTCGTGTGCACACATGTGGACCTCTCTGTCAACACGTCCCAGTTCTGTCCAAGACCTCCTGCAGAATAGTCACTGTTGGCCAGCCTTTGGGTCTAGGGATGTAAGTACCGGTAGTGTGGTCCACTCCTGCAAGGGCCAACCCAGGGGAGAGGTCCATGTGGGCCCTAGAAGTGGGCTTGGGGCCCTTTGGGCAGAGAATTCCTGGGTATCTGGAGTGTGGTCCAGAAGGGGATTGGGTGTGGGAGGAGGAGGCCTGAACTCCTCACCCCATGGGGTGGGACACAGCCAGAATGGAGCCTTCCAAAACCACAGGGTCCAAGGCAGGGGCCACTCTTGCCTGGGTCTAAGGGCAATAAATTGATGTTTCCCTGTTTCATCAGTCTGTATGCTCTGTGAAGACAGGGCTGGTGTCAGTCTTTACTGGGGTGTCCCTAAGGCCTAGCACAGTGCCTGGTGCTTGATAAACACTTGTCAAAGGACACCTGGGTGGCTCAATCAGTTAAGCGTCTGCCTTCGGCTCCGGTCATGATCCCAGGGTCCTGGGATCGAGTCCCGCATCAGGCTCCTTACTCAGCGGGGAGCCTGCTTCTCCCTCTGCTTGCTCTTCCCCCTGCTTGTGCTCTTGCTCTCTCTGACAAATAAATAAATAAAATCTTAAAAAAAAAACAAACAAAACCACTTGTCAAATGAACATACCAGCTAGATCAGGAAGAGGTTTGAAGATTTGGATCCATTACTGAAGATCTAGATGCCAAAAGCCAGAACTTACAGGGCTTACAGGGTCTAATGGGCTCTGAAAATGGGAGTGCAGGAGGGGGTAGTGATGGCATCCTGGCTTACTGACTGTGTCTCCTCTCCTCCCTCTTTGTCTTGTACCCCAATTCTCCTGGCCCTTCACCTGCCCGGCCCTCTTCCCACAATTGTCCAACATCCCTCTGTTTATATCTTTCTCCTTTTTTGTCCTTTGGCCACTGTGCCTCCTCTGTGGCCTGACCATCCGTCTGTTCCTCTGTATTTCTTTCTAGCTCTTGGTCCCCAGTCTTAACTTGCCTCTGTCCCTTCCTTCTACCGCCATTGCTCTTCTGGTCCCTTGCTCCTAGCAAGGGACCCCTTCTTGTTACCCCTTACTTCCGCCTTGGTCCTCTGCAGAAGACTTCCTCTCTCTTTTAGTTTGCCACTTAGTGGCACTTTGCCTACCTCTTCCATGGGCCTATATCCCTCCAGCTCCTCTAATACAAATTGAGAGCCCCCAGCTTGTTCTGCCCTCCATTCCAGGTTGACACCTACTGCCCCTTCCGCTAAGCCTTCCTGCTTCCCTTCCTCTGTTCCGTCATTTCTGCGGTCCACCTGGCGTCATCTTTTTCACTCCTGTTTCCCTGTCTCCAGATGTCCTGGAGTCAGTCACTCTCAGTGTGCATCTCCCAGTCTCTGGGTCCCCCACCGAGGGGGCCCATTAACCACCTCCCGGGGCCCCACTGGTTGCCACGGCTTCTCCTCTCTGTGCCCTTGCTCCTTTCCTCTGGCCCAGCCCTCACTGCCCAGACTCCTTTCCCTAGTCAGTGGCACCTGGTCTGAGCCCTGAGCGGCTCAGCTTGCCTGAGCTTGTTTAGTCTGACTCTTTTAGCCCGTTAGCAGCTTAGCCCCCCCCCCCCCCACCTCTCCTTTGAGCCCTCCAGTAAACAAGAAGATCAGCACAGACCTGACAGCTGTTTGGGGGCAAGTGTCTGGCCAGGCCAGGCATGAGAAAGGGGCTGCATTCAACACTTCCTACTCCTTCTTCAACTCAGGAAGTTCTGGGCCCTCTTTCCTGGCTATGTGCCTCAAGGCCACATTCCGTGGACGTGTGTGCAATTCCCTGTCTCCATGATCCCCATTCCCATCTGTGGCCTTGTTCCCAGGCCTTGGTTCTTCTGCAAAAACAGCTAGATCCAAGCAATTACACTGAGAAGCCTTACTACTTAAATCATGACAATGGTCTCTGCTCCACGAAATGCAGGACAGATGTGGGAAGAGGGTGATGTCATTTGATCTAGGTCTTCTTTTTTTTTTTTTTAAAGATTTTATTTATTTATTTGAGAGAGAGAGAATGAGAGATAGAGAGCACAAGAGGGAAGAGGGTCAGAGGGAGAAGCAGACTCCCTGCTGAGCAGGGAGCCCGATGCGGGACTCGATCCCAGGACTCCAGGATCATGACCTGAGCCGAAGGCAGTCGCTTAACCAACTGAGCCACTCAGGTGCCCATGATCTAGGTCTTCTTATATGTGTGTACTGAGCATGGTAAGAGAGGCCCCCCCCAACACACACAGAGAGAGAAAGCCGTGTAAACTGTAGGTATTCTGTAGACCAGTGGTTCTCAAACTTCAGTGTTCATCAAAGTCCCCTGAGGGCTCATTAAAACACAGATTTTGGGGATCCCATCCCCAGAGTTTCTGATTCAGTGGGTTTGAGGTGAGGCCAGAGAATATGCATTTCTAGCAAGTTCCCAGATGCTGTGGCTGGTTGGGGGAACCATACTTTGAGAACTACCGTTCTCATCTGAATCTACCAGTTGGGGCCAGGTTAATTTTTGTAACTGTTGATCCTTGGGGCTGATGGACACCCAGGTGTCTCTCTGACTTGGGACAGAGGGCCTGTTAACCCCATGGGAACGTTTGGGTATCCTCACTAGGTAAGGAATAGCCGTTAACTCCTGGAGTTCTACTCTAGCACACACCCTGTTTTAAACAGCTTCAGACAGGTTTAAACACCTCCTTAGCTAATTCCCAGTATCCCCGTTCCAACTTCTACTCAGGGATGAGAGCTCTAAGAGGTGTTAAGGGATTAGGCTGAAAATGTAGGTCACCCCCCAGCCATCTGGGAACCAGGATGGTGAGAGAGGAAGAGAGAGGGGCAGAGACACATGCAGGGAAAAGGCGAGGGGAAGCAGAGGGCGTGTGAGGGCAGTTACAGAAGTGTCTTGGTTGGACGGATTGGTGGTGATTAGATTTCCATGGCCCGAGGTGGCCCGGAAGGAAGGAGCAGAGATCCCCACTCTCCCTTCTGCTGCTCCTTCGTCTGAGCTGGGCAGCCTGTCCAGGGACTGGGTCAGCAAGAGCGGGAGAGGCGGAGGATTGGGTGGCCAAGTCCCGGGCATTCATCAAGGGGACGGGTGCCTGTCTTTCTGATACGAGAGCTGTGAGGGGTGTGGGGCCTCACAGTGGCAGTGAGGCAGGGGACAGAAATGTGAGGTTTCCCGAGCACGGGAAAAAGACCCAACTGGCTAGGTCAGAGTGGGTTCGGGACCACTTGGACTCCCGCAGACACTGCCACGGTGCTGTTGAGCGTTGGAGGGTGAGGGCGCCGGGAGCTTCTCTGGGCCTCTCTTCCAGTCCCAGGCTCTCAGTTGCTGAGCGCTGCGGGTGGTGTTCACACGAGTGTGGCTGGCCAGGCCAAAGCCGCTCTCTGTACCGGGGGACTGAGCATCTGCGAGACGGACCATCAGTAAGGAGCTTTGTTGGGGAAGATGTCCCCTTTCCTTCCTTGAGAACAGGCATACTTGTCCTCTTCCCTCTTCTCATCCCCCCCAACCCCCCAGGCCAATGAGATATGCAAATGATCCCCTTACCTCATTGGCTAAAGGCCTGAGGACCACAGATGACCTCAGAGCGCTGGCCCTTTAAGAGTGTCCTGTGGGCTTGGTGCCCACAGCGCCTTGTTCTGAGTGTTCTGAGGGCAGAGGCACCAGGCCCCGCTCAATGGGGTCTCCAGTCTCTGGGGACGCTGTGCCTGCCTGGCTCTGACACTGAGCACATCGTCTCTACCATCCTCCTCGTGAGTATATTCAGGGCCTACCTGCATGCCAGGCCTCTCACCTACAGCCTCCTCCTCTGTCACTGCTGTCTGCTCTCTGTTGTCTATCTTCAAGACTCCTCACACTTCTGTCCCCTGCCCCACTCCCACTCTGACTGGCTTTATGTCCCTCACGGCTGTCACGGCGGAAAGAGAAATAACCCTCCTCACTTAGCTCTTCATTCAGTTCTCTCTGGACGCCTCTCTCAGTGTTTCGCCATCTCCTCCCTGCCAAGGATCATTCCTTCAATCTGTGTCTTTGTTTCTACCACCGCTGTTCTCTCAAGGGTGAGGGGCTCAATAGATAGGGCAACAACCCTTTCCTGGGACAGGAAGAGCGAAAGACTTGTCCTTCCCCCCCACCTCTCTGGGCAGAGCCTGAGGGTCTGAGAAGTCGTTAGAAAGAGGGCTACCTAGGCTTGAGGTGTCAAGATGGAGCCAAATGCCAAGCTCTGGGGATGAGCACTCTCTGCCTTGCCCCTTCAGGGGCTGGCAGTGGGGCTGTTGGAACCGGGAGCTGGGCTAGAGCTTGGGAGTTCCAGGCTGGGAGGGATCTCTGAGGTTACCTAGCCTGAGGTTCCTCAGGTGAGCGCACACTCTGTGGTTGATAACAGGGAATAGAGCTCCTTGGTGACATAAGTGTGGGACACGCTGGGTTGAGGTTGAACAGATGGTTTACTGAAGGACTTCTCAGATTAATATGCTGCTGTGCTTTGTGAATCTGCAGAACGTGGGGATGGGAGGCAGCATTTCTCGAAATTATCTGAGCATCGACTTCTTCTTGGGTATTTCTCAGACTTAGGATTTCCCAGAACACTCTTTGGGAAATGGTAAAGTCTAACTGGCTTTATTGAACAAAAAGAGAAACTGGGGTCAGAAAGGGGGAGGTGATCTGTCCAAGTTCACACAACATAGCAGGTTCTGGATAGAAGGAGGAAAACCAATTTTAGTTGGTTCCCTTTGGAGAGATTGGCTTGGGGAAAGAAGGTCACCACTCAGTCCTAATCTTTCTAGAACCGATTCTAGGACCTTTCTTTTTTCTTTACAAAGTCTCATGCTCCTATAAAAGGGATTAGTTGATTGATTAACCCATAGAACAGATGTGCACTGAGGACCTTCTATGTGCAAGGCATCTATCTAGGTGTTCTGAAAGAGAGGTATAACAACTTGTTATCCTTATACATTAAAATTCATGGCATACATGCCTTCCCATTGTCCTAAAATAGACACTCTGTCACAGTTAATTAAGCAAAATTTTTTGATTGCTTGGAAATGGAATGATGTCTCTTGAGATGACAGCCTCTCAGTATGTCCCAGCACTAGAGCTGGGAGCACTGCCATATTCCTCTTGTTTTTCATAGCTCCCAGAGGCACCAGTGGGGCCAGACGCTGTGCCATCTATCCTCTTCCTCAATCAGGCCTCTGAGCTGCTTGCCCCCAGTCAGGAGCCCCTGCCACCTGAAAAGGTGCTCCAGCCCAGAGGTGACTCTTTAGGGAACAGAGTTGCACCATCACCCGGGCTTTCCAGAACTCTGGCTCTCCAGGGCACTTGGGCTTTGGGAGAAGCAGGTTCTGGTGAAGGAGGCTGGCAGGCAGCCTCCAGGTGCTCCAAACCTCTCCTCTGTTTTTGCAGGTGCACCCCTCCCAATCCAGCCCCAGAATGGCACTGCCTCCCAGCCCCCTGGCTATGGAATATGTCAATGACTTTGACCTGATGAAGTTTGAGGTAAAGCGGGAACCCTCTGAGGGGCGATCTGGCCCCCCAACAGCCTCACTGGGCTCCACACCCTACAGCTCAGTGCCTCCTTCACCCACCTTCAGTGAGCCAGGCATGGTGGGGGCTACTGAGGGCCCCAGGCCAGGCCTGGAGGAGCTGTACTGGCTGGCCACGCTGCAGCAGCAGCTGGGAGCTGGGGAGGCACTGGGGCTGAGTCCTGAGGAGGCTGTGGAGCTGCTGCAGGGTCAGGGTCCAGTCCCTATTGAGGGGCCCCACAGCTACTATCCAGGGAGCCCGGAGGAGACAGGAGCCCAGCATGCCCAGGTGAGTGATCACTGAGTTGCCCTGAGGGGAGGCAGGGTGAGGGAGGACAGCCCAAGAGAGGAAGGAGAATTCCTGGACTGGGTTATGGACTGGGGAAGAGACAGAGAGCAGGAGAAAAGGGCCCTTGAAAGAAATCAGAGAAAACTACCTTCAGCTCCCTCCCCTTTTTCCAAATGGAGAGAAATGGGTACTCCGAACCAGGAGGAAGAGGGAGAAGACTGGGTTAGAAGAGGACCAAAAGGGGAGAGTTGAGAATTAATGGGGAGCGGTTCTTTACAGGGAGGTAAATACACTCTGTGGAAACCAAGGAAAGAGTTGTGTGGGGAATGGAGTGGAGTTGAGACTGTGGGAACGGGAATGAGGTTGGCCTTTTCAAACATCGTGCTTCCCCAGCCCCCAATCTTCTCAGGAAGGATTGGGACTCATCCTATTAATTATAGACACAGATGGGAGTGTTGAGGGCATTAGGATGTAATCCAAATCCTTTGAGGGTCACAGGGTTGCGGCCTTCAGGACAGGGGAGCGAGGTGCATTGGCGGGGCGGGGTCTGCCTGGGCGCGTGTCCACTGGACACCAAGAGAGCCTGGAGCGGGACGACGAGGACCGCGCAGAGTTGGCGCGGGTTTCCGACTCGCGACTGGCTCACCCGACCGCGGGAGGCGGGGCCTACAGCGCGGGGCGGACCCAAAGGGGCGCGCGCTCCCCGAGGAGGAGGGGCTTGTTGGGACCTGGGGCGGGGTCTGGACTTGCGGGGTGGATTAGGTGGAAGGGCGAGCATCGGGTAAGGCGGGGGCCGGGGGCCGGGGGCGGAGCCTCCCCGGGGGCGGGGCAGTCCCGCCGGCGACCAGAGGGTGGAGCCGGGCGGGCCCCCGGCGCTGACCCGCTCTCCGGCCGCTCCCTCTGCAGCTGGCCGAGCGGTTTTCCGACGCGGCGCTGGTGTCGATGTCTGTGCGGGAGCTCAACCGGCAGCTGCGGGGCTGCGGGCGCGACGAGGCGCTGCGGCTGAAGCAGAGGCGCCGCACGCTGAAGAACCGCGGTTACGCGCAGGCCTGTCGCTCCAAGCGGCTGCAGCAGCGGCGCGGGCTAGAGGCCGAGCGCGCCCGCCTGGCCGCGCAGCTGGACGCGCTGCGGGCCGAAGTGGCCCGCCTGGCCAGGGAGCGCGACCTCTACAAGGCTCGCTGTGACCGGCTGACCTCGAGCGGCCCCGGGGCCGGGGACCACGCCCACTTCTTCCTCTGAGCGGCTAGGGGCCACCGAGGGGTGTCCTGGGGGGGATGGAGGGGCACCACGCAGGAGGCCACTGTACCGTTCACTAGATGGTTACTCAGCGCCTTCTGGTGCCAGACACTCCGTGGTATGACTATACATAAATATCCCCGAACTTCCGGGACCCTCAAGGCATGCTCCGAGGTTAGATGCTGGTCATTTTCTGGGAGAGAGGTCTTCTCTCCTCACGCAGGCAGCACACAGAACCCTCCACCTCCTGTTCCACCCCACATGACCAGGACACCGAGATCTGGAGGAGCCAGTGCCGGGCACTGTGGGGGAGGGGGGGAGGGCGGGGAGGCGTGGATGATGGCTGGGTGACAGCGAATGGGAGGCGAGGGAGAGGTGTGACTCCCCCTCAGTTTAGATTTTAATTCAAGGTTTTCAACCTGTAGTGCATTAAGGCGGTAATTAGCAATGAAGCTGTCTTTTCGTTCCGAGGCTTGGAAACTCCCCATTTTAGGACTACTGCATTTTCAAGATCTCAGTTACCAACAGCAAGACAGACTAGGAACTCTATCCAAGAGGCTTTCCTCCCACCCAACCCGGTGGCCTCCAGCGCCCAGAGCAGCAAAGGCCTGAAGAGCTCTGGGAGTGGTTGGTGTGGGCTGGGAGAGAACTCTGGGCAGGAGTCTGGGGACCTGGGTGCTAGTCCCAGCTCTGCCACTGGATACCTCTGTCACCTTGAGAAAACCACTTGCTCCCTGGGTTTTGGTTACCTGCTCTAATCCTGGGTTGGAGACTTCTGACACCTTTCCAGTTCTGGCATCTCCTTGGTGTGGGAGCCCCAAGAGCCTCCCCAAGAAGCCCCCAGGACGACCTCACCGAAGGGACTACCTGTCCTGCTCCTGCTTCCTGATTGAAGCCTCTGCATCGGATGAGCCCCCGTACTGGTCCTCTGCTGCTCCCTCCAGGCTGCCTTGGCCTCCAGACCTGCATAGGGTACCCTTGCTACCTCCTGCCTTGCTGAGGGCTGGGGTGAGATTTTACCCAGTATGACAAGATGCTGAAAGAATGCAGATTTTGTGAATTAAACTTGAAGTTCAGGCAGAACTTGATACTATTGGCTAAATGTTCTTGCCATTTAAGAAGTGTTCATTCTTTAGCCTTGCTCCCGGCTTGTGTGTGTGTGTGTGTGTGTGTGTGTGTGTGTGTGTGTGTGGTGAGTCTCAGTTCCGCAGGCCCAATGAAAATGGGGTGGAAGGGTGGGGATTGGGCCAGATGGAGCCTCCTCCTCCTCCCACCATTGCACAGAAGCCCAGAAGCATCAGTGACTGGGCCAGGCTTGCCTATGGCTATCCTGAGGTCCCACAGTTGCCATGGTTACCCAGCCCTCTGGTTCATCTGCCTACAGAGAGAGTAGGCGGGGGCTCTGGGCAGAGCAGAGGCATTGAGCTAGGAGCAGCTACCTCACCAGCCACTGTCGTAGGTCCTCTAAGGGACATAATAAATAGGGAGAAGCAGTTGAGGGTGGGGAAGAGGCTCCCATATGTCTCTCTTCCTTTCTGCCCCCTCTATCCACCCCTTCCCCAGCTGTCTCTTCCCATCACAGTTATTCCCTCCTCCCCCTCCTCTAGCCCAGCTTGTCCCTCTTCCACTCAGGAACCTGCAATCGTAGGCATCTCCTCCATCTCCCCCAGGATTTCTTTTTCTTCTCCTCTCCTTCTCCACCACTGGCCATTGGCCACCCTCTCTAGCTCTGGCTGAGTGGCTCACAGCACATTTGGCCTCTCCTCCTTCATCTCCTTCATCATTGAGGGAGAGGCTGGGGCAGGGAGGGTCCCTCCAGGATCCTGTCTTTTCTTCCCTGGCTCTGGATATCACCTGTGTTCTCACCTGCTCTCTGGAGCTTCAATCCAGACCCAGCACTGCTCTTGCACTCCTTCCTTAACTGGCTGAGGCCCTGCACAGCACACACACATGGGCAGAGACGCCATCCCCAGGAACCTACCCCCATACACACAATCAGCCCACGTATACATACACCTGGGGCTCAAGATGAGGCTCGTACAGAAGTTGCACACTAGTGATTTAGGGTGTGGGCACTTCAGTCAGATGGGTCTGGGCTCAATTCCAGGCTCACCAGTTCTTTGATGATGGGTGGATTTAAATGAAGCCTCATTTGATTTGAAGAAAAATGGGGAAAATGATGCTAACTACCTAGTGAGAGTGAATGCATTTAAAGCACGTAGCACAAAGTTTCACACATGGTGAAAAATAATGTTCACTGCTGTTGTTAATGTTATTAAGGGTACACAGCCTGACTTTCTGAAACATTAAGGCCACACTCGTGGAGAGGCAGGGATGTGCAGTGCATGAACACATGCGCACATTCACACATCCAGGAAAACCAGGCTGCGCAGACCTCAGATGCCCCCTCTGTGTTCATAATCCACTCAAAGACCTGCTGCCCTCCTTCAGTCCCCCCAACACCCCTGCTTGGCCCGCCCCACAGCTGTGTGGGGGCTGGAGTGCAGCTCCTAGGGGGCTCAGCTGGGCTTCTCTAGAGACAGCTGCAAGAGGGCATCAACCTGCCCCTTTGACAGCCCCTCATTACCACCCCGCATCTCTGGTAATTAACCTCCATGGTGCTGGGCCCCCTGGGGTTGGGAGGTGAGGGTAGGGGCTCCTCAGATCCCACTAGCACACAGTTGGGGTGAAACCGCTGAGATACCAGGCTGCGTGGGAGCTCTGGGTCAGATCTGAAAGGTGCTGGTCCTCATTTCTTAATGGTGTGTGTGGATGGGTGGGCGTTATGGACTGTCCATGGACATCTGAGGCATGATAGATAGAGGCTGAGGTGCTAGGAGTGGTTCCCTTTATTAACGACCAGAAAGTCAGGATCACTGAAGAAAATCACAAGGCTGAGGGGTATGGGGCCTGGAGAGAAAGAGCAGGGCTCACCACGCACTTCCAGGACCTAGGGGCCACAGCTGGTCCAAGAGGGAGAGGCACTGGTCACTCGAGTCACAAGGGTCAGGACAGGCACCTGGGACAGGGTGGGATAGTCATCAGCACCTTCCTCCACACCACACCGAGCCCAGATGCGCTCCACCAAGCCCCACCTTGCGCCCCTGTCCACTCCTTTGGGCCCCCGGGACTCACTGAGAGGCTGAGGGAGGGCTGATCCGGTGGGAGGCAGTCACGGGCTAGGGCTGGGGGTCGTGGCCGGTGTGCAGGGCCTGGGAGCCCCGGGGCTGATGCCCTGGCTGGCGTAGTACTCCACCACCTGCCTGGGCACCTCAGCCAGGACGCACTTGGCAAGCGCAGAAGGTGCGGCCTGGGCGTGGGGGCGGCGACGGGGTTAGCGGGTTAGCTGGCCGGAGAGTGGGGGGCGGGGTCAGGCAAGGGGGCGGGGCTTAGGGGTGGCCTGCGGGGCTCCAGCGTCCTCCGCAGGCCACCAACCCGGTGTGGGAGAGACGGGTCAGATTTGAGGGCCTGAGGAGCTGAGGAGTCCTTCGGCCGGGAGGGGGCGCCGGGCACTCACATCCTTGAAGTCCCGAAAGGGCACGAACTGGACGATGTCGCGGGCCGCAGGCACCCCTCGGGGGCAGCGCAAGGGACCGTCGTCGCCATCCAGCAGCCGCATGTCGGAGAAGTCGGCATTGCCCACACCCACGATGATGATGGACATGGGCAGGCGGGAGGCGCGCACGATGGCTGCGCGGGTCTCGGCCATGTCGCTCACCACGCCATCCGTGAGCACCAGCAGCACGGAGTACTTCTGAGGGCAGGCAGCGGGGAGGAAGGGTAGGCTCTGTGTGCAAGGGCGTTGGCACCCGCCCCAAGCCCAGGCCCTGGCCCGGCCCCCCCCCCCCCCCCCCCCCCCCCCGCCCCGTGAGGACACCCCGTGGGGCAGCGCCTGGTTGCCTGCTTCCTCTCCTCACCGTGGCTTGGCCAGTGCTCTGCTCGCGCTGAGCTGGCCCGGCCACGCGGTTGATGATGGGGGCCACGTTGGTGGGGCCATAGAGCTGGATCTGGGGTAGGCACCGGCGGTAGGAGGCGATGACCCCTGAGATCTCTGTAGGTGAGGAGGTGAGGCCAGCAGAGATTAGCAGGGAGCCCTTTTTGACACCCTTAAAGCAAGGAGGTCCTTCCCTGTCTCAGTTCTGCCTGGCCCCCTAAATTCCTGACTAAGTGGGCAAGCTGGATGATCCAGGCTCTGGGAGAGGAGGCTGGGCAGATGCTGGGCCAGGGGCCCAGAGTCCCAGGTAAGACAGGAGCTGAGTGGTGGGTTGGGCAGGGGCTGTGCTCAGGAGGGTGGAGTCTGTGCCCCTGCATGGGGTGCACAGGCTGTGCAAGCTGTTGGGGGGGCGGGGCTGGGAAAATCTCCCCTCTTACCTTCACATTCAGGGTTTTCCGGGTCAAAGTTGATAGCAAAGTCATGGGACACCTGTGAGGGTAAGGTGAGAGCAGCAAGATCTTTCCTCCTACTCTCCCACCAGATCCTCCCTTCCTCTCAAACCCAGCCTACCTCAAAGTTGGGGGGGATTCGAGCGCCAAAGCCGAATGCTGGAAACCGCTTATCACTGAGGAGAAGAAAAGGCTGTGGGGGCCCATCGGGCAAGGCCTCCCTCCCCGTCTCCCCCCTCCCCAGCCTACCCTCCTCCCACCTGTCATAGTCCTGGCAGATGCCTCCCACTGCGCGCAGGGCCTGAAGGTAGTGGTTGGGCTGGCGGGGGCTGAGGCAGTGTAGGGACTGGCTGCTCCTTGGGTCCCCATTGGAGGCGGTGAAGTCGATGGCCACCTGGTGGAGGTGGGGAAAGGGTCACCCTGCATCCATGAGAGCTCACAGAGAGGCTAGCCCGGAGCTAGGGTCTGTAGGGAGGACTAAGGTATATCCCGTCAAGCCCACAGGTAGCCCCATCATGGAGTGGGGTGAGGGGTACAAGATGACGATGCTAAGGGTCCCGAGAGGCCCCCAGGAGGGGCAGGGGGGGTTGGGGCTCCTTCTGTTCACTGTGTGTTTAGCCCCTTCCTCTTGCCCGTGTCCCCTATACCCCTGGGCCTTTACCGTGAAGCTGATCTGGCAGCCGCCCATGATATAATCCAGGAAGGTGTGCACCTTCTCCACCTAGCAGGAGGGGAAGAGGTAAAGTAGCACCATGGTCCTTTGAGGAGAGAGCTGGGTGGGGCTTCTGTGGGGGAAGTGGAGGGCAATTTCTGAGGTTGAAGTTCCCGGTGGGATAGGGCAAGCGTTCTCAATTCTCAGAAGAGGAGAAACTGGTCTTTGAAACAAGGACAGGGTTGAATCTGAGGGTCTGACGTGAGGTAGGCACTGGGATTTACCGTGCACTGGGCCAGCACTACGGTCCCCGAGCTCTTGTAGTTCTTCTTCTTATCCCGGTACTTGGGGTTGATACAGTCCCACTGCATCTAGACCCCCCCACACACCCCACAAGCCCAGAGTCACAGTTCCATCGTGACCCCTTGACTCCCTTCCAGCAGAGCCTCCCAGACCAAGACCCCCAGGGCTCCGTCCTTAGACTGAACCCGGGTACTTTCCACCCTCTCCCCCATCACGTATACTGGGCTCTTCGGCCCTCTCAGAATTCTCCCAGGGATCTTGGTGGCACCTCCTGCCCAGGGTTTGCTGTTCCTTCCTGCATCTCCTGGAAGGTGCTGGTGAACTCGCCGATGAAGTCATGCTTCCCGCTCGAGTCATAGTCATACACCAGGAACTGAGAAGGCAAGGAGGGGAGGGGAGAGGGTCAGGGCTGCTTTGCTGTGGTTGCTGGGGGCAGGGGAGGGATTGAGGGAGGTGGGGGCTACCAGTCCCGGGGACCCCAGCAGGTGTCCTCAGCCTGCCCAAAGAGGCTACCTGCTGATCTTTATTCTTTGGCTCCATCTGGCAGGGACTTTGGCCTTGATAAAAGGTACACAAAGTGGGAACGTTGAGCTGGGCCTGGGTCTTTACCCCACTGTGGGAAGGGCTTATCACATGAGGGAGATGGAAGGGTCTTGACACAGGGCAGTGTCTCAGACAGAGGCCGGCTGCTCCGGTCGGCTGTCCTCTCTTGGCGGGGGGGCTTCACCTTGAGAGGCCGGTGGCCGTCACAGCTGCAGAGCGAGTGCAGGGACAGGCGGAATGGCTCCCAGCTGGGGTTCAGGTTGTTCTTCACCACCTTGGAGAGGCACCAGAGAGCTGGTCACCTCCTAGCCACATCCCCTTACTCTGCTCTTCCTTCCTCCCTCCCCATGGCCCCAGTCACCAACCTCAGTCCTCCAGACGAGCTGGTCACTCTGGTCCCCATCGGTTTTATAGATCTCCATGAAAGGGTCAGACTTGCTGAACAGATCCTGCGGATGCAGAGGAAAGGACCCATGAGCCTGGTGAGGTCGGCAGAGGGAGGCGGCTAACACTGAGAAGGGAGCAGCACCGACTGGTCTTGAGTGGGGTCCTAGGCGCTCTAATAAGGAAGACGGTGGGGGGGGCTAGACTCTGGGGCTCCAACCTTGTTGTCCAGCTTGTGGGCTCTGAAGGTGAGCTGCACATAGTCATTGGTGCCAGATACCTCCTCGGCCACAATCTGCAATGGGGATACAAGTGGCAGGATTTCTCCCTACCTCCCAAAGGGCCACATTTTGCCCTTTCCCTTAGGTGGGGACCAGTCCTGGACATAATGTCACCATGGATGTCCATGCAGGGGGCATTGAATGCCCCACCCAAGGCGGGGGGTACAGGTGACCCTGCCTACCGTGATGGTGGACTTGCCCGCAGTCTTCCCATTCTTCAGCAGCAATGGCTTAGTGACCTTGGTTTGTGACACGATCTGGAGATGGAAGTGGAGGGAGCCCCAGATGTGACACCCCCCACCTGCCTTGGCCAGGTAACAAGGGATGGGGTAATAAGTGTCCTTCGAGTGCTCACAGGGGCTGTACTTGGGCTAGGGTTGGACTTAATTTCCACAGCAACATTAAGAGTAGGCACTGTTTAGATGAGGAAACTAAGACTCAGAGAGGTTAAGTATCTTGCCCAAGGCTGCACAGCAGGGAATGGGGGAGATGGGGTCCAAGGCCCAGACTGAACTCGCTCCAGAGCTGATTCTCTGTTATTTTGGCTTTCAGAGGCAGAAGCTGACTGGGGGCGGGGGGTGGATGGGAATGCAAACCTGGCCCAAGGTGCATTCTGTTGAACCAAGGAAGGTGTCATTGCTGGGGCCGGTGGCTCCGTCCTCAGCGTCAAACACGTGGAACTGCAGGGGCTGCTTCTCCTCAAAAAAGTACTCAAGGGCCAGCACCCGGGAGAAGACCGGGCTGGAACAGGAGCGTAGCACCTCCGTGCGCTCCACCTGCGGCAGGAGGGGCGAGGGCCCTCTGGGAACCCAGGCTTCTTTACCCTGCCCGGGACCACCCTGCTCATGCTAGCTTTCCTCGGGCTCCCCCATCCCCAGTGACTAGCCCTTCCCTTGCTAGGTTCGACCCTGAACTCAGGGTGCTGCCAGCCCCCTGAACCATCATCAGTCCTTTGGGGCTCCCATAAGGCCTTTGGGAGCTGTGCCACTTCCTCTGGGCCCATCTCAGGACCCTCTGGGACTCTGCGGACTTTGGAAGCTGTAAAATGGTTTGTGTTTGTAATGACGGCACACCTATCTCCAGGGTTACCCCCACAGCCTAGAGGAGGCCCCTCAGGATCCTCACATTCCCCTATGAGGCTTTCCTTGTCCCTTCCCAGCCCCCCTCCTTCCCAGGCCAGGAGGTTAGTTAAGATAAGACCCGAGCCCATTCTCACCTCCACCCACTGCTCATCAGAGTAGAGCTTGAGCAGCACGCAGGGGTGGGGCTTGGTGAGTGTGTCTCTGTCCAAGAGGCCATGGCAGGACACCCGCAGCTCCACCCGCGAGGCCCCCAGTGTCATGGCTGGGGGCTCAGGCACCCATCCCATCTCAGGGTCCGACATGTCACTGTGGGGACAGAGCAGATGGCCTGGACACTGGAAAGGGAACATCTGCTAGGGGAGGGGTCTGTCTTCTGGGAACCTGGGCCCCACTCCCACCTTGTCCTGCTTCCTGAGGCCCTAGGAGCTCATGGATCTCCTGCTTCCCCCCTACTCACCCCCATGCTTGCCCTCAGCTTGGCTTCCCTGGAGCTGTGAACAGGGAGAGCGGAGGACCTGAGCCTCCCACCCTTGCACAGCCCTGGGCCTCTGTCTCCCCTGCTGGCCTACTATGCGTGGATGGGGCTGGAGAGAGCTTGGGGTGTGTGTGGGGTTCCTGGCAGTCTTGGCTCCTAGGCCATTGATTGATTCAGGCTTTCTGCTACCTCAGCACCTTCTGCTATTTCCCGACTGATGTCTGAGCCAGCACTGCACTCAGTCCTGGCACGAGGGAGCTGAACTGGGGCAAGGGGGTGGGGAAATGGGTGGAGGAGCCCCTGGAAGCCTGAAGGGAACGAGCCTCAGGAACAGAGTCTGCAGTGGGCAGGAGGAGGCAGGTCGTAAGATGCCCGGCGGGGCTGTCCCTCTCCGCCTCCCCCCACTCACCTTCTGGGTGGCTTATGGCAAGGGAAGGGTGCTGGGCTTGGGCCGGTAGAGACAGAGCCCTGTCCCTGCTGAGAGCCCCTCCAGGTTCCTGGCAGGGGCTCCCACTATGACAACTCTCACTTCCCTCCCCACCTCCCCTGTTCTCACACTTCTTGGCAGCACTGGCACTGTCTCTTAGCGACAGGATTTTTGGGGAGCCACAGCCCCCTCCATGCTGCCCGTGGGATGCACGCATACCACCCTCCCCCAGCAGTGGTACCAAGCCTCGGGCAGCAGCAGGCAGGGGTATGCTGGCCCGAGTTCACGGCCGGTCAGTCCATCTATCTGTGTCTGTCCACATCGCTGGGTGAGGCTGTCTGCTCCCGTGTCGTGCTTCCCCCAAGCGAGTGTGCGTTGGTGTGTCTGAATGCCCCCGCCCTGTGTGTCTGTCCCCTAGCCGTGTGTCTGTATCCAGGAGGGTGTGCCAGTTCCCGTACCTCCCTCAGAACTGGGACCCTTCTCTGGCTGGGTACCCCCCTCCCCATAGCGCGTATCTTTCTGGATGTGTGAGGGAGGGTCTGGGTGGGTGGGTGGGGGTCTCTGCCTTCCAGCCACAAGTCTCCCAGTTCTTGCAGGGTCCCTGAGATGGGCAGGGGCATGGGGTGGTGAGGGGATCCGGCAGGACTGGAGACCTCTCTGGGGGCCGGGGGAGACGTTGTTATGGAGACGGGGCCAGGCTGGGCCAGGCTGGGGCTGAGCTAGGGAGGAAGGGGAGGCTCACCTGGGCTCTAGTCGGGGGCTCCTCTCTCCGGCTCTCTGGCCCTGGCCCTGACTCCCTTGCTGCTCCAGCCGCTGGCGCCGGCTCCGGCTCCGGCTCTGCTGCTATTTATGGGGCCTGGATGGGGAGGGGTGGGGGGGCCGCAGCACCAGCTCCCCCCGCACAGACCGGTTGGGAGGGAGAAGAGGGGAGGGGCAGGGCCATTGCCTGGGAGGGAGCCACAGAACCGGGGGAGGAGGGCGGGCCGGGGGCGGCTCAGAGGCAGGACCCCCACAGACACAGTGACACACATCTTCCCCTTCACACCACACCCACAGCCCTGCACACATTGTGGCAGTGCGTGCACGCACGCACGCACACACACACACACACACAGATTCGCGCGGGGAGATGATGGAGACACATGCACCCACGACTCATGGGCTCACACGTACCCTGACACACACAGGCGCCAGCACATAAACTCACTGTGACACCACGACAGTTACAGCCCCACAGATACACATAAGGAAACACACCCAGTCTCATAGCGCTCTCCACATCGCGCTTGTCGAGGATATTCGCAGTAACACATAAAGGAACACGGGGCTATACTTGTCACACACACACCCATTCACACCAACCCAAACACAACAGAATGGAGATCTTCACGTGCTCCTTCGAAACCATCCCGTACCACGCGACATCTCATAGCTTGGAGAATGAGGTCCGGTTCCCTAGCTGCTTTTCAACAGCGACACACAAAGAAACGGATGCAATTGCTTACATCGTCTCCCATCCCGAAGCAGGGGCTGCCAGGAGGGAGATGTGCTGAAGGGGGCTGATTCCAGAGGCATCTTCCCAGTGCCCGCAACTCACCCCACACACCCCCCCCGAGATTCAACGCGTGTGGTCACATCCTTGTGGGAGGGGCCATGTCACACACAGATCTTGAGGTAACAAGATGTTAGTCCTTCCCTCGTGAGACTGGGGAAAGTGAGCGATTGCCTGGGTTGCTGCATGCCACACGTGAAGACATTTGGGTCCATGGTGACCTGGGATGAGTCCACGAGAGGGTTCACTGGAACATCTTTACCCTCCATCCTCTAAGCTACTTGCATATTAAGCTAGCAGCCATTTGTTGAACATCCCCTGGGAGTCGGGGGCTGGGGCTGCTCAGGTGATTGAGAGGTCTAGAGAATAGACAGACCCACAGACAGAGAGATGATAAGCTAACACACAAATGCGATGAAGGGTGACAGGTGCAAAATTACGGACTGGTTCAGGAAGCAACGGGTCACAGAGACGGAGGGTTCAATATGGATGAGTTAGGGGAAGTCATCAGGAAGGGCTTCACAGAGGAAGAGGCGCCTGAACGGAGCCTCGAATGCCGAGGTGGGATGTGTTGGTACACCAATGGGAAGCAATTAATTTGATCATCGCTCAAAGGTGACACTTCTATTCACCTTCAGGCCACCCTACTGTTGAGGTTTCTGACTGTTAATGGTACCCCTAAGACAACACAACACCATTTAATTCCACCCTTCGTGAGCCTGCCTGTGTGTAAGCTTGCACACACACCACACAGCACACTGCCCCCCTGCCCCCGTCTCCTCCCGGTACACCGGAGTCTTCGGATCCCACTGCACTCCCCAGAGCTGGACACACACTGGTACTGATTTCGGTCATTTTGGTCTCTGCTCCAGCCAGCTCGGCCCAGATTCCGCACATGACCCCCTGCCCCCCACTTAGGGGACACTTTTCAGTACCCTCCTATTTAGCACCTCTCAAGTCCATCTCTCTCCTGTCAGAGTCCCATCCCCATCCCTGTGGGGGATTCCTTACTTTCCCCACTGTGGCCAAGCACTGAGCATTAAAGGGGAGCAGATGGTGGGGGGTGGCGGCAGTGAATGGGGGAGACAGCAGAGATGAGGCAGGCAGTGATTTTGTTTTTTTTATTCTATACAAGGAGGGAGAGAGTCCCTGGGGATAGAGGGACAGATCCGCCCTTCCAGGAGAGGAGACGGCCCTGCCCCAAGCTCTGCCTCCCTCTCTCCAGGTCGCTCCCTCCCTCCCTGTCCTCCACCTGCTGTCCTCACACCTCATCCTGCCATCCTGCCCCTGTGGGATGGGCTGGCAGAGGGCCTGGAGGTGTGGGGGGGGGTGGGGGTCTGAGTCCTTGTGAGGCACATGTTGAGAGGAGGGCTGGGCAGGGTGCTGCAGTGGCTGTCAGTCTGTTCCTGGCTCACTGGTTCCTGCTGGGGACAAATCCGGGGAGTCCTGTTTCCTGGGCAGGGAGAGCCAGCCTCTTGGTGTGGGGTATGCCGTGTCAGGCAGAGGGGGACCGCCCTTTCGCCCACCCCACTGGCACCTGTGGGGTCAGGGGGCTGTCTTCTGTCAGGCTCGAGCTTGTCGCAGGACTGTGCCCGCCGTGTCCTCTTGGGCTTCAGGGGGGCAGTCCGGCGGCCTGGATCTGGGGGCCCTGAAATGACGGTCAAGGCAGGCCTGGCACATGAGTAGGGCTCATCGGCCGGGCACTTATCCAGGCTGTGACTCGTTCCAAGCCTGGGAGGGGGTCCTGATATGGGCAGCAAGGTCCCAGAGGCACCTGACCCCCCCCCCCCCCCCGCCTCCAGCCAGGGGGCAGACCTTGGACCTCAGGCTCCTCCTGGTCCTGCTGTGAGCCCATCCTCAGCCGGGCTTTGTTCATTCCTGCGGCTGCACCCCCAGCCTCAGCCTCCTCCCTGCTCCCTGGCTCCTGGGGGGGGCGGCGGCCCCTGGGCACAGCCACAGGCTTGGGGGGCCGTGGAGCTAAAGGGGGGTCCTGCAGCTGGCAGAAGAAGAAAAATGCTGGGTCAGTTAGTCTTTTCACCTCGTCGCACGGCCTCTCCCGTCCTCCTTGCCGGCCCTCACCTTGGCATTCCTAGCGGGGACGGTCCTCTCTGGGAATAGGGCCCCCTCCTTGTCCTCCTCCCCGTCCTGAGAGGCGGGGCTGGGGCTCTGGCAGCTGTGGTTGGGGGCACTCTCCTCAGCTGGGGGATGGGAAGAGAGGAGAAGCTGCAGGAAAAGGCATTCGGGAGGCCAGGACTTTTCCCCTCCAAGTGAGTGCATTTGCTCCCGTGTCTCTGCCCTGCACGGCCCCTGCTCTCGTGTTTCCACAGGCCTTGGTCTCCAGGATTGTCCTGAGCCCATCAGCTTTCGGGGGGGAGGGGGCGCTCTGGCCTGGCTGTTCCTCTTGAAGAGCAGGGCCTGAGCCTGTTTCCGCTGGGCAGAGCCAGGGCCCAGGGACTGCTGGGCCCGCAGGCGTGGCTGCCCAGCCAGGCCTGCAGTGCCCCGGGGCCCTGCCAAGGCTGCAACCTGGCATTCCCAGGACTCTGTCTGCCAGTCTGATTTAGATGGTGAGAGCCTTGGGGAGAGATGCCCTGGCACCCTCCCCCCCCTGCCCCCGGGCGCCTCTGTGGCTTTATGCAATCTGGGCCTGAGGGTGTGCCAACACCGACGGTGTTGTCTGTGTGTGTATCTGTGAGGTGTGAGTAAAAGGGGGCCTGGAGGGTGCTGGTGGTAGGTGTGTGCACAGTGGAGCACCTGACTCTTGTGGTTTCCTAAATGAGGGATGGGGCCTCGCTTTAGGTGTTTTAACGGGTCTGTGTGTGGGACGGGATAATTGGCAGAGATGGCCTCGGTGCTGGGACGGCCTCGGAGGACGGGCCGGGAGCACAGCCTCTGCGCCACGCCCTTGTGCCCCAGCCTTGGGATGGCAGTGGGGAAAGGGAGCAAGTGTCTACCTCTGTCGGGAGGTTTGTCCATGTCAATGATGTTGTAGGGTCATATTCGAGGCCTGCGGGCAATTAAGTTGATGCCAAGCTGACCGGCTTTCCTTTAGAGGCTCCTTAAGTGAAAGGTACTCCAGCAGAAAGCAAGCATCATACCACAATTTATTTACCCCTTCAGAGTCCTGAGGCCAGAAGGCAAATGACTTGCTTAAGGGCAACACTGGTGGTGGCTGAGCGGGGACTGACACCCACGGCTTCTGACCTCCAAGGCATGGCTCTCACCCCTTCCTTGTGGCACCTTTCTGAGTGGACTGAGGATGGCTTGGCCAGCTGCTTTTGGAGGAGACCGTAATGTCTGAGGTGGGTCTGGCACGGCTGGTACTTGCCTACCGTCTTACCCAGGTGAGGTGCAGAGAGAGAGAGGCCTTCTTAATAGGGGTGCCGCTCTGCTGGTGGTGGCCAGAATTCCCCGGAACCATCCACAAAGTGTTGTTCCTATCTCCTAACCCTGGCTGGCAAAGCCACTTTTGTTCTGTGGGACCTTGCTTTGGATTGGCTTGTTCCTTTCTTTTGGATGTAGCTTTGTAAATATCCGCAAACCTCTACCCTGGTGACTTCCTCACTGCCCCACCTTGGTCGTAAATTTCCCCAACGCGGGGGGCTGTGGCTTCTGGTCCTTTGGACACACCCTGGGCCTTCAGTGCGGCTGCCCGGGAACAGGCGATCCATACCTATGTGCCACGTGGCCTCGGCTCGGCGCATGGCGCTGAAGCTTGGCTTGCTGCTTTGCGGTGGTGGTGGGGGCTTCCAGGCTCCGGGCCCTGGAGTGTGGGGAGGGGATGGGAAAGGGGGAAGGGGAAAGGCACATCAGGAGGGGCCCCTGAGAGAGGGGTCAAGGAGAGGAAGTGAGGGCGACCATTCTCACCTGCGTCGTCTGAAGAGCGCCGTTTCTGCCAAGCCTGGACGCTGCCCTCCAGGTCTGGGCCTGTGCCCTGAAATGACATCTGAGTCAGGTCACAAGAAAAATGTCCTCCGCACGGGGGCTGCAGTTAACAAGGAGCTTCTGCTCTGGCATCTCACGCTGTTCTCCTGGCATTGGTCCCTAGACTCTTGGACCCTTTCCCCTCCCCCCCACAGTGGCACCCCTATCCCCTGAGGGGTGTAAGAAATGGTTTACACGAAGGAGCGTACTGTTATTTTAATAGTTCCGTGTTTATTTTCTATGTGGTAGGAAAAAAAAACATGACTAGTACAATAAGCCCACGATTTGAAAAAATGATCATGCTTAGGACCAGAGTAAGTTAAAAAGGTGAGTTGATTGAAAGAAGACTATGTAAATATAAAAATACAGGTGGTATATGGAGAAAGTAAAAATCAGTCATAAAGGTGGTAATCAAGTCACCAAAGTTTCAGAGAGGGAGGTCTAGAGGTAAGTATTTTTACGACTGCCTGCTTGGCAAGGAGGTAGAGGCTCCCGGCGGTTAGGTGACCAGCCCAGGTTTTCGTGGCCGGCAAGCGTGTGGAATGAGCAGACCTGCAGCTAACACCTTCTAACACCACAGAATCACTCCCCTGGCCCAGCAGGGACGGGGCTGGCAAGGGAAGGCAGACAGGGATCCGTAACAACGGTTGTGTGCCTGGGCTCCCCTCACCTCTCGTTTCCCGTCGAAGCTCCAACCCTTGGCTCTTCCCAACCCAGGAAGGGCAACACCATGGACCCTTGGCTGCTGTGACGTCGTCCCAGGGGCCAGGCCCCCCTCCCCTGGCTCCGCCCCCTCAGTGCCCTGGAACAAGGCCTCGGGTTTACAAGCAGCTCCTGATGGAGAAGGGGCTCTGTGGGCAGCAAGGGAGTAGGGGAGGGCCCCTGCCCCCCCCAACCCCAGCCCTGGGGCTGCCCTGCCCCAACCCTCTGACTCTCCTCTGACCCTCCAGCCCTCCTCTGAGGAGTCCTTCCTTTCCCTCCTTTGCATGCAGCTCTCCCAGCATGCACTGGGTCACCAGGCCTAGACTGCTCAAGAAGTGGGGGCCATTGGGATGACCAAAGTTCCCCAGAACCCCCGAGTCCTAGCACTGTCCCATTAACTGCCCGGGGTAGGGCAAGTGGGTGGGCTATGTACAGAGCAGCAACCGGGGACGGTGCAACACCTCACCTCACTTACCATCTTCCTGTGGAAGGAAGGCCCCCGGCTCCCCCCAAATCCAGGGAGGGGGCCGCTCTCCTCCTCTGGGCTCCAACAGGGGGAGGAGTTATTGCCGAGGCTGGGAGGATCTGGGCTGGGGGGGCTCTCCTGAGTTGGGGGTGGGGGCGGGGGTGGAGGGAGGAGGAGCCCAGTGGTGGGGGACCCTGGCCCCCGGTCCCCCTTGAAGCTCCGGGGCCGGCGAAAGTGAAACAGGCCTCTGCGCCTCTTCTTCTGGAGTGGGGGCAGCGGCGGCTCCGAGAGGCCTGGCCGCAGGGTCCGCAGAGTCCGGGGGTAGCTGGGCAGGGTCGGGGTGTGTTAGTGAGAAAGCCGTGGGCAGATGCAAACGCCAGATGTGGAGGTCGCTCAGGCTCTTAGTGTAGTCCTGGGTCTAATAAGCCTCCCACTCTCCGCTCTCACCCAGCCCCTCCTGCTGCCCCGTAGACCTTTCCATTTCCTTCTCAGGGGAGGTGGCGTCCTCACCTTCCTGTCACAATCCTCCAGCAGCCACCTTCCCCCCATCTCCTCAGCAGCTCCGTCCTCCCAGGCACCCCCACCCCCCATCCTTCTCTCAGCGTCTCCAGGTGACTCAGTTTCCTCTGGACAGATGCTGGGGAGTCTGCAGGACTGCGACAGAGAACACACCCTCCAGGCCTCTTTCCACTAACTGTCATCCCATCCCAGGGCCTGCTGCCACCCCATCCCCCCGCCCCTGTCCTCACCATCGCATGGTTCACCACCCCCACCAGCCCAGGGTGGTTCACCCTGACCCCAACCTTTCTAGCTGTCCTGAGGAGAGCCAGAGAACATGGGAGTTAAGGGCTGGCTGGGGAAGGATGAGAATGTGGGGAAACATTCCAGACAGGCCGGCTTGGGGACCCTGCCACTGGACAGGCCTCCATGATTGCTGCGAGGGCACAGGAGTCCTTCAGGGCCTCGAGGCCTGCAGAAAAGGGGACTGTGTCTAGGTGCCACACCTGGAGCTTTCATCCATGACCCTTCGGCTGAAAAAGTCCTCCAGCCCCTCATCCAGGCGTGTGGCCATCCCATTCTCCTGACGCGTCCCCGTCACTGGCACCTGCTGGGAGGAACGTCCTGGAGGGTATCTCATCTGGACCAGGAAGTCCTCCCCACTGCCCCATCCACTCGAAGCCTTCCCCTTTGGACTTGGCCTTGCCTCTTTTTGGCCCCGTGGAAATTGAGACTTCAGTCCCCCTGGGCATTTCCTAAGCTTGGTGGCTCTTGGCTCTATCCCTCACCCAAATGGGAACAGCCACTGTCTGGCAGACAGAGATTTCCTACCTGGGAAAACTGGAAAATCCCATCCTCTTTTCGGTGGCCTGCCCAGGCCCCCTGCCTGATCCCCCAAGGCTGATGTCTCTGGCATTGGGGTCCTAAAGCTAGAACCTCTGGGCTGTGGCATTGCTAAGTGAAGTTGGTCCCCTTGTGAGGACTTAGGGGACTCACACTGGGCCGACCAGGTCCTGGAGGGGTGGTCCGGGGGGGCCGGGGCCTGCCTTGTGTTTGATGCCTTAATTTATAGCCGTGAGTGGGAAGCTCGGATAGACCCTCCCAGGAGCCACTGCCGGTGGGCTGGCTGCTCCCGAGCCCTGAGAACCAGCCGGGAGGGATCCCCAGGCTCCCCAGCTGGCTTTCCATGTCCTGAGGGCTCCCACCTGTGGGCACAGCAGTGTTAGAGGGACCAGCAGGAGGCACAGGGAGAAAGCAGGCAGGAGAGACAGAATTAAAAGGAAAGGGACCAGGGCCTGGGGAGGGTGAGGGAAGCTGGCGGGTATCAGAATTGAGGCCGGGGACTCACTAATGAAGGCGGACACTGGCCGGATCTTGCGGCAGCGTTTCTGCTTTCTGATGGCCATGGTGTCCTGCAGAAATGCGAGATGAAGGGTCGGGCTGAGCTGCAAGTCCCTGGAGCCTCACTGGAAGCCTCCTATCCCTCACAAACCTGTCTCTTTAGAGCCCCCTCCTGCCTCCCTACCCTTGCGTGGCTGAGGCATTGGGATGAGGGAAGAGGTGAGGCTGCATTGGGGTGGGGGATGAGACCAGGCCCAGGGACAGGGGACAGTGCAGTCCAGAGACATGGAAGGGGACAGTGTTTTGGAGGTTCCTAGTTTAAAGTGGGGAGCAGGGGGAGCACTCACAATGTTGGTCCCGAGTTCATCATCTGTGGTCTCCTCATGGTCATGGTTCCGGCCTCGGCCCCGGGAGGACAGATCCTGCCCTTGGCCTGGCCCCAACGGAGGATCTGACAGTGTCTTTAGCTGGGCCAGGTGCCGGGCCTGGGGAAGGACAAATGTGAACGGGTTCCCCGGGAAACCACCCACTATCCAGGGCTTTGGGAGATTGTTGCTTGGGAGAGATGGGATGATGTGGGGTAGGGGGTGTGCCTGAGCCTGGCTGGGGTTCAGAAGCCTTACCAGGCTCTTATGGGAGTGGTACAGCTCCTGCAGGATCTCGTCCACTATGGAGTTGGTCAAGTAGGTGACGACTGAGAGCTTCACTTCACTGTGGGCACAGATGGGACTGCTCAGCCCCCCGCCTCCCTGGCCCCCAAGCCTCGGCCCTGCCCTTCCCCAGATGCCTAAGGGACTGGGCAGCTGGCCTGGCCATCCACAGAGGCACCTTAGTCTCCCTTATGTCTCCATAAAGGCATGCCCCATCCCACCCACTGACCCCCAGCATAAGTGTGTGTGGATCGGGAGAGTGAGCCAAGAGGAACTGAGGAGAAGGAGGAGCAAGGGGGCTCCAGGCCAGGCTCCTGGAGTTCCAGTAGAACAGAGCTGGGTAAATTGGGGTGCTGAGTGAACCCTGCTGGTCTCTGCTGTAAGCCCAGAAACCGGCTCTTCTTGACCTTGGCCATTTTACGGATATGTGTGATCATTTTCCTTTGCTTTGGTGAGTGGTGGCACCCAGAATGAGAGCTCTGGCGGGGGAGCAGCAAGAACTGGGGGGGCAGAGTGTAGTCCATGCACCCCTACTCATCAGTTTTGTCCATGCTTCCCAGGAGGCCATGCTCTGTTTCTGGGAGGCGATTCTTGGTGTGCGCGTGACTATGTGTGTGCGTTTACATCTGTGTGTGCACTGCCAGGCTCCTAAAGCCAGTCTCAGCACTTCCATTTCTAGGGCAAAGACCAGTCAGACCCTAAATAGCAAGGTTGCAGTTAGTTAAAGATTTATCCCTTGTAATGGAGATTATGCCATTCATTATTCATTGCTGATAGCTGGGCCCCAAGTCCCTAAGTGCTCTGGGCCAAACCCAGCCCCCATCCCCGCGCCAACCCCCTCCGCCTCTCACTCCAGCTTGTTCTGAATGTCTTGTCCTGCCTGCTCCAGCAGCGCCCCTCGGATGAAGTTCCGGGGCACCGTGACGCGCTCAGCCACATTGCTCAGCATCTTGTTGTGCCCCTCAGCCACTCGCATGGCCACGGGACATAACTCCTGTGTTAGGCTGACCATCGACTCCAGGATCACCTGGTGTGGGGGGAAAGGGGGCCAGAGCCCCAGGGGGGCACAGGGTCAGGGCTGGCGCCACACTGGAAGAGACTCTAGTCTATTCCAGCCCCGTCTAGTGAGACTGAGGGGCCCACCAACGTTCCAGGGCCGGTTGCCAGGCAGAACCTGGGACACTCAGGCTTCCCAACATTTTGGTCAGTGTCCCTTCCACCCTACCGTATGGACAGGGGAAAGTCAGTCCTCGGATCAGAGTCCAGAGGGGAGAGGTCAGAGTTGGGGGCCAAGGGGAAGCTAGCAGAAAAAAAAACCCAAGCCCTGTTTTCTAGCAATGCCTGACACCCTGGGAGGGCGGGCGGCCTCAGCTCTGCATTTCCTTCTTGTTCCCAGTAATTTCCCTGTGCTGACCTCAGCCCTCGGCTTTGAGCCTTGGACAGCAGTGGGCTTCCTCCCTCAGGACTTGCCTGCAGCTCCTTGTCCACAGCCTTGGACACCTCGCTGGCAACCGACTCCAACCTCTGCCGCACAGGCCCATCGTTGGCCAGCACGTGGCCCAGCTCGTAGAGGCTGGGGAACAGCTGAGGAAGGAAGGGGTTACCAACAGAGACTCAGAACTGGGCCCGACCACGTCCCCGGGGGCCCCGGGTTGGGAGGGCAGATGCATGGGTCAGGGCCCGGATATTCCGGGGGGGGGGGGGGTGGCCTTCCGGGGGCCTGGGGGGGGGGGGGGGGGGGGGGGGGGGGGAGCGGTGGCTGCGGAGGGCTCTCACCGCCCGTGAGTTTTTGGCGTCCTTGATGAGGTCCCGAGCATAAAGCAGCTCATCCTGCACAGGCTCCAGGGGGCACAGCCTCAGGGCCCGAACCTCCTCCTGCACTCGGCTGCACAGCCGCTGCAGCATCTGGAGCAGAGCCAGTAGAAGTGTCAGGGGGACCCTTGCACCCTCATCTTCCCAGGTGGGACCCGAGGCACCCCATTTCTGGGTCCCCTGGGGGCAGTGCTCCTGAGGCTGGCACTGACGGGGTGGTGGTGGTGTCTCTGGATGGCCTGTTCTCTCTTCTTCTTGGGAGGCCCTGGAATGTCCAGGGGAGTTCCCGCAGTCCTGCACACTCCTTGTCTGGGGCCCCCCACATGTTCTCGCCAGTTCGAGGCCAGGCCCCAAACATCCTGTCTTCTGCTCTCCCACCGCCCAGTCCAGTGACGGCTGCCACAGAACGCCTCCTTCATGCCCCGCCCCCTGTGCGTGTGCATGCTCCATCACGTCGCACCTGAGCCCCGCGTGCCCCACGCATGCCCCGTGTGTCCCAGAGGGAAACGTTTACTTGCTCGGCGCTGCTGGTCACCAGGCCCTGCTGCAGCCGGAAGGCCTGCTCCTGGGGGCATGTCTGGGAGTGGTTGTTCCTCACCAAGCACCACTGGATCTGGAGAAGCCAGGGTGGGAGGGGTCAGGGCCTGGGATGTGGGCTGGCCCTTGCCCCCTGCTGTTCTGCCCCCCCCCCCCCCCCCCCCCCAGCTGAGGCCTCTACCTTCTGCCAGACATCCTCGGTGCGCTCGGGGGCGCTGCGGTAGGCTTGGGAGATGTCGCTCACGGGGAAGGACATGAAGCGGAGCGTGTGGTTGCTGTGAGGCACAGTGGCACAGCTTTGGTGAGGGGAAAGGTGAGGAGGGGCCCTTGCTCCCCAGGGCCCCCTTGCTGACCATTTCCCTCACCCTTGGCCTTTCTTAACATTTCTGTGCAAACAGGTTGAGCAAGCTGGGGTAGGGGCTGGTGTAGCAGTCCTGGTCCAGGCCCAGGGAGGCTGGGGCTGGGGTCAGGTCAGAGCCCTGGTCCGCTCACCTCTCCAGGGCCCTTGCAATGTCCAGAAAGCCCAGGGCAGATGTGTTGTTCCGATCCCATAGGATGGTTCTAAGGGAGACAGTGCACGGCAGCTGGTGACCCCTCCCTCACACAGCCTGCTCTGGAGTCCTCCCTCCTTTCCTGGGTGATGGGGCTGACTCCAAGATGGTTCTGGGCCTGAGGGTGCTCGGAAGCCAGGGTACAAGCCTTGCCACGGGGCAAGCAGGGAGGGCATGTGTGTGTATGTGTGTGTGTGGGGGGGGGTGTGGACGGAGCTCCAGGTCAGGGGGCCTGCAATGAGGCAAGCAGGGAGGGGGCGTAGGGGGTGGGGACTGGGGCTCCAGGTGAGGCCGGCTGTGCACCGCACCTGAGGGAGGAATTGATCTGCAGGGCCTTGGACAGCATCTTGGCTCCGATGTCCTCCATGCCATTGCCGCTCAGGTCCACCTTGGCCAGGCAGGTGTTGCTGCCCAGCGCATTGATGAGGATGCTGGTGCGCAGCTTCAGCCTTGAGTCCGCCACTGACAGCGACTGCAGGGACTATGTGGGCAAAAGCAGGATTGGGCCCGGTCCCTGCAGCCCCTGCCACCGTGGGTCCCTCCCCAGGCCCAGACACTCACACAGTCCTCTTCTTGGATCAGTTGTACCAGCTTGTGGAGGATCTCCTCCAGGGTCCTGTGGGGAGTCAGGGCTCAGAGCAGGAGGGGAGGGGCTGGGGTCACACTACTGGAGGAGCAGGAGGTGACTTGAGCAGGGAGGGGCCGGAGGTAATACAGTGAGCCAAAAGGGTACGTGGATGATGTAGTGAGGTCTGTGGGTATGGGGAGGGGGGCCCTCACTTGGCCTTGACATTGAAGTTCTTGCCCAGGAACAGGTGCTTGAGGGACTTGTTCTTTCCTAGTGCGGGCACCAGCGTCAGGAGGTCCGAGTCGAACCCTGGCCAACAGATGGGAGAGGTCTGGCCTTGAGGCCCGAGGCTCACTGAAGTATCCTCAGGGGTTCTCCCCCATGCTCCAGGCCCTGACCCCACTGGTCCCCAAGAAGGGAAGTGCCCCTACTCACCATTGTCTGACAGATCCAGGCTGCCCACACAGGTGACAGCCCCCAGCTGCTCCTGCAAAGCCTGGGCTCCTGCTGAGCGGAGCTGCAGGGACACAGTGGGGGTGGGGTGGGGAAAAGCAGGGGTAGGGAGAGAGGGCACCTTTAATGCTTAGAGATTAGAGTAGTCACACCAGGACTGAAGGCCATGCCAGGTCTCAGGTGTCAAATCAGGAGGCCCCTTCTCCACACCAGATCCTTCCCTAGGGCTCTCTCCCCTCCCTTTAGTCACAAATATCTCCAGGCTGTGGCTCTGGAGATAGCTCGCTCCTGCCCTCTGGTGGAAAGGTCTGGTATCTCCCACCCCAAAGCTTTCGGGAGGGCGGGGGAGACTGGAGGCTGAAAATGACCTCTGAAGAGGGACACAGACTACAGATTAAGAAGGGAAGCTGGAGGTGTGGTCAGGTCCGAGGGCACAGAGGTGCAGCACAGAGGCGAGATGGAGCCAGGGTCTGATGAAGGTTGGAGAAATGAACAGTGGGGCTATGAGTGGGCGACTGGCAGTGGCCTTGGGGGAAGGAGGGCTCACCTCACAGCTGCTGAGGTCCAGGTGCAGATCACTGAGGTGACTGTTGAGGGAGAGGCCCTGGAGCAGCGCCCTGTGGGAGGAAGGTCAGCAGGCCCACCTCTACCCCTCACCCTCTTCTCTCATGCTTCCCTCTTGGACGCCCCCAACCCTGCACACACCCGACCTGAAGGCCTCCAGGGGCAGCCTCGTGGCCGACAGGTTGACGTGGCTCAGTGTGTAGGCGCTGCTGAAGAACTGCTTGAAGGCCGGTGGGGCCTCGCGGCCCTTCCTGCGGAGACTCCTGGGGTCAGCAAGGGAAGGGGATGCCCATGGCTCGTCCCATCCCTCCCTGCTCCCCTTGTGCTCCAACCTGTGGGAGCAGCTGTTGCGCGCCAGGTTGAGGTAGGTTAGGTGGGAGCAGCAGCCGTGGAGCAGGGCTCCCAGAAGCTGTGGGGAGAGACATGGTGGGTCTCACAGGGGCTGAGAGGGGCGTTGGGAGGGGCTGGCAAGGACCCGTCCCTCCCGCCCCATCAAGGTCCTGGCTCATCACCCTCGGCAGCCAGTCTGTGTGAGCCCCTCTCTGAATGCCCACTTTGCCTCTTGATGCCTCAGCTTCCCCCTCTGTGGAGAGGGTCTACTTCCTGCCTGACTCCCAGGAGTGGGGGAGACGTTCAGAGGTGGTGACTGTGTAAAGCCAGGGCCACCAGGGTCTCCTAAGGTGCCTGGTTCAAGTGAGAGGGAGAATCCTTTCCTCCTGTTGGGCTCAGCCCTATGCCAGGTGCACGGCTGGGGAATGGAGGGAGGGCTGGCTTTTAGGCACAGCCAGCACAACCCTGGGCAGTGGCCGGGATGGCATACCCCACAGGTGTGAGCTGTGGGCGTTGCTTTAGAGTTCAGCTGAACTTGGAGTCATCCCACCAGCTCTGTCCACTCAAGGCAGGGGCGGTGAGGCAGGGACCCACCCTGGCCTCCCTAAATCACCCCAGGCTGGCTTTCTTGTCACCGACCCCTCACCAAGTCAATGGCGCAGTCGGTCCCTGCCAGGTCCAGGTGCACCAGAGCATTGGGCTGGGCCAGGAAACTGTAGAGCGCCTGGGAACAAGGACAGAGGGGCTGCCAGGGAAGGGGTGATAGAGCCCCTCTGCCCCCAAGCTACAGGGCAGAGACTCCCAGGTCCTGAAGCCCGAGCATGCTTCTGCGGGGCTTGAGCTCTGTTCCGTGGACTCACATTGGCCTCGTCTGTGGCGAGCAGCCCAGGGTTCTTGCTCAGGTCCAGGTATCGAAGGGAGCTTGCAAAGGCCGGGTTGGCCCCGAAGGTCTGGCCCAGTGCCTGGAGCCCTGAGCGCAGCGGGCACTGAGCTGGGTTGGCCCCCATACCCACCTCTTCCCCTTCGACAAAACTCTTCCCCACGCTACGATGTGGCTCCTTTCCCTCCCTCGGATCCCTGGGATGCTGTGTGAGTGTGTTGGTACACTCCAGGACTCAAGGCTCCAGAGGGTGCTAGAGGAGGGTCAGAGGTCAGAGGTCAGGGGCCCCGGTGCAAGTACCTCGAGGGGAAATGGCAGTCTTGGCCAGGCACAGTTTGGTGAGGCCAGTGGGGAAGCAGAGGAGCTGCTGACTCAGACTGAGGAAGCCTGGGGAGCGGAGAGAGACATGGGCCCAGTGAGGGGCTAGCGGTGGGTGCGGGGGTGGGGTGTGTGTGCAGAGTCAGGGTGGGGGCTTGAAGTGGGTACAGGCCTGGGGTCAAGGACAGCAGTATTGGGGCAAGGGCTGGCATCAGGCCGGAGAGCCCCTGTTCAGCCCTGGGTTGGGCTCTGGGCGAGGACAGGGGTCTGTATTGTGGTGGGGGTATAGGAGTCAGGGCTGGGGCTCACCCTTGTCCTCGATGGGGTTGTGGGACAGAGTGAGGGCATGCAGCACACAGCTCCCGTTCTCCCCAAACACCCCGGCCAGCTTCTGGACAAAGTCCCTTCAGGGAAGGGGAGGAAGGATTTGTTTGTCCCAGCCCCTGGGCTTCCCCTCTTCCTCCACCGGCCTGCCTGCATGGGGCTGCAGAGGTCAGAGTTCCCCACAGGTGGGGACCAGCTTGGGGCCTGCCTGGGAGCTTGTCATCACTCTGAAGGACCTGGGAAGTTGTGTCAAGACAAAGCCGAGCTTTGGGTCCTTGAGACTAGAGCAGCCCACCCTGCTGGGTAGTTGATAGAAGAAGGGGATGGGGCAGGGAGCATACTGGGAGAGGCCGTGGAGCTGGGGGGCTAGGAGGCTTAGCTCTGAGTCCCAGCTTGACCATAAACTTGCTTTGTGCCCTTTTTGGGCCTAAATCTCCTTTTCTATAAAGTGAGGGGCTGGAGGAGATAGCGTGGAGGCCCGTATCATGCTCTGAGGTTCTGGCACCCTAAGACTACATCAATGGGGCACCACTGCCCAGGGAGGAGGATGGCCTCACGTCTTAAGCCCGGCGTTGTCCAGCACCAGCTCTTCGAGGCTCCCCGACTTGCTCAGGGTATGTAGCACCTGTTCTAGCACTTCAGAGCCCTAAGGACAGAGGGGGTTTTTCTGATCAGGAGCCAGAGAGGGCGCTACTCTCTGGCCCCTCCTCCCACCCCTCCTAGTCCCTACCAGCCGCAGATCCTTGCAGTAGAGTTTGGTGAACCACTGGTTGTAGGCCAGGGCTGCCACCATTAGGGCCAAGTCTCTGTGGGCAGATTGAAAGGGCAGGAAAGTGGTGAGCAGAAGAATCTAGGGATGGGGTGGTTGGCCTGGGAAAGTCTAGCCAGGTAGAAGGCAAGGGGGAGTGGAGTTGGGGAGATAGAGCTGGGCTGCAGGTAGGACTAGAAGAGGGAGCCTGGAAGGGCCAGGGTCGGGGCTGAGGCTGGAAGGGGGTGGGGACAAAGTCTTTGCTCCGTCTGCTTACCGGCTTTCCAAGTGGCTGAAATCCAAAAGATTGAACTCGCGGTTATCCTCGGCATGATAGATGGTGTCCACATCCTTGGAGAGGTGGAACTGGCTCACACCTGCTCCCCCCCTCCTCCCCTGCTCCCTCCCTCCGGGTCCCACCTGCCCACCTGCTGGGTCCCTGCCCAACGTACCCATTGCACCTCCTCACGGCAGTGCAGCCCATTGTAGTCACACAGAGCGGCATAGGTCTCGGAGAAGCCACCTATGGGGCAGGACACAAGCTGACTCCATGAGGAGTAAGGGCGAGGGGAATAGGCTTGGGGTTCAAGGAAAGGTCAAGGTCATTTTATGTGGCCGGTGTCCCGGGTTCCTGCTACACCGTGAACCTCTGAGGTCTGGGAGCTATGGAGTCCTCATGGCAGGCAAAGCCCCAGGTGGAGGACTTTGGACAAGGGCAGGGTGGTTGAGGTTCCACTCGCATCAAGTCTGCCCCTGCTCACCGCAGACACTGTGAGTGGTAGATGTGGAAGTCTCGGAGTTGGGGGATGTGTCTCGGGGCCCTTCTGGGGTGTCAGCATTTCCACGCCGGATTAGACATCTGGAAAATGAGCAAATCCATCCCAGAGAGGGGTGGGAAGAGGCTCTCAGTTTTTTCCCTGCTATAGCTTCTGGGTCCCAGGGAAGAAGCAGGAGTGGGGACATGAGGGCTCTTCCCCTCAGTGTTCCAGGAGCCCAGGGCCAGGGGAAGGAGGGAAGGAGGGAGAAGTATCGTCTAACCCTTTGAGAGACTCCGCCTTTGCCACTCACCCGGGGCCAGGGCAGACCTTGGAGAGGGCAGAGCTCACATGTCGAGTCACCTGGTCTACGCTCTCAGCCGATGGCAGTCGCATGCTCACCACGCCACGCTCAGTCTCCACTAGGATCTGGAGGAAAGGGAGCACCACGGCCTCAGATATCAACTCCTTCCTCCTGCTAGCCCAAGAGCAGGGCCCAAGTCATGCCACTCACCTGGTTCTGACTGAGTGTGTTGAAGGCGCGGATTTCTAGGACATTGAAGGAGCTCTCCACCTGTGGGCGGGGGGGGGGGGCACGGGGATGCTCATCTTGAGCTTAGGGCCTGGCTGCCTGATTCTGGAGGGAGCGTGCCAGGGGCACCCCTGCTCCTCAGCCCGACTCACCTTGGCTGGAACTTTAAGGGGGAAAAGGTGGAGGCGCCAGGAGGTCAGGGCCTTCGGAGAGAGGAAAAGAACATCAGCAGCAAACGGTGGCTCCTGGGGCCTAGGCCTCCTGTCCCCCCTCAGTCCCCTCAGCCTGTGTGCAACCCCTGTCAGCAGTGGCCCCCTGCTCTCGGGTCCTCCCTCTCTCTCATGCCCCACCCCAGGCTCCTGGACATCCACCCAGTCCAGCCTGCCCCTTTCCCCAGACTTCATCTCCTCTGCGTCGCCACCATCCCCAGTCTCCCCTGCCTCCCAGTCTCCTTGTTCTCAGCAGCCCAGCTGCCCCTGATTATACCCCCTCTGCCTGCCCCCACCCCCCCCCAGCCCAAGCCCAGGGCCCTCACCAGAACTCGATCCTCAAACTTCTTGGGCTTTGTCTCCAGCTTCACCCGATGTTGTTGGAGCACAGCCCCTTGGCTTAGGCACCTCCTGATGCTGTCTGTGGGTGGGTGGGGGGCCTGCTCAGAGCTCCCCTTACCCCCTGGCCACCCCCACCTCCCCAGGGCTCTCCAGGAGTGGGGTCAGATGAGAGGAGAAATAAACAGGGAGAGAGAGCTTTCCTTCTTGGGTGGCTTTTCTCTTCCTATCAGAGAGGAGGGGGGGGTGGAGAAAACTCTGGCTCCTGATGTTCCTGAGTCAGGGGACAGTTGCTGAGTGACACTGTCTGTGGGAGGGTGTGTCTTACACTTCTGAGGGTGTGAAGGATTTTTCCAACCCATGCACTCCAGCAGCCATTGACACATACATAGTGAGTCAGTGTGTGGGGGCGTGGGGGTGTCCCTTTGACTATATTCTGGGTGGTCTGGGTGTGAGCATCTGCCTTTTACTATGCATGTGTTCCTGCCTTCTGAGGACACCAGGGAGCCCGAGCGTGGCCTTGGCAGGGGTGGATAGGTGAATGAGTGTGCTGTGTTTGTAGTTGTGAAAGACAGCTCTGCTGCGGGGGTGGGGGGTGGGGTGGTGGTGGGGAGTGCGGTGGGGTGGTGGTGGTGGTGGTGAGGATTAAGTGTTTACGAGAGCTCAATACCCATTTCCTAGCAAAACCATCCAGATATCCCAGTGTGTGTATGTGTGTGTGTGTGTGTGTGTGTGTGTGTGGTGGGGGTGCAGTTTCTTTAAAGATGTGTGTACACACACATCTGATGATTGTGTGTGTGTGTGTGTGTGTGTGTGTGTGTGTGTGTAGGTATGGGAAACTGCCACGGTGCACCATGCCTCTGAGTATCCTTGAGCGTCCTGGTTTCTGCGTGGGCTAGCCTGCACTCCCCGGCCTGGGGCAGGGGGCGAGAGAGGGTTATGGTAGTGCTGGGGGGTCGGGCCTTGGTGTGGGCTGAGTCTGAGAACCGTGCAAACAGGAGAGACCTTGAGGTGTGGGTATGAGTAGGGAGAAGGGGCAGGCTAAGACGGGGCCTCCGGGAGGCGAGCTGCAGAGACCCTGCTCTTGGTTTTAGCTCCAATCCGGGCCCTCTTCCCTGACTCCCTTCTTTGCCCCACTGGCCTGGGAGCTGCCGGGCTGCCAGAGGGGCTCCCAGGGCCGGTTCCGGGGCGGGGCCGGGAGGAGGGAGGGTACTGAGCCAAGAGGCGGTCAGGACCAGGGGCAGCTCCCTTGGCCCGGCGGGGCGGGCCGGGCCGGGCCCCGCCCGGCGGGGAAGCGGGGACTCTCCGGAGGAGAGACTGGACACCTCACCGAGGGATGGGCTAGGATCAGTGAGCGTCAGCCCCAGGGAGCGCCAGGGGACTGCACCTGTCACCGAAGATCGGGACGGGCGGCTCTGGGACTGGAAGGTCCTGACAGGGTGAGGCGAGGCGGGCAGTGGAGGATGCTCCGGGGACAGCGATGCCCCGAGCTAGGATGCAGGGGCAGGGGGCTGCCTTGGAGTCGGAACGCATGGGGCGCGGGGAGAGGGGGAGGCACCGCGGGGAGGAACGCACTGGGTCTGGGATGCTCCGGGACGGGGCGTCCCGGAGACCACCGCAGCCTCGTACCTTGCAGCTCGCGGGTGAGCTCCGCGCTGGGCTTGGCCATGGCGGCCGCTGCTGCTGCCGTTGCTGCAGAGGAGCCGCCGCCGCCGGGGAGCCGCGGCACATGCTAGACCTGGCTCCGGTAGGGCCCGGGCGCTGAGCGCTGCAGCAGCCGCCGAGCCCGCTCCTGTCAGGGGCGGCTGCGCGAGCGCTCCTCCCCCCTCCCCCCCCCCCGCGCCAAGCCTGGGAGCCCGGGTCTCCCGCCCCGCCGGGAGAGGTGCGGGACTGAGCATGCGCGCCGCGCCTCCGAGCCGCGTGAGACCCCGCGCGCGCCCGCGCCCACCCCTCCCGCCCGCTCCCGCGTGCGACGCCCTGTGCGTGTCGCCTGGAGCCTGGGCTGTCTCCCGGGCGGGGGTGGCGTCCACTTCCCGTGCCATCCACTCCTCGGGCACCGTGAGCAGAACCCATTTCTTTCATTTGTGGGCCTGGGTAGCCCTCCCCGGGTCATCCTTGCAAGGCCCCTCCCTTTTGCCCTATTGCTTGGGACGCGTCCAGCTCCTACCCGCGAGGGAACTCAGGGCCGAGGGCGATGCCAGGAGAGGACCTGGCCAGATCTGGGGGGTGTTCATTCTTCCTCCCGCTTGCCCAGCCCCGGGGATCCCTGCAGCGTCCTTGGCACCAACCCCACGGGTGTGAGGCCCAGAGTAACACCCGGGAGTTTCCGTGCCACCTCCTCCCAGCTGGCAGTTCTGCAGACACATCCACCCCTGAGCAACAAGCTTAGGTCCTGGAGACAGGGAGGAGGATTAGGGGGATGCAGAGATGTAGTCCACAAAGAATCGCTGCTTGGCTACCACACCTATGTACCCCACAATGAAAAATGATCACACCAATTCAAAGCAACATGATCATCCGCATTTTATTTGCATCTCTCTTTGCAAGTTGTTGATTTTCTGCCCTGCTCTTTCCACCCGGGTTCCTTCAGTCCCATCTCCCTCAAATTCCTCCATGTCCAGGGGGAAGAAAAATATATCAGTTGGTTTTTGCCAAGGTAGACTCAGCTTTCTCAGCAGGCCTGCCCTTTGCTCTCAGGGGAAGTCTTTATCCAAGGCTACAGCAATAGCGGGAATCATAAGACCATACCTTGACCAAAGGGAAGGCTGGATCTTTTCACAGGGCAGAACTTATCTGGGGGGTGGGCTGGGGTGTAAGGTGAGCAGTATATCAGGCAGAGGTGGGAAAGGCTAGTCGATGAGTGCAGGAATTGGAGCCCAGTCTCTGCCCTGGTGAGGTCTCTCCCGGTCCTCAGAGGCGGGATGGGGACCCTCCACTCACTACCACTGTCTCCCCAGTGATGTAGCTGGCGTCTTCAGAGCACAGGAAAGACACGATACCTGCACAGTCATCTGGCTTGCCTATCCTGGGGAAGAGGGGCAACAAGGAAGGGAGTAAAACATCAGTCAGACCCCCTGACCTGGCCCACAGGGAATGAATTTGCTTAATCAAAAAATATCAGGTGATTTATTAAGACCAGCTTACAAGCTTTCTGTCAATCAAACAGAGTTAGCATGAAGATAAGCTGTGATAATAAATACTGCATCCTGCAAAACCCACCACACATTATATTCAAATAATACAGAGACATTCTGTTTTTTAGACAACTCAGGACAGCAAAATCCAAAGTCATACAGATAAACCGGTGAGCAGCGATTTTATTTGTTTCGCACATGTGTATACTGTTCAAGTGTCAGGGAGTCTGTGAGACAGTAAACGGTTTGTTTTAAATGGTTGCATTTGTATAGCTTCAACTCACAGACAATTTTTTCAGGAATCTGTTTTGTCCCTTAAAGTCAGGTTCGTTTTGGGAGAATGTGCTAATTCTCAGTGTTTGTATCAGTGATTGCATAGTTAGGGAACGGTGTAACCTTAACTGCCATAGAATGCTCTAGAGGTGGGTAGAGTGGGCACCTCAAACCTAGAAGACCTGGAGTAGTGTGGTTCTCCATCCTCTCCCCACTCACCGCCCCCCCTCCATCCCACCAAAAAAGATGCCTAGGTCCTACACTGGACCAACTGAAAAAGAATCTTTGGGAGTAGAGCCTGAGCATCTGCAGTTTCACAAGTGCCCAGATGATTCTAATGCACATTCAAGACCAAGAAGCATAGGTGGAGACATTCACCGGGGCCCCAGGATGACAATACCCTGACTTGTGAGTGAGTTGTGAACTAGGTGTGCAGCTCATGCCTGACATCAAACAGCTTGGGGTGCACTGAGGGGGTCTGGAATGTCTGGGCCAGTAAAGAGTAGGCACTGCTGGAATGTGTCCTTGAGGGGACAAGACAGAGAAACCAAAAGCTGGAGAGAGGCAGGGAAGTTAGAAGAAAAGGAGCCAGACAAAGTGGCCTGAAAGGTCTGGCTAGCCCTGTGGGGAAGAGATGGGTGAGTTTTCTTAGCAAGGGGAGGTTCGGGGCTTAGTGAAGCTCTTCATTCCTTTTATTTGGATTGTAGGATCATCAGTCTGAGCTTTGGAAACATGGCATTTTATTCATGGTTTTGGTTTTGGTCTTGGTCCCCGGGCACTAGGGATCCCTAGCGGTGGAGGCCACACAACCAGGCGGAAAGAGGAGTCAGGGCTTCTCCCAGGGCAGTGCTCTGCTGAAACCCAGAGCCTCTGTGTTTGCTTTTTGCAACGGAAGTGGACCCCTCGCACGTGCCACTGCGGCGATGTAGTGTGCAGGGACTTGTGAAGTGTGTGTTTGCGGGAGGACAGAGCACGCTCATGTTGTCTGTGGGACCAAAAGACAGTGAGCCGCGGGCTGTGGGACGGACCCGACCTCTCGTTCTTGTACATCCCAACCTTCCCCTGTGACAGCCTTACCTTCTTATGTGCATGGTTTCTTTGAAGCTCTCCTCTCTTGCCTTGTCCATCCACAACTGCAGGAAAAAGGGGCATCTCTTTATGTGGCAGAAGAGGAGACGGAGGGCCAGAGGGGGAGAAAGTGCTGCCCTCGTGTCAACTGAGAGGAAGGCTGGAGAGAAGCCCCTTCCGCTTCCCAGTCCTCCTCCGCTCCCAGTGGCTCCCCACAGCCCTCTTCCGTTTCATTCTTTGCAGGTGCTAGTGAGGTTGTTGCTGGGTCTCCCCAGTCCTCATCCCCTTAAGGATATGGAACCATGTGAGCAGAGTCTGAATTCCTGTCTCCACAGCACACCTCAAGAAAGGGTGCCTGTGGGGTCTGATGTGAACAGGCGGCTGGTATCGAGGCGGGGGGGGAATGTCGAAAAGCCCAGGGAGGGGGGGGGGCGGAAGATACTGGGCTTCGCCGTCTAGGAAGATGCCCCTTTGGGGTCCCCGCAGTCCTCACCACTTGGCTGAAGGTAGTCTTAATGAGTCCCGGTGCCAGGCAGTTCACCCTAATGTTCCTTTGGTCCAGCTCTCTGGCCAGGTTCTTGGTGAGGCCCAGCAGGGCGGTTTTACTAACATTGTAGGGGCCCAGGCCCTGGAGAGAGGAGATAGTGGGTTAGTGTCTTTGCTTCCAGTTCATTCTTGGTTCTTATCGTAAGGCATAAAGGGCGGTCGAATAATAGGGCATCTCCTCCAAGGGAGGGTGCCAGCTAGAAAACTGTCTTGTGGGTGAACCACCCCTAGGTTAGGGTTTGTGGAGGCAAGGCATCTATTTTGTGGGAAGGGGCTTGGTGCTGTGATTCCAAAAGGGGACACACACTTCTTAGGGTGGCTGGGGGAGTGGAAAAATGTAGGATGGGGGGCGGAATGGAAGTAGCAAAGAAAGGGGCTCTTACAGGAAACGGAACGTAGGCTCCTAGGGAGGCCACGATCACCACTGAGCCACCCCTGGAAAAAGAAGAGAGTGACCCTCTTCCCAGAGGGGACCCTGGCCCTCAGCCCACATGAGGCCCACCGCGCCCAGGCTCCCTCTCACTGTCTGTCTGTACCCTCGTTTCTCCATCTCTGGCACCACTGCTTTTGTCATGAGGGCTGTGGCCTTCACGTTAACGTCCAGAATCTGAAACCGAGAGAGAAGGAGAAAGAGCATGAGGGAAGGGCTGGAGAAGGCAGGGCAATGAGGACTCCCAGCGGGGCTCCTGGGATGTTTGTTGGGCCCTGGTGCAGATCTCCGAGATGGTTTACCTGGACCTGACAAGTGCAGAAGCCGAGGCCCAGGGAGAAGCCCCTTTCACCAGCTTATTCAGCTAGAGAATGACACATTAGGCTCGGGTGAGAAAGAAAGGACCCTGGTCCCTCTTGTATCCTAACCAGCTGAGCATGATTTGGCCTATATTAGCAGGGCCACTTCGGATTTGAGCTGGATTTTCTGTGTTTCTTCCAACTAGGGAGAACTTGGAATTGGGCTGGTCTACTGGACCCACCCCAGAATGGGCCACGCTGCTCTGGGAAAACGTGGCCTGACCTCGGGCACTGGGCTGGTTCCAACATTTCTCTGGCTTCTGAGCTTAAGGAGTCAGATGCTTTTGGCCCTCCAGGATGGACTGTCTGGCTGGCCATTTATTGGAAAGTGGGATCATGAAGGGGCACTTTGCGGGGAGCTGGGACATAGTCTCCAGTCAAAACCCCACATCCGTCATGTAAAACAAATGCATGACCCTCGTTTACATTGTTCTAGGCACTGCTGGGATATTCCCCTTCTGTGCCCCCCCATGCCGACTTATTATTTTGAAATTTTTAATCTTACAGAAAAGTTGCAATAGAAGTACGATGAATATCCAGATATCGTTTACCTGGATTCACCAATTGTTCACATGTTCCCCCATGTGTCCTATCTATGTGTCTGTATAGTTTTTTTCCTGAATAGTCATCACAATGTTCTATCAGTAGAACTTTAGCATTTTTTTCCAAAGTATAAGGACATTCTTACACACCTCCATCCATTATCACACCAAGAAATTTAACATTGGTAATAATGATTTTACCTAATAGGCTGTCCCTAACAAAATTTCCCCAATTGTCTCCCCACACGTCCTTATTTTAAAAAATCCAGAGTTTAATCAAGGATCAGCCATTGAATTTATATTTGATGTACTGTGACATTTTAAAAAATGCAAATTAAAAAGAAAAATCACTTGGTTTAAAACTGATTTTCATGGGGTCTTTATTCAGACTGCTCATGAAAGATGTTTCTCTACTTTAAAGAATATCGATCAGGAACTGACTCACTTAGGCACATTTGGCACTTCGGTCTTTATGTCTGTGAAAGACTGATAAACAAACTATAATATTTTAGTATCCTTAAACTTCAGTGCTGAGAAGTTATTGATGACATCAGAGTGAAAAGCCAAACCAGGGGAGATCATAAAAAATTTAGCATTTCCAAATCATGTGGGAATATTAACCTTAGTAAACAAAGACAAATATTTTAATTAAGACTTCATAATTAAAAACTGTAGGTGTGTGAAATGTATCATAAATGTAATTATGCATGCTCACATAAAACCCAATATTCCACACTTGAATTTAGACATCTGGATCTCAGATTTCCTTGACATTGCAGTTAAGAAGAAAAGAGCACGGGTCTTTTTCAAAGGTTGTAAGCTACAAAGCGGTAACTTAGGTCATTTCGCTTAACTAGCAGCTATTAAAGTTTTCCAGCTAATGCGAAATCATTCTTTTTTGGCCGCTGAAAAGGGGATGGAGGTTGTGTAGGCTTAAGCGTATTAGCTATTAGCAGACAGCTGCCACGTCTCTGCTGGAAGTACACCCGAAGAAGAGCCTGGATGAGTACGTGGAGGAGAGAGCTGGAGAGTGAAGCAGAAGAAGGCTAGCCAGGAGCAAATGGAAGAGCCAAACTGGGGAGAAGCAGAAATGAAATGGAGGCAAGGAAAGAGGAAGCCACCCCCCACCTGCCCTCTACCAGGTGCACTCCAGGTGTGTGCAGATCACAAGGATTCCTCACATTTCCACGGCACTTGACAAACGTTTTCTAAAAGCAGCCTGAGTTTGTTCTGGCCATTTTCTGAGGCCTGTTCCCTGCTCCTTCAATCCCCTCTCACCTTGTCCCACACCTCCTCGGTGACATCCATTAGGTTTCCAAAGAAAGGGTTGACGGCAGCATTGGAGACCAGGATGTCAATGCCCCCATGAAGGTCCACGGCCTAGAGAGAGGAGTAAGGTCTGAAGTAGGACTGCAGGTCAGTAAGGGAGGTGCATTTATCAATGTGGATAAAGAATTCCTTCTTAGGAACAAAATGATGTCAAAATGACATCTCTTTTTCTTGAAACATCTCTCTCCCCAGCTACCCTAAGTTCTGCTGCTAAACATTTTGGGTCTAGTTTCTTTTGCAGGCTTTTCTTCCTGCCCCCCCCCCGCCCCTCTCCTAGGGCTGTTGTTGACCTTTTACTCTTTACACTTTCCCTTTGGGGGAGCTCCTCTATTCTCATGGCTTCAGGTCCCACCTCAAAATCCATTTCCAGACCCTTTCACTTTTCACAGAGTCCCAGCCCCATTTGCCCAAGTGCTTACTTTCCAGTTCTCCTTGACTGAGTTAGCATGATCTCAAACTCAATCTGCCCACACCTACCTGAATGGAGAAACTGTTTATTTTATTTATTTATACTTATATTTTGGTAAAGATTTTATTTATTTATTTGAGGGAGAGTGAGAGTACACATGTGCCCAAGCATGGGTGGGGGGGGCGGCTAGGGGCAGAGGGCAAGGGAGAAGCAGACTCCCCGCGGAGCAGGGAGCCCATCACGAGGCGCGATCCCAGGACCCTGAGATCATGACCTGAGTGCAGGCAGACGCTTAACGACTGAGCCACCCAGGCGCCCCAAGAAACTGTTTTAGATAGACCAACAGAATGTCACCACTGGGAGGGACCTTTAGATCACCCAGCCCAATGTCCTCATGGCACAGGGGCCGAAACTGAGTTCTGTGGATTTCTCAGTAATGACATACGGGGGCTGGCTAAGGAAAAGGAGGAAGCCTGCTCACTGGGTCTTTGGGAGAGGCCAAGTAATCTGCTCAGGGCACAAAGCTAGTTAGTTAGTGGTGGCAGATCTGAGAACCGGTCTCCCTTCTACCGCAGAGCTAATCCTTCAGAGTCCTCTGAAAGTGAGTTGGGGGTCACTGTGAAACTGGTTACCCAGGAGCCACGGTAGGGAAGACACCAGCCTGGGCTTAAAGCGGTTTCCCATTCAGTTATGATGTCATTTTCTCTCCCCTCCCCCTTTTGTGGCTTGGAGGCATGGAAGATTCAAGGCAGAAACCGAGATTTAAACTGGGGAAGCCAAGAAAGGCAACATCTCACCTTGCTAATAAATTGAAAGTAGACGGCGAAGGCATATGCCAGCGTAATGAGTGACCAAACGGAATCTGCCAACAGTACGTGACTCTGAAACCAGACTATGCATTTGCCCAGAACAGGCAATTCTGATGCTTTGGGCGAGCAGCACTAAACGGGCCCTTGATCAACTTTGTGCTTCATGATTTGGCGCACAGAGGGGTGTTATTAACAATGTGTGCCATCTGCTAGCTCCCGTTTTAACTAATTATTCTTGCTAACTAGGTGCTAAGTTCAGTTGCTTCCACACTGCTGAAGGAATGGCTTGGGCTGTCAACATGTAAATTTAACAAAATTTAAAATCACATGAGCTTTTAAAACCGGTATCGATACTGTCTGGTGCTAAGTTTTGGTGTCCTGGCACAAAGCCCCAGTCACCTGCCTTGGCTCTGTGTAAGTCTCGCCTATGGACTTGTGACGAGCGAAGTGCACTATAAGCTAGAAAGGCATGGGTGCAGGGCGCCTGGGTGGCTCAGTCATTAAACATCTGCCTTCAGCTCAGGTCACGATCCCAGCATCCTGGGATCAAGACCCACAGTGGGTTCCCTGTTTCTCCCTCTCCAGCTCCCCCTGCTTGTGTTCCCTCTCTCACTGTCTCTCTCTGTCAAATAAATAAAGTCTTAAAAAAAAAAAAAGAAAGAAAGGGATGGGTGCTGTGCCCTGCAGGTGTGTGGTTGGGGGGCAGGGAGCCTAGCAGCTCGGAGAGGGGAGAAGTCTAGGTTTTGACTGAACAGGGAACCATAGAAGATTCATGAGAAAGGCACTATGACCGCCCAGGTGTCTCCTAAGCCTGCCCTAAATTGTGTGCTCACTACACTAAAGAGGTTAGGAGTTGGGTGCTCTGTTTTCTGATAGGTATATTTTTTTAGAAAAAGTATAGTCAAGTGGAGAAGTGACTGATCTGGATTCTGCTCCCCTACGCTTTTGAGAAGCTTTGCAGTGCAGATTAGGAAGCCACTGGATAGTAACCATTCTTTTTATTTACTTACTTTTTTGAGAGAGAGAGAGAGAGCAAGTGCGTGTACTTCGGGGGGGCGGGCAAAGGGAGAGAGAGAATCTTTTTTTTTTTCTTATTAAGTTTGTAAATTTTAATTCAGGTGTACAATATAGTGATTCAATAATTCCATACATTTCTCAGTGCTTCTCATCAAGATAAATGTATTCTTAATTCCCTTCACCTATTTCACGCATCCCCCCAACCCACCTCCCATTTGGTAACCCTCTGTTCTCCATAGTTGAGAGTCTGTGTTTTGTTTCACCTCTTTTTATTCCCCTTTGTTTGTTTCTTAAATTTCACATATGAGAGAAATCATATGATATTTGTCTTTATCTGACTGGCTTATTTTGCTTAGCATTATATTCCCAGGGAGAGAGAAAATCTTAAGCAGACTCCTCAATCAGCTCAGAGCCCCAGTTGGGGCTCATTGTCATGACCCTGAGGCCATGACCTGAGCAGAAATCAAGAGTCGGAGGCTTAACTGACTGAGTCAGCCAGGCGCCCCGGATAGTAACCCTTCTTAAGGAGCAGCTTTCCCCATTGTAGGGTAACAGCTGACAATAGGCAGAGCCCGTCGCCGATAGCTAATAAGTACCTCTCCAGTCATTTTCCATCCTGACACTGGCCATACAGATTATTTGAGGGTTGTGTGTGTGTGTGTGTGTGTGTGTGTGTGTGTGTGTGTGTGTGTGTTAAGATTGTATTTATTTGTCATAGGGAGAGAGAGAGAGTGTGCACAAGCAGGGGGAGCAGCAGGCAGAGGGGGAAGCAGACTCCCCACTGAGCAGGGAGCCTGATGCGGGACTCGACCCCAGGACCCTGGGATTATGACCTGAGCCAGAGGCAGACGCTTAACCGATTGAGCCATCCAGGCGCCCCTGTGTGTGTGTTTTTAAAGATTTTATTTATTTGAGAGAGAGAGCATGAGCGAGAGAGAGAGCACAAGCAGGGGGAGAGGCAGAGGCAGAGGGAGAAGCAGACTCCCCGCTGAGCAAGGAGCCTGATGTGGGACTCGATCCTAAGACCCCAGGATCATGACCTGAGCCGAAGGCAGACACTTAATGACTGGGCCACCCAGGCGCCCCTGAGAATTGTTTTTGACTCATCCCTCCTATTTCCCATTTCTTGACACTGGGTGAGGAAGAAAAAAATCTTGCTGGGTTCTCACTCAATGTCTCCTGGGTGTATCCCTTCTGGTCCCATTGCCGTTGCTCTAGACCTGAATGACAGCCACAGCTTCCTTGCTAACATCCTTGGCTCAGAGTCTTTTCTACTCTAATATATCCGCTTACTGGTGCCAGATTATCTTTTTCAAATATATCCATTTTCATCTTGCTCAAAACCTCACATGGCTTACTTCCTCCAAGAACATCTAAACTTCTTTGGGAGGCTACGGAGCCCCTGTCCCTTACCCTTCCCACCAGGCGATTTTCCAGTGGCACTCCCAAATCTGTGCTCTCTGCTGTGAATTCACAGTGCTCCGCTCTCCCTGTCGGTCCCTCCTTGGCTGGCTGCTCATTTTGCAGGGTCATCTGGAACCCTGTCCCTCCTCCATCTGCCCAGCCTCACCCCCTCCTGGAGGTCTAGCTCAAGCCCCACCTCTGAGCCAGGGCTGTAGTTCAGGGTAAGTGGACCTTGTAGGGCTGAGAGGTTGCTTCCCCAGCAGGATTTTGACATTAAGTTGCTAGGCACATTTCATATGGCTAGTCAGCAATTGGCCCCGGATCCCAGATGGCTCTCTTCACCCTCAGGATCAAGGTCCCAATCTCAGACAAGGTGACTTTCTTTCCTCAATGTTTACTTATTTATTTTAGAGGAGGTGGGGAGGGGCAGAGGGAGAAGGAGAGAGAGAGAATCTTAAGCAGGTTCCACGCTCAGCGCAGAGCCCTCGATCTCAGGACCCCAAGATCATGACCTGAGCTGAAATCAGGAGCTGGGTGCTTAACCGGCTGAGCCACCCAGGTACCCCAAGGTGACTTTCTTGGACATACATCTGGCTTTCTCCAGTGCACAGTTGGGCATCTGCCAAATGGCTCCCTAAAAATGGAATGACTTTATCCTATCATACCACCGTTTACCATTGTTTAAGGGACCCCTCTTCTATGATTACAAAGTTATTTCTGCCAGCCTTCCAGTCTGTTATACTTTCCATTTAGGGTAGAGTCTCCTTTCTACTCCAGGGAATAAAGTGGGTGTCCCGAGCCTGAGGGAAGAGCAGCCTCCTTTGCCAGATATTCATGTTTTCTTGTGTCGCTGGAAGGCTGGTGCCAAGTACCAACTCTACACTGGCTTTGACACTTTCTTTGAGACTAACATCCAAGTGGGCATGAAAGGCCTGATCCGATGCTAATGGAGAAATGCCTGGTGGTCTGTAGTCAGCTTGGCAGGTCTGGATTGACTCACAGCTCTTTCTAACTGGCTGTGGGACTCAGGATGTTGCTCCAGCTTTCAGAGCAGAATGTTCTGAACATTCCGAAACTGGGAGAATAGTTCTTGCCTTGCTTGGATTGTTGTCAGGTTTAGAGGTAACCAGGGAAGGCTCTGGACAAAGTGAATGACACACAGTAGGTGGCTGAAACATGGTGCGCTGCCTCCCAGAAGAGGTTCCCAGGGACTTGACTCTTTGACAAGCTAAAGAACAGGGGATTGATTATTAGCCCGTGGGTGGAGACATCTATTTTGCAATTGTATTTACCTTTCTCATCTGCCCAATTAGATTGGAAACTACTGGAGAACCAGGGCCAGCTGTTGTCCTGGGTAACCCAAGGGATGACGCAGGGTTGAAGCATTAGAGTGGTTTTTGATTCTCTGACGGGGATGGGATGATTCTCAGAGATATCATAGAAAGGCACACAATAAAAATGTGTTGGTCGATTGGTATGCAGAACGACCGGTCATGTTTTAGTTAATAGTGCTGGCTCCTAGGAAAGCAGGGAAGGAGGCTCAGGCTGACTCCCTTCTGCCACCTCCTGGCTCTGTGCCCATACCCTTGTTGCTCACCGTGGCCACCAGCCGCTTCCGGTCCTCGGTCTTCCCCACGTGGCACACGGTGCCTGCCACGCTCAGCCCCTCCCCCTGCAGCGCGGCCACTGCCCGGTCCACGTTCTGCTGCTTCCGACTGCTGATGACCACGTGGGCCCCATCCCGGGCCAGGCGCCGGGCGATGGCGAAGCCGATCCTGCGGCAGAGAGAGATGCCCGTCAATGCCAGTACAGGGGAAACGGTTGAGAGATGGGCTCCGGAGTCAGAATGCCCAGGTCTGAATTCCTGGCCTCCCTCGGTAGGACCTCCTGTCTGCTTTATGTGTAAAAGAGCCATTACCATACAGATGGACGTGCTTAGCGTGTTTTTAGCACTCATTTACTTACTTTTCCTAGGGTTTTGGCCCTCAGGCTAGGTTCTCAGGAACTGACATTACCTTCCACAGGCATCCCCACAGTGACATGCCCCACACCCTGTAGGGACCGAGGGGAGAGAAATGAGCCAGAGGGGTAGCAACAGCCCCTTGCATGATTGGAGGGTCTCACTTGAAAGAGCCCCTGTCCCCAGATACTTCCCTTACTGGTCTACAGCTTCTCAAAATTGTTAAATTATGTGTGGGGGTGCATGTGAAAGGGTGGGTCTCTAGTAAAAAATGTCATTTTTTTACATTACGCCCCTGGGAGTAAGGGTTCCACACTTGGCAGATGTGAGTCATCAGCATTTCGCATACATTTGTACTTTAGATTTGTGTAGTGCAGGCATCTAGCAAAGTCCTGTGGGGATGAGAAACGGATAGAACAGGTCGGGCAAGGGCAAAATGTACTGAGCTAACCAAAAACCTGCACACATGGGTCTTGTGTCCCGTCCAGGAAAGGGGCGCCAAATGGGGTGTCTGGAACATCTCCACAGTCCATGGAGGCCGTGGGATAGGATTTTTGAAATCTGGACTGTCTTGGATTTCTTGGTGTTTGGTCTTCCCAGACTCTAGCTGGGGCCGCTTGACTTGGTCAGCCCAGAGCCCTGGGAGACTGAAGTGGCGCAGTTGAGCCAGGGGCAGCAGTGACAGGAGACTGGCAGCAAGCGGGGCCAAAGCAAGAGGATTCCGAGGCGCTGCAGGCCGACCACGTGGTTCCTTTCTTCGGGAGTCAGACTGCCTGGCAGTGAGGTAGGAGGGCTCGGCCCGGAAGCAAAGGTCATGGGGTTAGTACCTGTTTCCAGAGAGCGGAGGCCTCAGAGCCTCCGGCCGCGGCACTCACCCGTCGGTGGAGGCCGTGACTAGAGCCACCTTATTGGCGAGCGGGCCCCGGCGCGCCATCCCGGAGCTGGCCATCCGCACAGACCTCCACGCCCCGGCGCAGCTGGGTGACAAGAGCCCTGCCTTCCGCATGGCGCCGTCTCGCCGTAAACTCAAGGGCGGTTATAACCCGAGAAGGACGGGAACGAGGAACGGGCCTCCTCCCCGCCCCGCCCCCCGCCCGGCTGCCAGATCTCCGCCCCACTCCCCGCCCGGCGCCGGCTCCTCGCAGCCAGAGCGCGCTGTGGCCGCGGGGCGCCCCCTGCCGGCGCACGGCCCGCCGCGCCCCGCTGGCTTCGGCTGGACCCTGGCCGGCATGGGACTGGGCGGTCCCCCCAGGTTTCCTCGAGGGCCCGCTCCTTTGCGGGAACCCACACACTTCCCCGCCCTCAGGCAACGTCCCGCCGCTTGATCCTGCTATTTTTCCGGAGTGGGGGAGCTTTGAGTTGGTTGCTTTACCTTCCCGGAACTTCAAGATGGACCTCCATCTCCAGGAAAGTCTGGGTCTACGTATGTGATAGCTCACAAGAGGGCAAATGTTTTGAGATTGCCCATGGTCCATACGGAGTCACCAGGTGAGGGTCTCAGGTGAGGGTGGAGGAGCCTGGGAGAGAGATGTGATGAGGAGGAGCTGCTGGGCTAGGGTGTGGCACTGCCCTTCACACTGGCTCATGGGTGCCCTCTATCCTCACAGGCCTGGAGGGCAGACTCTGATCACTATGGTAACCAGCGTGCAGGGGAAAAGATCCTGACTGGACTAGACTTCTGGTACCCTCCACCCCAAGAGGACTGCCCCATCGTACAGGGCCTAAGTGGTAGCAAGAGGTGAGAGGGTCTCCCAGCCAGTGGTGGAAACACAAACTCAGGGGTACTCAATTCTCCATAATCACCATGTCCCCAGGTCTTAGCCTCCATCCCGGTTCAATAAATATTTACAGAATGTAAAAGCACTTTATAAACTGGAAACTACAAAACACATAGTAATTATTGTCACCACAGAGTTACTATTATTGTTGCTACAGGCCAGGCTCTTCATCTGTAAACAGAGGATGCTGGGGGAGAAGATGAATAAAGTCCTCTCGAGCTATAAATTCTGTGTCCAAGACTTCACCCTACACTTCTGCCGAGCAGGCTGAAATGATCTCCCTTCTGGGTTTCTGGGAGGATTAACAAATCTGGATGGCTTATGGGACACTGTAGAAAGGCCCCAACAGACCCAAGTGTCAGTGGCTGAATTGACTTAACCCAGGGGCTTCCAAATGCCAGACTGTGAAGTGGTGCTGATCTATGGCAAAGTTTGCACTTGTTCCAGGCAAACTGAGACAGAGAAAGACAATATAGTGAGTTTCATAAAGCTAAGCTTATTTAACCTGACAGTTCTTTATTTGGGATATGCTTTTGCTCCTTTGTGTGTGTGTGTATGTGTGTGTGTTAGTCTTTTTGTTAAGAAAAGATGATGAAAGCAGATGGGTAGGTTGAGAAAAGTGTTAGTTGGTGAAATCACCAGTCTGGCAACTCTATGTCAGTCCTTACAATTAGAGGAAAGAGAATCCTGGGCTATGAAATTCAGTTCTGGGAATCACTGTTTAATAGAATTCATACTTGCTAGAGATTCATTTAGTATATGTGTAGTTCTGCAGAGCAGCTAAAAAGGTATTTCAGTGTTCAAAAGGGAGTGTCTGGGTAGCAAGTGATTTATCAGGCGTGCACTGGATTTAGAGTATATTCCTCAACCAAGGAGCTACAGCTGTGGTACTCAGCTTTGGTACTCAGCACATCCTGATGAGATAAGAGAGCTTGAGTCTAATTTTCCCCATGTCCGGGGAAAACTGACTCTCACTGGTGCCCCTCAGTCTGAACCTCATGAATTATTGACAGCAGAGGCTGGATAGCATGACACTCTTCCTCCTCCTTCCCCGTTCAGAGCTAATGCACTGTGGGAACCCTTCCCAGTGCTCTCCACCTGTGGGCCTGTGGGGACAGTATGTAGGAGGATGGGAGCTCGGGTTCTCAGGGCTTTGGGTTCACAGGGACAGGCCTCCAGGGCAGATCTGATCTCTCTTCATCTCCTGCCCAGAAGTGAGCAGCCAGATCCAGGGGCTGAGGTTGTGGGAGGGAGAGGGAGACCACACCTCAAAGAACAAAGTGTTCTGAAAAAATAGAATTCTGGCCTGGGAGCTTGGTGAACATCACATGGCCCCTCCTTGTCTGGTCAGGGTTGATATTTGGTCTCCAGCACCATTTCTTTGGGGAGAGCACAAGGCACATTAGGGAAGGGGTCTGTGGACAGGAAATGATAGCGGGAAGAAAAGGGGTGTGGGAGTCTAGCTCCTACTCTTCATCAGGCTGGTTTGCTGGGGCTGGGGGTGGGGTGGGGGGATAGGAAATCTTTGGGGGAAATACGTGGGTGTGTAGGAGTCTCTTTGAAATGGGGAACAGTAATAAGCAATGGGATTGCTCTTGTATGTATGGAGGTGGTACCATCTGCAGGCCCTGAGGAAATGCCTTCATTTTTGGGAGGACGTTCCCATCTTCCTTGAGGGCTGATGTTCACCTGGGATGGTATTTAAATCTTGCATTTTGCAATAATCATCCTAGATGGGTCATTGACACGAGTCAGGACTGGGCAGGGTGGGAGGGCTGGGGGATAACAGCGACCTTTGCTGAACGCCCACTTATTAAGTGTGGCAAGTGCTTGGTGCTTTTTATAAATTTTATTGAATTTTTCTAATCTGGTGAGGCATTTTTATCCCCACATGTGAAATCAGAACGAGTCATGACAATCTGACCTGCTGTGTATGTTGAATAGCTATGCTTCGTTTTTCTGACGCTGTTGGGGAATGACAGTTCTCATAGAAATTAATTTTCTCTGAATTGAAATTTTACTTTCAGCACTGTTATTTGAATCATTAAATATCTAGTCTTTAAGTTATACAAATAACACATGTTCAGGATTTTAAAAAGAGACAGAAGGTTTTAAAGTGAAAAATAAAAAAGTAACTCTTCCCTCTGCTGCTTCTACTTGCTCCCCATATAGCTCTTGGTCTGGTGTATCCTTCTAGAAGTTTCCTATGCATTACATGCATTTTTCCCTTAAAAATGTTGCCTACGAATGGAAGAACACTATACATACTATCCTTCAAACTGCTTGCTTCTTTTCCTTCTCCCATTTTCTCCTTTATTTCCTTCATTTCTTAAAATATGTTCTTAGAGAATGTTCTGAGTGGTACACAATAGATCTACTTTTTTCTCTCCCTTTTAAAAATAGCTGTACAGTGTTCTATTGTGTGGATATTCCATAATTTATTTAGCCAGTCTCCTACTGATGAACACTTAAGTCACTTCCCGTGTTTTGCTATTTCAAACAATGCTACAGTGTACAAGCTTGGGTGTATGTATTTTTTGTGTTTGCTGCAAATACTTTTGTGCCCTGGGTCAAATGTTTTCAATTGAGGGCTATGATCAAATTACCTTAAAAAAGGTTTGATCAGGGGCGCCTGGGTGGCTCAGTTGGTTAAGCGACTGCCTCTGGCTCAGGTCATGATCCTGGAGTCCCGGGATCGAGTCCCACATCGGGCTCCCTGCTCGGCAGGGAGTCTGCTTTTCCCTCTGACCCTCCCCCCTCTCATGTGCTCTCTCTCATTCTCTCTCTCTTTCAAATAAATAAATAAAATCTTTAAAAAAAAAAAAAGGTTTGACTAGTTCTGACGGATTTACCTATCGTCCTACCCTCTTCTACCTAGTACATAGAATGGTTTAAACTTTGGTTGACGTCAGAAGCTCATAAGAATGGCAACACAGCGTGGCCTCCGTGGCTGGGAGCCTGTAGAGACTGCTGGGTCCTGCTGACCCGCAGCCTGTACGCTTGATGTGTACTCCTGCCCATGTTTGCCATCGAAGATGCCAGCCCCATGATGCCAGATCTTAGGATTTTTTAAACAGAAGCTAGAAATCTCTATTTTAATATGAACTCTTTGATTTTTTAATGTAGGCAACTAATTTACTTAAAAAAAGCACCCCCAAAACAAAACCCAAAACTAAAGCAGTGAACGTATCTGTCAGTGACAGAGACTGACATAGTCTCTGCTTATTCAAATGCTATGGCTTGCTTGGGGTGCCTGGCTGGCTCAGTCTGCAGAGCATGCGACTCTTGATCTCGGGTGTGAGTTCAAGCCCTGTGTTAGGTGTTAAGTTTACATAAGACAAAACAAAACAAATTAAAAAAAATATAAATGCAATGGCTTATTTATTTTGTGAGATACTGACCTATCTAGAATCTCCTAACTCTGTTGTATAGCTTATTCAATTTCTGGTTTTTCAATTTTTATCCCCCGTTGCCCTGTATTTAGGCAACTGTTCATGAACACCATTTAGTTTCATGCATCCAGTCTTTGTACAGGTCCTTTACAGGAACTCTGTGCAGTGGTGGGCAAAAGATTCTTATAAGACAGGCATTAGCTTCTCTTTTCCCTTACGCCCAGGATTGCTTTTTGCTGCTGTATTCGGAATGTGTGGTGGGGGTGGTGGTGGATGTTCCCCAGCCTATTCTCAGGGAGCAGTTGGCCCCATCTTGGGCTTCAGTGCTCTCTGCTGCTGGTCACTTCTGGGAACTCCAGGATTCTAACTTTCTTGTGGTTTCCACGTGGACGCTGAGATGCAAGCTTTGGGGAAGGGACAAGGTGGGGAAGGCCACACTTCCCCAGCTGCCTCATTCTTTATTCTTCACAATTCCATCACACCAAGAAATTCACAGAGGAATTATGGGTAGCGTGAATTACAATACAGAGGGACAGATCCCGCAAAAGGAATGCCTAATATGACTTCCTCTCGGGTCCCTTTTAGGCATAAATTCCCTATTTTCAAAATTGTGGTTTCCCCCTTTCCTCCGGCAGAGACAGTCCTTGTGAGATGCAGATGTGGAGATGCAGAAAAGAGCTCAGATTCTCCTTCTAGAAAGGACTCATGCTGGCTGCTGGGAGCCTGATTAGCTGCCAGCCTTCAGCTGACAGTTAACTCCTTCTCAGGCTGGCCTCAGCCATTGACTGAGCAGGACAGCGGAACAAGGACCTAACACGGGTCTCCTCTGACACGCCATCTTTGCTTTAAAGCTTCCTGTTGGGCTGGCCTTATCGTCAGATCTGTGTCTTTGGGTCCAACAGCTCCTCCTCCTCTGTCCTGCTTCTTCTCTCTCCTTTTGCAGGTGTTTATCCCACTCAACACTCTGCCTCCTGACTCTAACCAGGCATCTGCTTTGCTGAGGACTCACTGGCAGCCTCTTTTGTTACCAAAACCCAAGGTTGGCTGCTTGGCATTTGAAAGCCAATACTCCAGAGACAAGTGTCGGTTGGGAAGGAAAGGTTGCCTTATTTAGGAAGTGGGTAACCCCGGAAGATGGCGGACCATCTCCAAAGTCCTGCACCAAGCAGGGAGTTTTTAAAGGAGAAGCAGGTGAGGGTCCACATGCATGGGAAGCAGTCGTATAGTTAATTATTCTTGATATGATCTCAAGCAAACTTGCTAGCATCAGGGAAGGATAGTTTCTAGTGTGGTCAAGATTGATCTTCTTAGAATACATGGTTCTTTATTTCCCCAGAGTCGGTATTCTGTTGACGTCTCAAAGAAGCTATAATTAGTCAAGCTATCAGCTAGAGGGCACAGGTCAGTGGGTTAAAGGTATATAGCCTTGAAACACAGTTAACATTTTCTTCAGAATCTTTCCAATGCAACAACGGGAGTTGTTCTCCCAGAGAATCTATGCTTGTCCTGGAATCAGAGCCTCAGAGTACTCTGAAGCAAGAGTCTCCTGAAGCTATTAATTCCTGCCAGTTTGACTTACATGATGGGGGGTGTTGGTAGAAAATTGCAGGGTGGGCTTTGGCTGGCTCTGGCCAGCACCATAGTGCAAGTCCAGTTCTGGAACTCCATGTGTTTCCCGTGAGATCTCACTGGTAGGATGAGACGAAGAAATGTCCCCTCGCCTGAGGTTAGAGGAGCCTGTCCCCATTTTCCTATGACGAACTGAAAACACACACACACACACACACACACACACACACACACACACACCCTCTTCTAAGACCCAACAGCCATTCTTAGGGACAATGCTACCCAAAGCTACATTAAAAAAGAGAACCGAGTCCCTAGAGGTGCCAGGCTGCCCTCTCTGGAGATAACATTTGACATTATTATGCAAAGCAGTTTCAGTTCCTTTACCTTGCTTTTAGAACAGTGTAAGAAGCCTGTGGTATGAAATGAATAAGCCCTGTCACAAGCCTTGCCAAAGGACAGAGCAGTCTACTTCTGAGGGCTTTCTCTTTTGTTGGGCCAGATCAAATTCTTGAGCAAAACGGCACTCCTTTTAATCTCTGCAAAAGAAATGGGGGTCGTTTAAAATTTATTATCCTTTTGTCTCATGCAAACCCTTGGGAGTGAAGAGGATGGGTGTGTTTGTCCTTCTGGTTGCATATGTTCTACCCACTCATTTTGAATGTAATGACAGAGGGATTGTTCTTATCTTTTGATACTTCTTAAAAAACCTAAGAATCACACAATACACACATTCTGCACCTTGTTTTTAAAAAAGCCTTTTTATTTTGAAGCAATGATAGACTCCAAAGTAGTACCTAGTGTCCCAGTGTATGCTTCCTTCAACTTCCCTCAGTGATGACACCTTACAGAGGTGACATCTGTAATACAATATCAAGACCAGGACATTGGGTGCCTGGGTGGCTCAGTTGGTTAAGCGACTGCCTTCAGTTCAGGTCATGATCCTGGAGTCCTGGGATCGAGTCCCACATCGGGCTCCCCGCTCAGTGGGGAGTCTGCTTCTCCCTCTGACCTTCCCCGTCTTGTGCTCTCTATCTCATTCTCTCTCTCAAATAAATAAATAAAATCTTTAAAAAAAAAAAAGACCGGGACATTGACATTGATGCAATACAGTTAACTAGAACAAAGGCCCTATTCAGTGTCCATTTTTTATGTGCATTCATGTGTGTGGGTATCTGCTGTTCAACCTGTTTGGTATATCTTGGAGAGCTTTGACTAGCAGGGCCATACAGACCTACTTCATTCTTGTTCCTTCTTAAATTATCTGGATGGACTATTATTTGTCAGTCCCCTATTACTTTTAGTTGTTTTTGACTTTCCTCAAATACGGATGATGTTGCAATAGCATCTTTGTACACATAGCTGGGAGAACTCCTACTAAACCCACATTAATAGTTGAGTCATTAAGCCAAGGGGTATGTACCTTTGGCATTTGATAGAAATTGTCAGTTGCCCTCCAGAAAACCTTATCCTTCTCCGGTCTCAGGGAACCTTCCCAAAGGGCAATTCAGTGTGACGGCGCCCAGTTCCTTGCAGCCTCCTGGCGTGTGGTTTCACCAAATATCTTAATTTTTGCCAATCTGGGTGAAAACATTTTTTTTTAAATTTACATTTCTTTATTAAGATGATTGAATGTTTTTTCGTATGTTTACAGGTATTTGTATTTCTTGTTTCATAAACTGCTTATTCATGTCCTTTGTCCACTTTTATTGGGTTGTTTACTCTGTTTTCTTGTCTATTCTTTATGAAAGGACCTTAACGGTTTTATTGTCATGGGTTGAAAATATTTTTCTGTTTGACTTTTGAATTTATGTTTTTTTTTAAAGATTTTATTTATTTACTTGACAGAGAGAGACAGCGAGAGAGGGAACACAAGCACGGGGAGTGGGAGAGGGAGAAGCAGGCTTCCCACAGAGCAGGGAGCCCAATGCGGGGCTCGATCCCAGGACCCTGGGATCATGACCTGAGCCGAAGGCAGATGCTTAAGGACTGAGCCACCCAGGCACCCCAAATTTATGTCTTTTTAATGTCATGTAGATGTTTTAAATTTTTATGGAATCAAATTTATTTATCTTTTCTTTTATGGCTTCTGAGTTTTATGTCATGCTCAGAAAAGCCTTTCTTACTCCAAGAGTATAAAGAAATTCACTCATGTTTTCATGTAGTTACTCAATATGTGTGTGTATGTTTAAATCTTTGGGCCATCTGATACTTGTTTTTGTATGAGAAGTGAGATAGAGATCCAAATTAACTTTTTTCCCCAATGGTTAGCCAGTTATCTCAGCCCTGTTGGACTTTTCCCCCCATGCCTTGATTTCTTTATTATTCCCATATGTATTTGAGCCTATTTCTGGATTCTATTTCATTCCATTGATTTGTCTATCTGTTCCCAAGTCAGGATTTTAATAGCTATTGCAGAGAGGAAAAAAGAAAGTGGAAAAAGTGCCATAAAATAATTTCAGATAGAATGGCATGTCAATTCAAAGGAGGGAGAGAGTATTTTTAGTTCGGGTGGTCTGGAAAAGCTTTATGAAAGAGAGACATTTAAGGCGGAGCTCAAATGAGCTTCATTAGTCAAAGGGGAAAAAAAACAAAGACGTGGAGGCAGGCGGCGGTGAATATTTGTGCAGATTCCTGTTGTATCCATGCAAAGGAGCCCATACTCCACCACTTGGGTTTTTATGCATGCATGTCTTGAATACAGTCAAGAGCATAAAGAAATTTTTGTACTACTCTTTTGAGTCATTTTGAGGATACATTTATTAACCATTATAGCTACAAGTTGAGCACCTACTGTTTGCTAGGGATATCTGTGTCAATTCTGATTCTCACCACAAGGAGCAAAGTTGATATTATTATTCTCATTTTAGGAATGAGGAAAAGCCTCAAGCAGGTAAAATAACATCATAAGTGGCTGCGCTGAGATTCAAATTCATGGCAAATAAGAAACCAAAATGCAGCAATGAAAAACCAGAGTAGAAAACGTAGCAGTCTCTCTTCTGCCCACGTCACTTGGGATCTCTGTACTTCCGGGTGCGGCAGGGGAAATCCAGGCCTGCTCTTTCCTCAAAGCCAGCATGTTGTTGGAAGGTACAGGAGAGCCAGGGCCCTAAGAATGTTCCTTCCCTCCCTCCACAGCTCTTTTTTTTTTTTTTTAATATTTTATTTATTCATTTGAGAGAGAGAATGAGATAGAGAGAGTACATGAGAGGGGGGAGGGTCAGAGGGAGAAGCAGACTCCCTGCCGAGCAGGGAGCCCAATGCGGGACTCGATCCAGGGACTCCAGGATCATGACCTGAGCCGAAGGCAGTTGCTTAACCAACTGAGCCACCCAGGCACCCCCCTCCACAGCTCTTAACCAAAGACCGTTGGAGATGAGATATACATACTCTAGCTCTTTTTGTCTTCTCACTGAGATGCCTTTGACGTGTGACCCACGGTGTCCCCCTAAGCCCTGCCAAGTCCAGATTACCCTCTTTGTGACTTGGCTCGATATTGCACCTTACATGGTCTAGACTCCCCAACTCCTCTAAATCTTTTCCCTGAAAATATTCATTAATAAATCTCTTTCACATGCATCTTTCTCTAAGGCAGTACTGTTTTAAGAAAGCTTTGTTTCAGTTATGTAGAGGCGTGTGTGTGCATGCATGCATATGTGTGTCTGTATCTTGTGTAGCTGTTTAACCTGCATTTCTTCCTGGGGAGCTAGAAAGATTGAAAGCCACTGTCCTATAGCACATTAAGCTGTCTCTATCTGTGTTGAATTCACTGAGCTGGAAAGTTTCCTGGGTGCTCCAGAATCAGAACTGCAGATCATTTTCCAGGTCTTATTGCCTATTTGAGTACAGCGACTTAAAATATATTGAATAAAAATGTATTAGTCATGGGTCTAGAGAGCACCATCAACTTTGACACAATTGGTTAGGCTGTTCTTTGAACTTCTTTGGGCAGTCAAGCCTGCCGAATAGCTTTCAAAGTCCGGATTTCCCTTTGCTAAGTTTGGTAAATACGGTATAAAGATCATGATGGTTGAGTGTTAATTTTTTGCAGACTGGCAGAAATAGGAAGACCAAGTTTGCCTTGGAGCAGAGCCAGAGGGTATGCCTGACTGCACAGCTGGATAGTCATCCCAGAGCTCTGGCCTTCGGTGGAGAGAGGTGGGGTGTTCAGAATTGCTCTGCATTGACCCTGAGGGGATAAATGCAGCACCTAAAAGGAAGGGAAGATGACACATCACAATACTCACCAACAGCTAGTGACACCTAGCAAAGAGGTCTGGTGAGTTTCTGTCGGTCAGATCAGTAGAGATCCCAGGGCAGACCTGGAAGCCATGAGTGAAGAGAAAAGAGTACCGGTTCCCAAAGTACAGCAGAGATGGAATCTGGAAGGCAGTGCAAAGAAAGGGCAAGACACCCAACTTCCCAGCAAAGCCTTGGGAGCCCTGTCATCGTGGTGTCAGTTGAAGATCCTTATTTGTCAGTACATGATGTAAGATGGGGTCCATATTTAGTAAAGAGCTAAGATGTGTTGAAAATTCAATGGAATGGTTAAGGAAAAAGGAAGGAGAGCTCAGCTTATGAGGTTTTGACTGAAGACAGCTTAAGTGAAGAATTTATAGGGTTTCTAATATTGTCCCAGGGAAGAGCCATGTCTTCTGGTAGATGTGGCCATTCTGGTCACCCTAAAGGTGGACTGCAGTGTGGGAGATGGCTGCTTGTTAGCACGGTCAAGTTCTGGTTGAAGGATCCTTCAGCACCAGCCAACTCCCTCCCCACTGATTCCGAATTCACTTCACTGCTTTCGGATTGTTACTCCAGGTAGGAGGTGTGGATCGCAGCTAACACCTTTCCTCATCACTGGGGGTGACATTCCCCACTGAAATCTACTCCGTTGGCTTTTGAGACTAAATCAATTTCATGTGAGTTTGGGTTGTGAGAGTCAGTATCATATTCCCCGCCAAGGTGTAGACTATCCAAGTTCTAGGCTGACCAGTCCAGAGAGCCATGCCAGGGGTCAGGACCCTGCGAGGCCCAGCCTGAAATGCGCAGTCAGATCTCACAGGTTCCAAGACCACAGAGGAGTATCAGACCCCCGCCCGGCTGAGGGGCAAACCCTGGGGGACGAAGTATAAGCTGGTTGCTGACTCTTGGAGAGACTCTAGAATTCAGCCACAAAGTGCGTATTCACATGGGGCTGGGGCGAGAGAAAGCTTTGACTTGAGGGAGCAGAGCAGCAGTGGAATGTGTGTGGGGGTTAGTTTTGTCCTCAGTTTCTGTCCTGACTACAGTTCCTGGGAAATTAAGTGAGAAAGAAGCCTTTAGGCTCTCAATTCCAGTGGTGAAGAGAGACTCCCTAGCTCAGGGTTCTATCTCTGTCAGACATTCAGGTGGGGTGAGGTGGCTCCCTTGAAGCCTGGTGGGGTGGGATGGCTCATAGTGCCCAAGAATACAATATTTTAAGCTTTATAATATTCACATAGTACTTTCACATAAACCTCATATTGTAATTGTTGCAAGGATACACATTTTTTTCCCCAAAGCAGATTCTAATTAATCAACAGTATGCTGATTCAGCATCTTCCGGAGAAGCACTGTGCTAAATAAACACTGTAAGAGATTCAAGATTTACAGCATGAACTTAGTCTTTGCACTCAAGGAATTTACACTCTAACTAAGGGGCTAGGACATGTCAAACATGGAAACATCCAGAAAACAACTGCTAAAAAAAAGTGCTAAACTAAGTGTTATTTATCTGCACGTCTTTCCCACCCTTCTGTTGAGTCCCCCTACCCCCACCCCACCAGGTCTCCCAGGCCCCAGGGAGAAGGGAGGAAGCTCCAGGCAGTCTTTCCTTCCCCCCATGCCCCACCCGCTCCTCACTCCAGTGTCTTAGTCCCCTCCCTGCCCACAAGACTCTGAAAGGGTAGTTGGGAGTAGGCGTTCCTGGAGATCTCTACAGAAAATGGACACAGCAAAGGTGATCAGGTCAGATAAAAATAGGTCTAATGTTTTTGAACGTTTTCTGTTAAAACTGAATGGGTTTGGTTCGTGGAATGGACACCTTGTTAAGTTGATAAGCATCTGCTGGGTCTCACACCTGCAGAAGGACGATAAAAGGCCATCGGGAGACCAGGGTGTGGACTTCTTGGGGGCTCCTTTGGTTGCTTTGCCAGATTCTCTCATTATGCCTTTATTATACCCATATTCTTAAAATAAACATTCCTCCCAGACTAGTGCTAATGCTGTGAGTGTAATCATTTGTGTGTGGTCCTTTGAACTAGACAGGTTCAAGAGAGTGACAGAAGTATTACCGGAACCAGTTTCTGCTACTGGGCCAGCCTTACTCAACAGGAGCTCCCAGAAGAGAATTGAGGTCTATAGAGTATTATTCAGGTGACTACTTTCTCGATTCTCCCAAGGATGGTACATAGCTAGGACCATTCTAGAAGCAGGTTAATTTGTTACATGCAATAGATGCCTTAGGGCATTAGGGCTTCATTTTCTCATGGAGCCCAGAGTCTCAAGCAACACCTGGACTCCCTCCTTTTCTTGGCCTGACTCAGTTACCATAACTGACCCATCATGATCTTTTTTTTTTTTTTAAGATTTTATTTATTTGTCAGAGGGAGAGAGTGAGAGAGCACAAGCAGGGGGAGCGGCAAGCAGAGGGAGAAGCAGACTCCCCGCTGAGCAAGAAGCCTGATGCGGGACTCAATCCCAGGACCCTGGGATCATGACCTGAGCCCAAGGCAAGACGCTTAACTGACTGAGCCACCCAGGCGTCCCACCCATCATGACTTCTTGAGTCATGAGTTTTAACACTGAGTAAATGGAGTTCCAAGGCAAGACCAGAGAGCCCTGTGGGTTGTAGTATGTTGAGTTGGAATGTTATTAGTTGTACTAGGGTCTAATACGAACCTAGATTGGGCAGTGAACTTGGAAAGAGGAGAAGACTCTCAAACATGCTCTCTCCCTCATTCCGTATCAGGAACTCTGTAAGGCAGGGTTGCTTGGAATGGCCATACATTTGAGTAATGACTCTGGTCTGTAGTCTGCAGTTGGAAAACCTCCATTCACAAAACACATTTTAGGTCTTGTAAACAGTGATTTAAATGGCCAAGGTTAAGGAAGTATGTCTGCCTCATCTGATCTCTAAGTTTAGAGCTTTTATGATTTGGCAAGAGGAGTCGAGGTATTGAGTGACTCTGGAACTCGTCAATACTGACGGGCTAAGCGGAGAAGATCAGGGTGCCCCGAGCTCAACAGGACAACAACAGGAACCTGTCAAGACAAGACTAGGAACCTGTTGGTTCACAGGAGCTCAGCACCTCAGCCACTGGCTCCCCCATCTTCAATCTCACCGTGCAGGGCTGGGCTGGGAGGACGCCTAGAAAATCCTGTCATGTTGCAGCTTCAGTGTTTGGGAAAACATTTTCTCTGAGGTGGGGTTGGCCTGGGCATTGCCTGACTCCCATGCTTTTGGAGGTTGCCGGGGCGGGGGCGGGGTGGACGATAATTCCTCCACGAGGATTCTGTGGTTCTGCCACGAGAATTCCGGTTCTGCCCTTGGCTGGACCAGGCAGAGCTTAGCCGGCAGACAGAACAACTCCATTCCTGCTTCTCTGTGGCCGCCGGGAACGGAATCCTGCTTGAAAGCCCCCGCTTTCCCCTTTCGCTACAGACCCTTCCTTTTCTGCCCTGCTGGAGCCAGGAGGCTGAGAAGCGGCTTTCAGACTCGCTGTGCGGCCACCATGGCTTGGTGTAAAGGCCCACTTACTTAGAGTCTCTAGTGTTACCTGTGGAGCTACAGAATTCATTCGTATTTTAGATCAGGCCTCTCTGCTCCACGTTCCTATGTAATTCCCTTTTGAAATACTTATAAAATTGTTTATTTAGTATTTGTTTTCTGTGATCAACTATGAGCAACACCAGTTGGGAACCGAGCCTGTCTTGCTCACTGCTGTATCCCCATTCCCAAGTGCAACAGCATCGTCCTGGGCACTTCAAAGAGGGAATTTAAAATGGAATGGATCACACAGGTAAGGGACAGAGGGGAGAAGCTGAATGGGCTGAAGAAACAACCAGCTCTTAGCACCCACAGGAAGCTGCTGCTACCATTAGGGCTAGAAGGACACAGGGGAGGGATGGTGCTGGTAAAATCAGAAGCTGAGGCTGGACCCTGGCAGGGACTGTCCAGGACCCTGAAGGGAGGGGCTGTCTGGTGAGGAGGTGGGCCTGTTGCAGGAAAATGATGCTCAAAATTCGGAGAGAGGGATGGAAAAAATAACCTGGTTTCTCTTCCTTCCCAACCTCTCACCCATTGCTAGGGCCTCCCACTGGCCATTCCAGCTGGAGGCAGTTGGCAAGGGTAAACAGGGAACAGTGTTTGCTGAGGACACAGAAGAGATCTGAGAGCAAATAGCCATGACAGGCGCAAGGTGAAGAACAAATATTTCTTGCTTACACAAATGAGTAGGCAAAGAGACACGCGCTCATTATTGGCTGATCAGTGTTTAACGGAGCCATATCCTCCCATTCACAGGCTGTCAAAACTATTCCACCCCTCACTTCTCTGCTAATGGTTGCCTCAGGTGTCTTCTTGAGACATAAGTTTGGCCCATGTAAATGAAGTATAACTGAAGTTCAAAGGGGAGGCAAGAGCCTGGGGTCAGAAACTTCATTCTGAATTGCCTAAATTGAAAAAAATGTTCTCTTGCGGGGATTACCCAACGTACCAGTAAAGATGTTAGGCCCTTCAACACGGCCCCGTTTGAAATCCCAACCTAATTTTGAGCCTCACATCTAACAGCTGCAAGGATAGCATGCCTCAAAATGACACAAGTCCCCCATTTTTGAGGCAAGCACCTAGCCTGTCCCTCAGGGGTAGGCCCTGGGTTAGGGTTTCAGGTCACTCGGGCCGAGCCACCAGAGACTTTCTTCCCAGGTGGGCTCCCGTGCCCTTGCCAAGGCCCGGAAGGCTGCTATTCCACAGTTCGTCCACCAGAGGGCCTCAGGGCTGCCCCTCAGCGTCCACACTGGGTGGGGACTTGGGGCTTCACCCAAGCCGGGCTGTGTGGGCTCCACTCTTTGGCACCTCATGTGGTGGAGCAGATCTGGGGGAGCAGAGCTGCCATGCTTCTAGAGGTCCAGTTCCCTCACTGTCTCTTTCACAGGTTCATTTTACGTTTAATAACAGTTGATTTGAAAAGTTTACAAATGAGGAAATCAGAATAGGTCTGTGTGTGGGTGGGTGGGCATTTTGAAGGTGAGGTAGCAGGAAGTGGGGATAATTCTGGTCACATCAATGAATGCCCGAACTTGCAGGTTAAATATTATTTAGTGTTGAAGAAATTCAGAGCTGGAAGAAGACCTTGGAAATAATTCAGCGTCTCCCTCATTTGTAGCTAGAGAAACCAACATAACTTTTGCTGCTTGCAAGATGCCTGGAAGGTTCAGAAACTTTAGGAATGCAGTCAATACATTGAGTTATTAAGGGGTTTGTGGTAAGATTTTATTTCAGTACTCCCATCTTTGCTCCCATTTTCTTAGGTGTAACATGAACCTTAACAGCAGCAACAAAGCACAAAAAGGCATTTTCCGATTTTCTGTTGAAAAAGGTTGGCTCTCGGTTCTAATCCCATCTTTGGCCCTTGGGTTCTTTCCAGACTCTATTGAACCAGAGGATAGAAAGACCCGACAGGGTAGGGAAATTATCCAGGAAGATGGTGGAGTGCATAGAAACCCAATCAAACTCCTAATCACAAATTCTATTAAAATCAATCAGGAATTTTACTAAAGAATTTCCAGTAATACAGCAGATATCAGTCACTAGGGTAACTTAAGGGAGAATGCATTAAGATGGAAAAATTAATGTGGCTCCCTGAAAAAGTGTCATCACTCAAAAAAGAAGAGAGAACATACAAAAAGCTTTGTTTTAATTAACCCTGACAAAGAGCAACCACAGGGAGCCACACACAGAATTCAGAAAACGGCTGGAGCCTCTTTTCAAAGAAATGAAGAAGATACCATATCCTCTCAAGCGAGAGAAGGTCAGAATTAAACAGAATGAGAGTAATGATCATTGCAAAAGACAAACTGAGGGTGTTGTTTAGGCTGCGCAAAGCAGAAATTACACAACTCGGTTAAAAAAAAAAAACCAAGACAAAAAACCCTTGAGCAATATATCCAGAATTTTAAGAAACTAAACTAAGAAATGAAGCATTTCAGGAGGGCCATTCTGAGGAATAGAGCTCAGCACCGCAATTTCTGCATAGTTAGACTTCCTGGATTAGCAGACAAAATAAAAGGCACTAAGTCAACAGTTAAAAATGCAATAATATCTTCTCCAGAACCAATAGGAGATGAGATTTGAAGTGAGAAGAATCATATGATTTCATAGAGTCCATCCATAGAACATTTCAAGAGCGACTTGCTATTTACAACACAGTTCACACGCTCCTGCGTCTTCTCATTTGCCCTTTACAAAAATTATGTGAGGTGGACAGGTATTATTTTCTTTCATTTTACTGATAGAAATTAGCCTCTGAGAAACTGAGTGATTTGTCCAGAGATATAACTAGTTAGTACAGAGTCCACGTTCAAGTCCAAGTCTCGCTCTCCAAAGTGGGAGGGTCTTATACACATTTTACACACTAAGGAAAATACATCTGCAATGACACTCAAAAAGAGAAGATCACTTTTAAAAGAATGTAGATTGGAAACACTATTGCCCTTTCTAGTAACATAAAAAGAGCTTGGTGGATATGGAACATATCACCAAGGATGGGGGAGGAGAGAGAGAGAGAGAGAGAGAGAGAGAGAGAGAGGGAGAGAGTTGGGAGAGGGAGAGAGAATGAGAATGTGCCCATTCACTCATGACCCTGCCAAACTGCCCTCCATGTGGGACGCTACAAACACCTCTCCAAGGTCCTAGAAAGCCAACTGGTCACCTTTTTCCAGTTAGCTCTAAGGACTGCTTCCAACAGAAATCAACATGAAACACAGAAACCTAAATAGGTGGCACTGACCTGAGTTATCTATTACAAAAATACGTAAGTGAGAACAGTATGAGGAAGCATTTTTTGTTGCTAATTATAATTATTATATTTTATGGAATGGAAGTAAGATGTATCCTCCTTTCTGTATGAGGCATTGTAAACTTCTGTCACCTTTCTAAGAGCTATTTGGCTAAATGTGACAGGAACTATCCCTTACACTCAATACTACCACTCTGGGAACTTATCCTAATGCAATAATTCAAAGAAGAAAGTTATAGGTGGTTATACTGATATTATTTATAATTGTTAAAACTTGAAATAAAAACCCAATAATTGGGTTTTAGCCCAAATGAATATTACATAAGCCATTAAAAATAATGAAAATGAAATGTGTGTTTGAAATTAGCAATGGGAGTAGATCTAAACTTTTCACATTACCATGATTAAACAATGAAAAACGTGTGCATATAGATAAAAATTAGAATGCAGTTTAGAGAAATGACATGAATTTATTTAGGGAGTGGGATTGAAGCTGAGCTTTCTAATTTCTTTCTTTAAATAATTTTTAATTTATAAATGATTAAGAAATTGCCAATGCTGTTGCTGAAATATGGCCAGTCCCATCCAGGTCAGAGATCTGTGGGCTCTTCGGAAGGATGAGAAACTGCTCACAGTCACAGTGTCTCAGTGGGGGAGCTGGGGGCCTGTGGGCCTGGGGGCCAGGGCTGAGAAGAGACTTCATTTGCACTCTATCTTCTTTGATGCCTTTTGAATTTTGTATCCTGTGCGTGTGGCACCAATTACGAAAATGACATCCAGGTGCAATAAATCTCCATTGACTCTATTTCTGATCCAAAAATTGGGCCAAATGGTCTGATGATGGGACAGAATAGTTGAAATCAGTGTGGCCTTGGAAAATCCAGAGCATTTCGTCAGTGTGCCAAATCATTGGAAGGGTGGGGAGTGGAAGCCATGCTGAGGCTAGACAGAGGGCACGGGGTGGGAGTAGGTCCTCCTGGGAGTCCAGCTGAAACGGTGGAGATCTGGTCAGACCTTGGAGTTGAGGGCCAAGGAGCGGAGGGCTGCAGTGTGACAGGTGAAGGTGAGTAGAGATGGTGATAAAGCCCCAGAAGGGCTAGTGCAAGTGCCGCCGTCGGCCAGCAGAGGGCGGTGTGGGCCGCGTGGCACGGGAGGTTAGCGCGGATGGAAGCCACGGGGGGTAGGTCTTGGAGTGGGGCCAGAGCCTCTGGCTTGTGAAGTGGGGACACCGCGGAGGCTTGGAACAAGGGGAGGGTCCGGGGGCGGGTTGCTGTGGCCAAGGTTAAGTGGGAGGAAGCAGACGCTCCAGCCTGGGCCCAGGGATCCAGGGCCGCTGGCATTGAGTAGCAGCAGATTTTTTTTTTTTTTTAAGATTTATTTATTTATTTTTGGCGGGGGGGTGGGGAGAGAGAGAGAGAGATTGTGCGTGTGAACAGGGGGAGGGGCAGAGGAAGAGGGAAAGGGAGAATCTCAAGCAGACTCCTCGCTGAGCACAGAGCCCCATGTGGGTTCGAGTCCTGCTTTGGAGACCAGCTCTGTGACTGTAATCCTTGTTTTGTCATCTTCAAATATGGGTTTATATTACCTGGAGGCAGAATGGGGGAGGCAACAGTGAGGCCGCCTGCACGCATTTGGAGATGGGGAGCTAAGTGCTCTCTGCTCTAGAAAATCTGAGCTAGAAAATCAGCATAAAACAGATCAAAGCAGAGAAGCGCCAGGTCACCTTGAAGGAGGCAGAAAGACTCTCAGGCCACTTGAGAAGGACTGAAGCCTGAATAAAAATATTAAGTTGTTTGAACAAGAGCTGAGGAACCACAGAGCCCTGAGGAGTGGCAGGTGTCTACACTGGCTAGGCGCTGCTCGGGTGAGGGACAAGTATGATGTTTTTGTGTAAAGGGGTGCCTCTGACTGCTCTGATCCCACCAAACATTTGAGTCATGGTCACATGCTCCCCAAGGAACCCTTGCCTTTCCCCATAGCCTGCCCCACAGGGAGGATAGAACTTCCTATTGGAAGGTGAGAGTAAGCGGTCCCCTTGGGAGTTGTTTCTCATTGTTCGCCAAAATAGTTAAAAACACTAACTTCGGAACCAGGTTCAAATTCCAGCTCTGCCTCCCCTGTCTTCAGTGGCCCCCAAGGAGCTCTGTCCTCCCAAGGGAGTAAAGGCCCTGTTGGGTGAGGGCGCTGCTTCATCCTGTGACTAGCTCTGGGCCCGGCAGCGCTGCCCTGCATGCCGCACCTGGGCCTTCTTCTGGGAGGTCACCGGTGTCTCCTGGGCCGTCATCCTGCATAGCAGTGAGGTGACAGTCATGGCACTGCCCCAGCGGGAGGTCCTGCCCCTGGCACCGCTGTCCCCGCTGAGGAGAAAGTGGACACAAAGAAGAAAAGAGCAGAGAGCAGGCATAATGGACAAACGGTAAATGAATGAATGAAATTGCCTGCTTACTTACCCCATCCTCCAGGGTTGGCAGCCCCCTGGGATACAGATATGCGTGGAAATTGTACAGCCCTATATGAAAAGGAAGGAGGAATCAATCTATCGTGTTAGGGGAGGGAAGCAGAGGAGATTTCATTTGTTTTGAAGAAAAGTCCAGGAGTTTTCTAGAGCTTCCAGATAGAGGATGTGGTTTGCATGAATCTTGGAGTGGGGGACGGGTTGCAGGGAGCTGAGGGGGCTGCAGCCTGGCTTCGGGTGGCAGAATGGGTGGGAGACAAGGCCCAGCAGTCTGATGGGGACCAGATCCCATGAGTATGAACGGTGACAAAGTATGCTGTGTTGATAAGTTTTGATTTCATCCTACAGGCAATGGGAATTTCAAGCAAGTGAGTGACAAAAGGAAATTTGCATTTTATTTTATTATTATTTTTTAAAGATTTTATTTACTTATTTGACAGAGAAAGAGAGACAGTGAGAAAGAGAACACAAGCAGGGGGAGTCGGAGAAGGAGAAGCAGACTCTGCTGAGCAGGGAGCCCGATGTGGGGCTCGATTGCAGGACCCGGGGATCATGACCTGAGCCGAAGGCAGACGCCCAACCAACTGAGCCACCCAGGCGCCCCGGGAATTTGCATTTTAGATGTGAGATCCTTGAGAGCTGGGGAGATATCTTATCCACCCCTGTGTCTTTAGTAAGAGACATACAATTTCATTCCTGGTAAGACATCAACATTTGGTACATGCGTGAAAGAGAGCGCTGGTGGTTCTGGAGAAGAGGTGGGCATGAGGGAGACCACCAAGGAGGCCAGGTGGGGAGCGCTGAGGGTGTGAGCAAAGGGAGCAGTAGGGCTCTGGAGGAGGTGATGACGTTTGAGACCTGTAGAATCAGACCGTTTGGTGACTGGCTGTGATGGGAGCCCGGATGGATGAAGATAAAGCAAAGGTGACTTTATGATTTCTGGCTAGGGTGATGGGGGCAAAGCTACTAAAAACTAGAAAGAAAAGAGGAGGAAGAACTGACTTGCTAATGTCTAGGACAACACAGTATGAAGTGCTCAGTGGACATAATGATTTTTTCTTCTCTCAGTAATGTTTCCTGAAAGCAAGGCTGTCATTGTAACACTGCTGATCAACTCTTCCAAGTCTTTGAGGGGACCAGTAGTTGCAGTTTCAAGGTAGCATTAAAACACACACACACACACATTACAGGGGCGCCTGGGTGGCTCAGTTGGTTGACGGTCTGCCTTTTCCCGAGTTGGGCTCCCTGCTCAGTGGGGAGCCTGCTTCCCCCTCTCCCTCTGCCGTTCCGCCTGCTTGTGCTCTCTCGCTCTCTGTCAAATAAATAAATAAAATCTTTAAAAAAAAGTTACAATTATCACCCATATTATTTTAGGTCATAGGGATGATGGGACATCTCTGGAAAGGGCAACTCTAAGCACCTGTGTTTCAACTGGAACATTACAAATACACAACTGAATGAAAGGTACAGAGATTTTCCTTATACCCTCCACCCCCACCCCCCAACCTCCCTCATCGTCAACATCTGCCACCAGAGTAGCACATTTGTTACAACTCATGAATCTACATTGACACGTCATTATCACCCGGAACCTAAAACTACTCTAAAATATAAAATCTATCAGTTACAAAACCCCCAGACAACCGTATACTTGCAGATGTTGCGCACGTATCATGTACAACTATATACTGCTATCTGTGGTGGAGACCGGCAGGACTGTCTGGTGTGGGACTCTGACCCTGGGCCTCTCTCTAAGTCGTGTAGCAATGAGCCAGCTCTCAGATCCAATGTCCCACAGGACGGAGGGCTATCAAGTTCTCTGAGGAAGCTGAGGTATGTTGGAGAATCCCCCTAAACCGTAGGCACCTAAGATTAGAACCACGTGGTGTGCATATGTAAAATATTTATTCCCCCCCATGGGGCCACCTTTATACACATCTCATAAAACAGCAGAGTACAGGGTGCCGGGGTGGGGCGTGGGGAGTGCGGTGCTGGACATCTCCATAGCACATGCCATTGATTTGGCCCCAGCACGCTGCTCCTCGGGAGGCTGGGAGGGCAGGCAGCTGGCTCCCCATTCCACCTGCACCAAGTGATGCTGGTTGGTGTCTGTCCTGAGCCCTTTACGGAACTGCTGTGCTGTCTTATTCCCGATCCTGCTTTCTGTAGATGAGAAGACAATCTGTCGGGGGGCCGGCAGCACTGAAGACCACTGTAGTTTGCAGAGCAAAATTTACTGTTTCATCTGAGTCTTGGTTATTTCTACCGCCGGATTTAACAAAACTCTAATGTTAAATTTAAAGTAGCACGAGGGTTTTATAAAGACCTTGCATAATAAATTCCAGCCCATATGGCCTCATTCGCAGAATCTGAAAGGCTGGTATTTACTTTTCTTACTATTTCCAAGGGGGAAAAAAGGTTTAGATCTGCTTCTTCCCAGGCCTCCCAAATAATGGTGGTGTATTTTCTGTCTAATGGCAGGGACAGAGGCCCTCTTCTGCTGACTTTATTGGTCAGGTTTGAGTTAATGGTAGTGGTTTGTTTGAAGTAGATTTTTGTATGTGTGTGTTTGAGGTAAAATACACGCAAAGAGACGGATAGAATAGTCCTTGGGGTTCTCCCTGTGACCAGGAAGTTTTTATCTTTAAAAAAAATTCTCTTTTCTTTGAGAATGAAAAATAACACTTAACAATCTTAGTTGGCTTTAGAGTTGGTCCAAATGGGGGATAACAAAATCTCATCAGTGACATTTTCAGGTTTAATATGACTATATTTATATACTTATAAGGACCAGGTGTATATAAAAACATTCATTTTTGATGAAAACTGTAGGTGCTTATTAAAGCACTTTGACTTCTTTCTTATCCAGTCACTGCTACCTGAAAATATCTCCGAATATTATGTTAAGGGAAAATATTTTGAAAAAAGTGGAAAGTTATGTGAGAAGACACATAATCCCAAATCACAGAAACAAAATGGGGCAATATATGTAAACAATGTGTGCGTGCGTGTGTGTGTAAATTATGTATGCCATATATTTCCTACCGTCCACTCTGCAATAGAGAATATTATTCTTTTCTTGTAGATTCAGGAACACAATTGGCAATGACAGATTTCTAGTGACCTCTAGAAATCTTGATAAGATCGACCCAAAATGGGAACCTGTAGTTAAGCTTCGTCTTGGTGGCACAAGATAAAGGAGGGAGCTCAGGAATTGAGGGGCAGGCTCTACTAGCTATTTCACCACCATGTGGTTTTATGTGGTTCTTGCCGAACTGGCTCAGGCAGAAGACAGCGTGCCAGGGGTATAGACCTGGGGATGACTCAGAACGAAGCCTCCAACTCTCAAGTGCACGATCAGGAGCTCTGCACCCAGGAGAACAAGGAGAAAAATGCTAGCCAACCCATTCCTTTTCTTTCTCCAACTTCCAAACATTATAATACCCCTGTTTTTTATGTGTTTTTCTGGAAGAAATGGTTAGAATGCCTAGGGTGGTCAGGGAGAGAGGAAAGTGGTAAAAAGGCATTTGCTGCAAAGCGATGGGGAAAAAAATGGAATTGCTCTGTGCATGGCTGGTTGAGTTCTTCCAGCCGTATCCACGATAAAGAGAATAAACAATCAGGGATTTTCCTCCTGGACAATTACTATTACATAGACTACCGGTGGGATCCGAAGCATTGCCACCGTGGACGGCTTGGAAGAGAACCATTATGAAGAGTCATTTGTAATGGGATTTTACTTCTGGTCCTAAAAAAATTTGATACCCAAATTTGTAATACAAATGATTAGAAAGGCCTGAAGAACGTTAATGGCAGAGTTTGTTAAATGGTATATTCACCATGAATACCCCATCTTTCTAATTCACGTGCCTTGCTTGGGCATATTGAATATATCAACTGTGACCTATCTGGACTGAAATGGACCTGATTAAGACAGCATTCTGGAAGAGGAGTTTTCCCCGCTGCCCACTGCTGACTTAAAGTTTGACTGCAGTCATTCCTAAAAGACATTCAACAAAATTTCTTAGATGAATTGATCTCAAGCACAGCTCAGGGTTTACTAATTTGTGGGGAATTAGTGGGAAGCTTGTAGGGAAGCTAAGGAGTGTCCTCATCCATGAAGGATGTGAAAGGAGGGGTTTTGGCTTTGGTGAGTGCTGCTCATGTCAGCGGCTAGTTTTTAAGAAGTATGAAAGGCAGAGGTCACCAAAACATCAAGTGCACACTGGTTCTTGAGAAGGAGGTTCATGGCAGGACATTGTTAGATGTGCAAATGTGCAGAGCTTGAGGCCCGGGGTCGGGGGTGTGTGTGCAACACTTCCCAGACGCAGATGACCAGTGGTGGCAGTGTGGCCAGGAAGGGGAATACCAAGACTTCACCCCCAAGTGGTGTTAGGGCCAATAGAGAAAGCCTGCTTGACACTAAGTCTCCGGGGGCTACCTGGAGCCTACCTGGCCACCAGGTAACAAGATCTGAATTTTGAGCTGCCCAAAGCCAGTGGTGTTTGCCCACATCTTAGTTTTGAGACAAGATTTTTTACTCCCTTTGACAAGAGATTCTTTGATTTGAAATTGAGAGTGGTGAAAACAAAATATGGCCTGGATTCTGTTTCATCCCCCCACTGGTCTGACGTCACCTGTGTACTGTAATCCACTTCTGGCAATAACCACCCAGAATTAGTGCTGACTCCATGAGTGGAGGGCTCAGTCCTCCACAACACTGCTCGTACTTCAGATGTCAGGCACACTTTGGGGGTTCCCAGGTCACCTGCCCTATTGACCAATGGGTTACAAATTTGGGAGGTTCCTACAGCCCCTTCAGGGTTTGGTAATTTGCTAAAAGCACTATAGTTAAGGACTATACATTTATTGTAAAGGATACAGAACAGGACCAACCAGATGAAGAGATACATGGTGCAAGGTCTAGAAGGCTCCTGAATGCAGTCTCTGGGAGAATCAGGAGCTGTCACCTTCCCGGCCCATCAATGTGCTCATCAACCAAGAAGCACTTTTGAGCTTCTGTGTCCAGTTTTTACTGGGGTTTTATTATGTAGGTGCAATTGAGTAAATCATTGACTAAGTAATTGAATGTGCTCCCCAACTCTCCTCCTCACCCTTGAGGTGGGGCTGTTGCTCAGTCCCAACCTTCTAAGGAGGTTGTTAGTCTTTGTAGTGACCAGCCCCCATCCTGAAGCTATCCAGGAACCCCCACCCCCAGCCCATCATCTTATTAGCATAAACTCAGGTATGATCCAGAGGCTCATGAATAGCAAGTACACTTCTATCACTTGGGAAATTCCCAGGATTTTAGAAGCTCTGTGTCAGGAACCTGGGACAAAGACCAGACAAACTCTGTTATAGCATGAGCATACAGGTCACGTGGGCATGTTTCTATATAATGAACTCTAAATGATATAGAGAGGGTTCTGGTATGTTTCCCACACTGGAGCCAGCACACAGAGAAAAGTCCATATGAGAACACAGCAAGAAGCTGGCTGTCTGCAAGCCAAGGAGAGAGGTGTCAGGAGAAAGCAGACCTGCTGATACCCTCGTCTTGGACTTCCAGCCTCTAGAACTGTGAGAAATAAATGTCTGTTGTTTAAACACCCCGTTGGTGAGATTTTGTTATGGGAGCCTTAGCAGACGAATATGGGGCCTTTGTTAATGCATTTGCTCAAAGTTTGCCTTGCCAGTTTTGTTCCTGAGGAGACTCTAAGGTGTTCTCCAAGGTGCGTGCTGCTAATTTGCCGGCATGGGGACGGCGTCTGGCTCTGTGTTGGGGTGGGGATTCTGCCTGTGCAGCTGTTCCGTGTTGACCCTTCTGTGGTCTATTCTATCCTTTTCTGCTCACAGCTGTGCTGTCCAAGGCTGTTCTTTACCTGCATTTTGTGAGAATTCTTGTTCATACCATTAAATCTGTCCTGGACTGGAGCTGCCCCAGGGCTGTTTTGGTTGAATGATCTTATGCCCACTGTCAGGTGGATTAGTCTTGTCAAGTATTATCATTCTGTTGGGAAACTATAGGAAACAGATGCAGAAGAATTGGGTGAATTTTACCTGAGCACATATAGCTAGTTAGTAAGATAATTGAAATTAGAATACCAAATTCTGACCTCATATTTAACTGTTTTTCCACTCTAACCGTGAATGGTCTCACATTTGTGAGTAAAATAATGGAAAATTTTTGTTGACAATCTTTACACCTCTCAAAATGTGTGGAACCATAGCAAACTACTTGTCCTGTTAGTGGCACCTCATTAGAGTCTGGGACTACAGGAACCAGAAGAAGCAACTAATAGCAATAAGCTCGATTTTTCTTAATGTTCCCCTTCAGAGGTTCTGAGCAAAGACAGCTAAGAATCCAGATCACCCAAAAGTGCCAATTAAGGGAACTTGACTGCATATCCAGATGACAAAACTGCTGCCAATCATCTAGAGATTTCTCTTCAGTGTCTACTTTGTAAAAAGTGGCAGGTGAATTCATCCATACCAGGCGCTGTCATGTTCATACCTTCAGCTTTAAAAATCAATGAGAAAGAAGACTTCGGTTTTCCCACCGGAGATAAAGTGTTCTAAAAACATCTTATTATAAATTACTTGTTTGTGGACACCCAAAAGGTTCCATAAAAGATGAGCTATGGATATAATTCAAGGGAGATGTAGTTTAAGGTTTTATGAGATTAAAAAGCAAGGATGCACAGAAAGTTTCCAGCTCTTCCGGTCGATCTGATGGACCCTTGAGTTCTTCCCTTGATTATCTCGTTCCTTTGCCAGCAGTCCTCATGTGGAAATGAATAGAATGCAGATGATTAACTCAGAAATAGGCAGGTCATCTGATGAAGAGGAAGAATAGCCATCTGCCAGGAGGACCTGTTCTACTAAACCTTCTGCATCTCCTCTAAGGTTTAAAGGCTTTTGTGTCTTTCTCATCCAGCTTGTCCGGGGTCTTCAGGCTCAAGCCTTCGTGCTGGAGATACCTGCCTCCTTTGCCCATATTCACACAAATCCCCAAGTACCGTGTTTCATGATTTAGAAGAGTTTTTCCCTCTTTAACGAGGATCCAATCAGGAGAAGATCAGCAAATGCAGCAGTTTTAGAATTAATCATTTTGTTTGTTTTGTGTTTAAAACCCAAGTTATTAACTACTTCAAAATAGATCTTCAAAATGGAGTGAACCAATTGTAATCAAAATTCTAGTGCACAGCCTTGCACATCACAAGGCCCTGCCTCCCCTCAGCATATGTCTAAATAGTTGTAGATTGTTTTCTCAATCTGTGTGCGTCATTAATGGAGGCAGATGGAAAAGCAGCTTAGCTCCTTGTCCCTTTCCTCTGTTGGCGCCTATACTTGAGGTCTTCTTTTTGCCCCTACAGACGCGCTTTCCACCCATCCACTCCCAGCCAGGGACGCTGGCCCCTGTGGATGTCATCAACATACTCACGTTCTGGCTACAGTGGGGTTTGGCTAATGGAAGCCATCAGCAGGAGGCGGAGATGGTGGGTCCGGAGGAGGTGGAGGTGTGTATTCCAGAGGCTTGCTTCCTTCCAATTCAAGAGGGAGTGCTGTGTCCCACTTCCGATGAGTGGCCCTTTCCTTGTAGCTACGCTCTGGGGGTGCCCAGAATCTCTCTTTCCTGAGACCCTTCTGGCCTAGAGGGGGTAACCAGGGTATGAAGTAGCCATTGTTGTTTCATAAGCCCTGCCTGTGGCTCCATGAACAGGGCCTTTATTAAAGTCGCCACCAGCCTGGTTTGCATGAGCCATGTGTTAACAGCTGGCTCTGATCCCACTCTGGGTTCCTCTCTCTTTTTGTCCTCTCTCGTTCACCCTGTCCCTTCCTCTCCTCCCATTCCCTCCCTCGGACTACCGTCTTTCCTTTCTATCCCTACCTCCTCTCTCTGATCTTCATTTCCTTTTTTCCTCTCTATCACCTAGTTTCATACTATTCATTACAGTAATACTGCATTTATTTACCTTACTTCGGAGGTGGAGTTGAGTTTCACTTAATGAAAATCTGAAAGAGTTTGAAAACTATAAAAGCAAGCTGTTATTGCTGCTGGGAATGTAAAATGGTATAAGCACTTTAGAAAACAGTCGGGCAGTTTTCTGAAAAGTAAAACACACATCTATAATATGATCTAGCCATTCCACTAATAGGTATTTACGCCCCCCCCCCCGCCAAATTGAAAGCATATAAAGATTTTTACATAAGTGTTCATAGCATTTTTATTTATAATAGCCCCAAAGGGAAACAACTCAAACCTGCACCAACAGGTGAGTGTATAAACAAAGTGTAGTATTATCTATGCAATGGAATGCTGTTTAACAGCCAAAGGGAATGAACTATTGATATGCACACAACATGGTTGAATCTTGAAATTATGAGGTAGAGTTGAAAGACGCCAGACAAAAAAGGTGCATACTGTAGGACTTCACCTATATAAAATGAACTAGTCTGTAGTGAGAAAAAAAAGCTGGTGGTTGCCTGGGGCGGTGGGGAGTGGGGGGCCCAGGGAGGGCAGGAATGAGGGATTGCAGAGGTGCATGAGCTAACTTTTGGAGGTCATGAATATGCTCACTATCTTGATTGTTATGATGGTTTCGTAAGTGTATGCATGTCAAAACTTATCAAATTGTGCACTTTATGTGCGGTTATCCCTCAATAAAGCTGTTAAAAAAACACACACACAACGATGGGCTTAAAGATGGTATATTATTACCAAATTGCCATAAACGTAGTGATTTAAAATAATATGCGTTTATTGTCTTATAGTTCTGGTGGTCAGAAGTCCAAAATCTGTCTCACTGGGCTACAGTCAAGGTGTTGGTGGGGCTGGTTCCTTTTGGAGGCTTTCAGAGGACAGTCCATTTTTCCTTGTGTTTTTTAGCTTCTAGTAGCTACCTGTATCTCTTGGTCTGTGGTTCCTTCCCCCACCTTCAAAGGGCATCCAATCTCTGCTGCCATCATCACATCACCTTCTCCTCTGTAGTAAGAGTTCCCTCTGCCTCCCTCTTATAAGTACACTTGTGATCACATTTAGGGCCCACCCTGATGACCCAGGATGACCTCCCCATCTCAAGATCCTTTTTCTTTTTAAATAATTTTTTTAAAAGATTTTATTTACTTATTTGATAGACAGAGACAGCGAGAGAGGGAACACAAGCAGAGGGAGTGGGAGAGGGAGAAGGAGAAGCAGGCCTCCCGCCGAGCAGGGAGCCCGATCCCAGGACCCTGGGACCACGACCTGAGCCGAAGGCAGACGCTTAACGACTGAGCCACCCAGGCGCCCCCTCCCCATCTCAAGATCCTTAACCACATCTGCAATGTGCTCTTTGCCATATAAGGAAACATTTATAGGTTCTGGGGATTAGGACATTCCTATCTTCAGGGGCCATTACTAAGCCCGCCTCAGATGGTACATTGTTTGCACTGCAAAAAGCATCAGACTCTTGATTTCGGCTCAGGTCATGATCTCAGGGTCATGGGATCGAGGCTGCTTAAGATCCTCTCTCTCTCCCTCTGCCCCTCCCCGCCCCCCACTCATACACACACACTCTCTCTCTCTCAAAAAAATGCGTGTTGCTTAGTGTCTGGGAATGCCTTATCCCTCTCTGTTTTGCACTGAAGTATTTATAAATAGCCCTGGCTCTTGAAGAGAAGAGGACAACTTCCAGGTTGGATACTACCTGGAAAACTCTCTGTGCAGGAGTCACCATGTTACTCCAGTGCACCATTACAAGGCATCCCCAGTATAGCGACTTAAACATTTCAAACCCATTCTCACATGGGCCATGATTTTTCTTGCAGAGAGGGCTCAGATGGCTAGGAAAAGGATGGCCATTTAAGCAAATATTGCCATCCTGTCCAAAGCTATTGCCTATTTTTACAGGCTTCTATCTACCCTTTGTTAACTCATCTCTAATCATATCCCCCTTTAAAACACTGCCTTGGTCAGTCTGACTGGTGAGGTGCTGGGAAAATCTTCACCACCTGATTGCTCCGTGGAAAACAAACACCAGGACCCATATGTAGAGATGCTTCTAGAGAAGCTGCTGAGATGGGACTCTCATTCCTAGAGGAGGATGGACCCTTGGGCTTTGCTGACCCTCAACCTGGCCTTGTGGAGCTTTCTCAGAGGAGGGGAGGCTGGGGAAGGGGTGTGTTGTGCTGGGAATGAGGTCAGAAAGAGACTTTGCCTTTTAAGAAGCCCCCCCAAGGGGGCGCCTGGGTGGCTCAGTTGGTTAAGCGACTGCCTTTGGCTCAGGTCATGATCCTGGAGTCCCGGGATCGAATCCTGCATCGGGCTCCCTGCTCGGTGAGGAACCTGCTTCTCCCTCTGGCCCTCCCCCGCCTCTCATGTGCTCTCTCTGTCTCTGTCTCTCTCTCTCTCATTCTCACTCTCTCAAAATAAATAAATAAATCTTTAAAAAAAACT
>NW_027397070.1:2315938-2330262 GCF_003265705.2 Callorhinus ursinus | reverse complement strand
TCAGGTCTGCGCTCTGGCCCATACCCGCAGGAGGACCAATTTGTAGAAGCAGGCTTACTCAATCAAAAATGTCTCCAAACTGGGAGTTCTCCAGGGTATGATGGCCTCCAAAAGGGAGACAAATGCAAGACTTGAGTCTAGACTAGGGAGTTAGTGCTTAAAACAAGGGTGCCTCTAGCAATGTCTTTGGGGCCCACAGGATGGTTCTTGGTCTGTAAAATGAGGGGGATAGGACACCTTTACAAAATACGCTCTCATAGGTAGGGGAGATAGTCCTATTTGTTCCTACGTGCTTCCCTGACATGCTGGGATTCATCCATGCAGCATGCAACCTGGGGACTCTAGCTGTCTCTCCTATGCAAAGGGTCAGGTAAGGGAGATGCGGGGTCCAGGGAGATGGGAGTGTTATGCTGGAGCGGACACAGCTGAAGTTCCTTCCCTTGCCTGAAGGGGTCAGCAAAGGCCCAGGAAGGGTGGAGACCTCCTGACTCCCAGGAGAGAAACAATTCTTAATAGACCATCAGGCCCAAGGGACAGTCCCTACCTAGATGCTGTGTGATTTCTCTGCTTGCACGTCGTCGTCGACAGATCTTCCCACAGGGTTCCCCTAAGTGCCTAGAGATGTTGGGGCAGGCTCTGGGGGTTGGAGAATGGGCGTCTGTGTGGGATACAGGAAAGGGAGTGGGCCCAAGGGCCGGATTGAGGGAAGCCACAAGCGTGTAGACCACCCCCCCACCCCCCCACCCAGCCCTGCCCTCTTGGATGCTTCCCCTGGAATGTCTGTGCCCCAGCCAGAGCCTGTAATCAAGCCATCAAAGCTAATGGGATGATTTCCGCATAAAATGAAATTGTGGATGAAGAATGGGGATGCAGGAAACAGACTAATGGTTCTAATGCTTTTTCCTCAACCTTTCACTTCTCAATAAAGTGCAGTCATCGGACTCCTTGTTTGTGTGCTAGGAAAATGATGACTTCTCCGAGAGGCTCTTAGCAACAATCATTGTGTTCCTTGTTGCCTGTGTCTAGTTGGGTGGGGACAGGCAGAAAAGACCTTGACAGAGATGGGCAGAAAGTCACAGTCTGCCCCTTTGATGAGCATCTGGCTTCTTTCCCAGTCTCGCTGATTGCTACATTTTCAATGGTCAGTAATATTTCTATTTTTTAATTACAAAAGTATGACAAGAATACACACTTATTATTTAAAAAAAAAACAACAGAGGGGGAAAAACAAAAACCTATTTAACTCGACTCTTCCGGTCTACTCCCTTCCTCAGAAGTTTCTATCACTGTTGATTTGGGAAAATCCTGTATGTGTGGTGGTTTGAAAATATGTCCACATCATTTGATCCTACTTCCTTCAAAAGGTGGAGCCTAATTCCTCTCACCTTAAGTGGAGGAGGTACTTAGTGACTTGCCTTTAAAGTATGGAATGTGGCAGAAGTGATGGTTTGTGATGTCTGAGGTTAGGACCTGAGTGGCATTAGGTCTTTCTCCTCTTTGTCACTCTCTTGGACTGCCTGCTCTGGAGAAAGCCAGCTGTTTTGTGGTGAGGACACTCCAGTAGACCTGACAAGAGGCCCGTGTGGTGGGGAACTGAGGCCTCCCACCAACACCCATATGATTGAGCCATTAAAAAATTATTGTAATAGGTTCTGCCACCTCTGAGGGCACAGGTTCTCTGATGTCAGATACTATGCCCCTCGGGATTTCCCTTTCTTGGGAATAAGCCGGGGACAGAGCACATAATCCCCAGGTACACTTTTCTATTGATTGAGAGTACCTAAGGGTTTAGGTAATAGGTACATCTACTCCCAGAGCTTGAGTTACGTGGTGGTTGCTGATATCTGCTGCTAGTATTATCCTTCAGGATGAGAGGATTTATTACCTCAGCTGCTGGGAGTGCTGCTGGCAGAAAACCCTCAACAATCAAACCCTTCAGGATTTCTTTAGCTGAGAGAGACACCATGCCAAGGTCTTGACCCCTCTCTGGTAGCCCACATCTCATGATTGATGAATGAGCAGTACGGAGCGCAGACCACTCTCTCCAACTCAGGGGGCCCCTGAAGGGCCATCCCATCTCCAGACGCCCCTGCAGCATTCCCTGAGGCATTCCATGAAGACTGCATTGCGGCTAGACTCCATCCCCTGCCCACTTTACCTCCCACTCTTCCCTTTGACAGGTGCCGGTACCAGAGGGACTCCCTAATAAACCTCTTGCAGTTAGTCTCCAGCTCAGAGTCCACTTCCTGGGAAACCCAAGCAGGGAAGGCGCATTCTAAGAAAGCAGATGATGAGGTAGGGTTTTAGAGCTGGGTGACTGGCCAGCCAGCTGACGTCGCTTGTGGTGGGCAGAGCACTGATAGAAGATGGCTGAGTAATTGTCCTCTGCTGGTTGCGAACCGTGATGGTGTACTGGTGGGAGGGAACGCCTCAGCTGTTGCAGTGCATTTGAGACCTACAGGGAAAATCATAACCATGTTGATGCTCTGGAAGAGGTTACAAAAACTGAGGGTAATCATTCAGTTATTAAGAGCTAAGTGTCAGAGCTGGAGGACCTCTTTGGAGGCATATAAAGAGACTCTTACCTCTTGAAGTGAGAGGGTAAAGAAAGCTGAGAATCAGGCTCAAGGCTTAAGCACAAGAGTAGAGGAGCTCCAAAGAAGGTTCACCTCCCAACGGAGGCAGGTCTGTTATGCCAAGGACAGGGCCCTTGATGGGAAAGAATGGGCCCCTGCACATGAGATGGGCCATCAGAGCTGATACTCCAGAATTATGAATCCTCATTTTCCCCTGGGAAACAAGGAGTAGAAGCAGGAGTGGCCCTGTTTGCCAACACTCCCAGTGACCAACTCGGGAAAATCTCTTTCCTGTTCCTACATCCCTGGGCTCTGTGAATTTACGACATTCCCATGGAGGAAATTCTTTCATTTGGAAGAAGGCAAGAATTCTACTGAACTATAAACTATGGCTGCCATCTGGATACTTTGGGCTACTTGTGACAAGGTACAGCAGGGAAATAAAGGATTCATCATCCTGACAGGACTAACTGACTCTGATCATTAAGCAAGACAGAGCTGCTGTTACACAGTGGGATCACACTGAGAAGGCTCTATGGGAAATCTCTTCAATACAAACCTCTTTATTTGTTGTAGAAATTTATTTTATGGGTATATGTAAATATATATATTTTATTATATATATTTTATGTAGTCATATTTTATATATATATGTATATATAAGAATGTTTATGTTGGAATTATTTATATTGCAAAACAGAATAACTTACTTGGAAACTACCTAATACTTATTAATACGGGGTTAGTTAAATAGAGTATGATGTATCTCCTCTTATCATGGAACATATTCATCTTTTAACAGAATGAAGTAGATCTATATGTGCTCATCTCCAAGACACATTAGTGAGTGTGAAAAGTAATGTTCAGTTAGGAAAAAAAAAAAGCAATGTGCAGAATAGTCTACATAAATCTTTTGATATAAATGAAAATATATAAATATGCATGCTGACATAGGCACACACAATATTTTTCTGAGTGATACATAAGCATTTTTTTTTAAAGTAGTGGTTGCCCTTAGGGAGTGAAATTGGTAAGTTTAAGAAAAATTTTTTATATCTTTCTATAATATTTGACTTACAATACAATCCATGTATTGTATTGCTTTGATTTATACTTAATAGCAAATGTCTGGGAAGTCGTAAGCCATTTAAATTTTATTCTTTACAATTTTTGTTTTAAAAATGATTGCATGCTACTTAAGAATATCCAGAAATCAGCAGGTGCCTGGGTGGCTCAGTCGGTGAAACATTCAACTCTTGGTTTTGGCTCAGGTCATGATCTCAGGGTCATGAGATCGCCCCGAGCCCCATGTCAGGCTCTGTGATGGGCATGGAGCCCGCTTAAGATTCTTTCTCTCCCTCTCCCTCTGTCCCTCCCCTCCGCTCACCTGCGTGCTCTTTCAAATTAAGTAAATAAATAAAAAAAAATCTTTAAAAAAATCTAGAAATCAGGAAAAGAAGTGGAGAGTAGGTTAATATTTTGTTCCTCCCCTCTGAGCTTCAAATCATTTGTGAATTACATTGTAGGACTTCAGAAAAAGTAGCCTGGTGAAGAATTCATTTTTGTGTCATTGCCCAGAAACTCCTCAATCCCTTACCCCACCACCTCAGCTTTCCCAGTCAGAGGAGCCACTTCTTACTGGGTTATATGTAGTTACAAAATGTGTGTGTGTGTGTGTGTGTGTGTCCCCTGGGTTATACCCTGTCAAAGGGGTACCACATAACACTGACACAGTCTTCCCATATTCCCGCTCAGAGCCACTCTGAGCCATTTGGGTGGGGCATAAACCTGATTTTGGGCTGTTGGGGAAAGAGGAGGTTCTCAGCGTCAGCTGAGCTCTCTTTCCACTGTGACTTCCTTCCTGTTTCCCTCTCTGCGGATTCTCTGTCGGGGGTGCGTTAGTGGTCCTGCCAGCTAGTCTCAGGCATGCTGTAGTGACTTTGGTGGTCAGAGGGACTCAGGTTCCTTCCTCTTAGGAGCTCTGCTTCCATGTCAGTGTCTGAGAGCAAAGAGACATAGGTTTAGGTTTGTTTGGATACCTGGTAGCATCCGGGAACCATATACCATATTCCATTTGGTACATCAGGGGAGGGCTGATGTGACTCCACTCGCCTGTAGAGCCTGAACCCAGGCCCTCATTCAGTTTAATATCCTTTTACTGCTATACAAATAATTCACAAAGGGATGGATCGCTCCATTGTTAAATCCTGTTACATTCCTGGTCGCCAGGGTTGGTTCCCCGCAAAATTACCAGGTTTGGTTGGTGCCTTTAGGTTCCGTCTCTCTTTCTTTCCCTGGGAAAGTCATGTCTTCACAGAAAGTGCCAATTTCTCAGGGGCACTGGGGTATTATTAATGATTCTGCATCTCCAGCATTTTGGTTCAGACACAGGAAATGCAAAGGGACGGTGGGGTGTTGGGGGAAGGAAGAGCATTTTCTTCCTTCTAAGCCAGAACTTCATGATTCTGCAGTTGACCATGGGTACCCCAGGTCCTACTGTGGGTCTGGGTTCTTCTCTTTCTGCCTTGGGATCAGGAGGGCCAGTGGCTTCTCTTCAAATTCGATTTGAGGATGCTAAGGTGTGCCTCTAATCCATGCCCTCTGAGTCGTTCATATTAATTCAACAGGAATGTATTGAATGGCCACTATGTGACGGCCAAATGATCCCACACTGCCTTAAACTTAGAAAGTATAGATGCTATTGGTAAACAACATCACTGCAGTGAAAAAAACCAGGCAGGTGTCCAGGGACAGGGAAGGGCACCTGAGAATCTGTTTATAGCTTCAATGCCTACAGGGCATGAAGCCACAGGATATTTGGGATGGAGCTGGGAGGATCATGGAAAGTTCTAAACAAGTAGAATAAAGAAATCTATGTAATTCATAACCCAGATGACCTCTGGGAATAAGCTCCTACCCATGGTGCTCGGGGGGATAGCTTTCCATTGTAGTATTATGGCATTTGAGTCTCTGCATTTGCTTCTTCCCTAAAATTGTTCTTCCTCCTGCAGTTGGTGGTGCCACCATTTATCTGTGGGGGCAATTAAGGAGGCCATAGTCCTGTGAACAGGAGGGATTTTGCCTGAAGGAGAAGCCATGACCATCCCAGTGATGATAACCACGGAAGCTTGTGGCAGTGGCCATGGAGAGGCGCCCGCCCTCTGACTAAGACCTGTCTAGGGAATCCAATTCCTTCCTTTTTCTGGGCTTCAAGGAGTCTACTTATGCTTGAAGTCACTACCAGTGGCAGGGGAAAGTGGCTGCCTGACCCTCCCAGCTCCACACTTGCCCATGGTCATAGGGAGGCTCAGCTATGCTGGGTAACAAACAATCCCCAAATCTCCGTGGTTTACCCCAAAAAGCATTTATTGCTGGTGTCACAGGCCAGTGCAGGCTCTCTGTTGCACTCCCAGGCAGCTTTTCTTCCAGTACAAACTCGGGGACTCTGGCGGTTTCCCTCTGGCAACAACATCATTTCAGAATCCTTTACTTCCAACCATACAAACAGGAGAGAGAGGATGGGCCGAGGTTCTTGTAGGAAATTTTAGGGGCCAGGCGTGGGCAGAAGTTGTTACTTAGCTCTGACGGAATTGCCAGGGTGGCCCTTCTACGTTTGCAGGAGAGGAAATGGGATGGACGAGCACTGAGCCAGTCCCCGTTATAGTCACGTGGAGGCTTCCGTCCCTATGAGTAAAACAATTACTTCCAGTTTTCAGGTGCCTTTGCAGACCTCGCTCTCTCTCCCCCCATCACAGTCTACCAGCTTTCTTGATTTTTTTCAAAACGTTAATGGCACTAGTTTACCAATGGCACATTAACAATTGAGGCCTAAAGTACTGCGTGATTAACATGGCCACCGAAGAGTTGGTATTCCATAATGTTTCATTGAATTAATGGAGAAAGTTAATGTTGTTTGGATTTAGCTGTCTCCCCATCAGATTTGAAGAAAAGCCAGGCTCAGGGGTCAGACTGAGCTAAAAGCAAGAAAAGACAATCTGTTCTGCCTGCACCCAGAGATGCCTCCAGAAATTCTTATCTTCTAGAATCCTGCTGTGGTGTAGTGAGTCCACAGAACATGAGAAACTGTAGTCAACTGCAGAAGCATGGAGTTCTGGCTTAAAGGTAGCAAATTTTTTCCTCACCAGGCTTGCACATGGGCCTGGTTATGATTTCCCTGAGTCATGTCTGAGCCAACCCAGGGTTAATTATCACAGTCCTCAGCTCCCTGTTTGATTCCGTTTGTCTCTGTGTGTGTTGACCTGGGCTTGCTCTTCTGGATCAACCGTACAGAAGATCCTTGCTGGTCATTGTCACTGCACAGAGAGGGTGGGTATAGGAGGCCTGAGCTAGCCTGAGTCCCAGTGTAAACTTGGCCCTGACAGGTGCTGAGTTATAAGCCTTTTAGTGGCTGCCTGAATTATCAATACATCTGATCTTCCTGCTCCTTGTCTGTGCTTAAATATTACAATGACTATCAATAAAGAGCTTTACCAATAAATGTAAAGCCCCAGGACCTGTTTACCTCTCCTTGGTGTGGGCTTTGCTTCCGTGTACTGTTCACCCACATCCTCCTCTCTGCTGCTGATGGCTGTAGTCTGGGGTAGGCTGTCTCTCATTCTTCCTGGTATGTTTATTAGTGTGATGGACTGGGCAATTTCTTTTCTTTTTTGGGGGGGCGGTGTGTATTTCACTATTTATGACAAATATTCCACATCTATGATCCTCTCCAGTCAGAAGCTCTTTGAGAGCTGTCGGCCTTGGCTAGTTGGAGAATGAAGTTCTCATTCACCCTGAGAATGGTCCCACAGATAGTAGAGGGTTTAAGGTGGCTTTCGAACCTGTCCATCACCTTGTCAACCTCGGCCTTATTTGTCTGGATAGATGGGTGCCTGGTCCTTGGTGCTGATGATGGTTGCTGGCCGAGCATTTCTGCCAATGTACTGGTCCATGAACTCACTGTCGCATTGTTACAGGTGCTGAGGCCATGCCTGGTACCACCACAACCGAGGCATGTTTGCTGATTCTTTTTTTCAGCTGTGTGACCAGAGATCACATCGAACCCAAGTCAGCTTTGGAGAAGAACAGGACAATAGGGCTAAATGCTTTACTCCTCTGTCACAAACGTCTTCTTCTCTGTGCTGAAGCTCTGGCTGATTGGAGTGCTTCACATATTTTAAACCACTCTGCTAACTTGGGATCTAGCGTATTCTGGTGTTTAACTGGAGTGAATGTTACTGAATGCAGTCCCCTTGGCCATTCCCATGACTCTTAGTCCTCTGGGGCTGCTTGCTTCATCAAGAGGAGGTGAATTCATGTGTCTTAGGGAGAACTTTCCTAGTTCTTCTGGAAGCGTCTGAACAAGTCAGCCATGCTGAAGTTAGCCTTCTGGGCTCACTGCAGAAAAGATCTGGGCAAAGATCTTAGCTCTGCCTTTGTTCCATGTCCATGGAAATAGCACGCACCTCCCACCCTGGATTTAGGGCACGGTATCTGCACTCTGGCCCTATGGTCATTCTCCTCTACTTGAGTTCCATCAGGACTCTCTCTCATCCAAGTCTTCTCAGTGTTGACATTAGTAGGAGGGCTAATGAAAGTAGTCAGGGGAATTAGTAGATCCATATTGCTAGAGGAGGTATGGAAAAAACTTTTTTTTTTTAAAGATTTTATTTATTTATTTGACACAGAGAGACATAGCGAGAGAGGGAACACAAGCAGGGGGAGTGGGAAAGGGAGAAGCAGGCTTCCCGCCAATCTGGGAGCCTGATGCGGGGCTCGATCCCAGGACTCTGGGATCATGACCTGAGCCGAAGGCAGACGCTTAACAACTGAGCCACCCAGGTGTCCCTGGAAAAAACTTTTTTTTAACTGTCACAGGAGATGTAAAATCCTAGATTAGCCACATTCAAGTAAAGACTATGAAAAACATGAGAATCATTTTAAAAACTGGTTTTAAAAATTATAAAAGATATATATAGATATATACACACACACATATATATAGCTTAAAGATGAAATACTCCAGAAAAATATCAAATGAAAAGTAAAATCTCAAGTCCCCTTGTATTTCAGTTCTTCCAGAGGCTAGAGATTAGGAAAAACAAAGAAGTTGGATCACTACTCCATCTTTCCATAATAAAATTAATTACACAGAAATCAAGTTGACATAAAAATGAAACTATAGAAGTACTAGAGGAAAATGTGAGAAAAAACATTTTAAAAAATGTTCTTAACGTGTGACACTTCCCTAAGCATGACTTAATAACTGAAGTCATAAAAGGAAAGGCTGTTACATTTGACCATATTATATTTCATATTTATCTATTTTTGCCTTCTACTTTTTCTACGATAATGTCAAATAGAAGTGATCTTATCAGGTATCTGTCTTGTTCTGATTCCAGACGGAAAGCTTTCAAATGGCCTCATTAAGTTATCTGTGTGTTATATATATATTTTTTGTAGATACTACTTATGAGGCTAAGGAAGTTTTATTCTTAGTTTGCTACTAGTTTGTCATGAATAAATGTTGAATTCTACTGAATGATTTTTCTGCGTTAATTGTTATAATGTGATTTTTTTCCTTGAATCATATGGTGAATTATATTGGTTGATTTTTATTATTTTATTTTGAAGATTTATTTATTTGTGGAGATCATGACCTGAGCCAAAATCAAGAGTTGGATGACCAACCGACTGAGCCACACAAGTGCCTCTGGCGCTCCAATAGCTCATTTCTTTTTAACACTGGATAATATTCCATTGTTTGGATGTACCACTGTTTATTTTTCCATTCCCATAAGGAAGAACATCTTGGTTCCTTCCAAGTTTTGTCAATAAACATTGATGTACAAATTTTTGCGTGGACATAAATTTTTGGCCCCTTTAGGTAAATATCAAAGAGCACAGTTGCTGGATTATATGGTAAGAGTATGTTTAGTTTTGCAAGAAATGATAAACTGTCTTCCAATGTGGCTGTTCCATTTTGCAATCTCCCAGCAATGAGAGTCCCTGTTGTTCCATATCCTCTCAGCATTTGTTATTGTCAGTGTTCCAAGACTTTGGCCATTCTAAAAGGTGGATAGTGGTATCTGGTTGTTTTAATTTGCATTTCCTTGATGACATATGATATGGAGCATCTTTTCACTTGCTTATTTGCCTTCTGGATATCTTCTTTGGTGAGGGGTCTGTTAAGATTTTGGTCCATTTTTAATTGGGTTGTTTGTTTTCTTAGTGTTGAATTTTAAGAGTTCTTTGTATACTCTGGATGACAGTCCTATATCAGATGTGCTTTTGCAAATGTTTTCTCCCAGCCTGTGCCTTGTCTTCTAATTCTCTTGATACTTGAACAGAAGTTTTTTTTTTTTTATTTTAACTAAGACCATCTTATCAACTATTTCTTTCGGGGATCACTCACTCCCCATAAACCATGTTGAGATTTTTTTTTTTTTAAATTTTGTCACATCTGTATTTTCTTTTTTTTTTTTAGATTTTATTTATTTATTTGAGAGAGAGAATGAGATAGAGAGAGAGAGAGAACACGAGAGGGAAGAGGGTCAGAGGGAGAAGCAGACTCCCTGCTGAGCAGGGAGCCCAATGCGGGACTCGATCCTGGGACTCCAGGATCATGACCTGAGCCGAAGGCAGTCGCTTAACCAACTGAGCCACCCAGGCACCCCAAACCATGTTGAGATATTAAAAATAAAAATTTTCACTTCCCAGGAAGGTCTATAAGACATTTTTTTCTTGTTTCCAGTAAAATTTAAACCCCTACATTAAAAAAAAAACAAACAACAACTAATTGGCTAGAAGTATAAAGAAAAAGCATTTAAGAATGCCAGCAATTTTCCTGTTTTGTTAAAGGTGCAAGTTAGAATTCATTTTTGGGAAGCAGAGGCCTTGCTTTTTTAATATTGTAAAAAAAATGTTAATGGGACTTTTGATTCTGAAAAGTCAAGCTAAAATACTATTCTGGAGTGGAGAGGTACAAGACAGCAAAGAAACAAACTGCTAAACAAGTAACTCCACGGTTCAGTCTTCCCTATGGGTAGACCTGGCATTGTGGATGACTATGTTTGGTGGAAAGCTGGTCTTAAACTTAGATTTTCTTTTTCACTGGGTTCAGAAGAGCTGGAAGGTCTAGTTCCCAGGCAGTAAAATGGTCAAAGGCCTATCTTTGGCCCCCGCAACTGTCCTGCAGGCGGGGGGCAAAGGAGAGCACTGGTCAATGGGTATGTCCTGTGGGTGGTTAACCTAGGGAATGTAGGAGCAAATACAACTAGTTCTTTCTTTACATCTCTTTCTCTGCAGAGTTGCTGGATCTTGTTATCATGGAAAGCTTAAGCATAGTTTTGTGCAATGTTATACCTGAGGAATACAGTAGTGGACAGAAATACGGACTTGGAAGAAAGTGGTTTGAGGGGAGAATTATCTGTGGGGAGAAGCTAGTGATGAAAAGAGACAGGTGGCAGAGATGGGCAGCCGTCTAGACACAGGCAAGGGGGATAAGGGACAATCTGGATGGATTTGTGGGACCATTAAGCATTCTTCGGGGATCATCAGAAATATTTGGGAAGGGAAACCTGGTAAAAGATGGGATTTTTCTATAAGCAAGCAGGATGGGGATTCAGGGTTCTCATACTAAGGGAAGCATGATCCATGGTAGCTAGAGCAAGTGGGAATATCTGGGTTACATCTAAAAATAATTGCTCAATTACCTAATAGTGGGCCATATACTGGTAGATGATAGGTGCTCAAATTTGCCATGAAAGGTGGCTTTGGTTTGGGGCACAGCAGATGTCAAATCAATATAACAGATGAAGAGGGAAATGAAAAATGTTTCCTTACCTCCCCACTTCTACAACATGATGGGTACACTAAGGAAAATGCTATTGGCTCAGAAAACAAGGGTCTGAACTCTCCTCTGGTTTTGCTCCCAATCAATATATAGCCTTGACCATGTTCTATGATCTCTCTTATTCATCAATTTCCTCATCTGTTAGAAGAAGTGAAAAGTGATGACAAATACCCTTGGGTCTTGTCTCATCCCAACGGTCTATGACGCTGACAGTAAGTTAAAACAAAAACAAGACATCCTTTGTCTCTTGGGTGAGGCAAACTTGGCCACAGGGGTAGAGATCTCAAACTCAAATATTTCAGAGAGGTCAGGCCGATAATCTAAATAATACAGTGGGCTGGAAATCTAGATTTTATATGGATTTATGTGCTTTCTAAAGTGTTGACAACTAGGGCACCTGGGTGGCTCAGTTGGTTAAGCGACTGCCTTCGGCTCAGGTCATGATCCTGGAGTCCCGGGATCGAGTCCCGCATCGGGCTCCCTGCTCGGCAGGGAGTCTGCTTCTCCCTCTGACCCTCCCCCCTTTCATGCTCTCTCTCTCTCTGTCTCTCATTCTCCCTCTCAAATAAATAAATAAAATCTTTAAAAAAAATAAAGTGTTGACAACTAATTCAAATTTTAAATCAATAGTTTGGATCCACAAATCACATCTGACTGACATACTACCAGGTTGGGGGTCTGTTCAAGGAAGGAAAAGGGGGAGGAGGAGAAAGGAGGTGCTGGTGTACTAGGAGTGTGTTGGAGGAAGACGGAGAGACTTAGTTTTAGGGGAAAGAAGAGAGTTCTTGTTTTTCTATTACTGCTTGTAAATAGATAGGATTGGGAGATCTTCTTCAGTCTTCCACTGCTCAGTCTCATGCACAGAGGGTGTAAATATTTGTTTTCTACTGCAAGAATGTTTAGAGTTGATGGCATGAACCATGTTCTTGACATCCTGTACTTTCAAATATTTGAATCTATATTAGATAATAATTCACCGTAGTTGCCAAGGAACCAGTCTCAGGGCAACTAAAATAAGTGTCTTCTAGTGTCTCCTCCAGAAGGGAACTCCATGGCTCTAATCCTTATGTCCGTACACCCCAAATATACAAAGACACTCCCTTCTCATAGTTCACGGAGACTTTGGTTAGTCCTTCAGAAGCTGTGACACACACAAAGTTCATTGTACCTGAAAGCTCTTGGGATTACCATCTCACCTCTTTCAGAATCACTTGAAAATGTATTTTGGTTTATATGGATGTGGCCCATAAAACAAATAAAAATAAGAGGTTCAGAGTGGTTTTCCTCTTCCTGTGCCTTTTCACTACGGTCAGTGCATACACCCATCACTACTCTTACCCCTGCAAAGCCTCACTCGCCGTCCCCCTATGACAAGAAGCTGTACCTCCATCTGATGGCAAAGGCGTGTGGGTGGAAAGAAGAGACTGGACTGCATGCCTTCCCATCTGTGCCTCTCCATCCTCCCCTACCTCCACCACCTGACACTCTCCTTCTTCTTCCACCCCTCTCCCTGTCAGGTACTAGCCAGCAGGAGTCACCTTCTTGGAGTGAAGGCTGCCTGACTGCATGGACGGTTGCAATGCTGGCCTTGAAGTGGAATCACGATGCCATGTGATTCTGCTCACTCAACTGCCAGCCCTTCTGGGAGGCTCATGCTGTCCTAACGTTTAATGAAGCAGAGGCCTTTGTATTTCCTGCTTCTTCCCCATAGCCAAATAGTGGTTCGGGTCCCTGGCTGAAAACCCACCTCCTTGTGAGTTCTGCCTCCCATCTTCAGCACCAGCCTTGAAGACAGAACTGTAACTCACAGAGATCCAGCCTGACTTCAGCAGCCTCAGCAGAGTTGGTGTAGATGGAAGACCCTGAGATTCAGGGGCGGGTGCACCAAGCCCTTTTCACCTTCATAAAAGCAACAGAATGAACTAAAGTATCTCCAAGGAAGAAGTCATGGACGCATGGGGCTGGCTGCTCTGCTTGGTGCTGGAATTCCTGGAGCATCTCACCTCAGTAGGATAACCACCAGTGTGAAGTCTTCCCTTAGCTCAACGGGCCCAGGTCATCATTGTCCTCTTACTCCTGAGTGATCAGACCATTGGCAAATTCCCCAGCTCCGGAACTTACTGAAATGGATTTGTGGCAGGATATTTCACTCCCATAAATTTACCAACTAAAGGGTTGATGATGTCATGTCAGTCAAATCAGAGCTTTTTACCCCTGACTGAGAACCTAATTCTTATCAGAACTTTGCTTGGGAAATATGAACTCACTAAATGGAACCGGATTATTTTAGGAGACATTTTGTTCAAATTGAATGCCAATTTGTCATCCATTTCGACTAAGAGATTTCCCACAGAGGCCGGGTGTTTCCATTGCCTTTCTCCTTGCAGATTGCTTAAGCATCGTTTGCATTTTTTCACTATCAATCATGTCTTTCAACAAGACTTTGTAACTTGTTATAGTTTTTCAAGTTTGTACGTAAAAATTTGGGTTGTACTTAGATGTGCCACTTTGTACAATGTATGATGGCCCCTTAGACTCCACAGTGAGGTTCGTGAGTTCGTACTGCGTTATACATTTTACTATCAGGCTGTTAGCACTTTCCACTTTCCTCACTTCCATACATTGAAGAAATTAGTCCTTTTATCATACATGTTCCAAACATTCTGTCTCAGTTTTTTTTGTCATTACCAACCAGAAGTTTTAAGTTTTTTCACAGTAAAACTGGCCAATCTTTTGTGGCTTGGAAGATCAGATATTTGAGTTTTGAAATTATTGGTTTAAATGTCTTAAGTGAAGGGAGAAAAGGAAAGTTGTTGAGACAGTTTGCTCCGAAGGGCTGAACAAAGAACAATAAACAGGGAGATTCTGTGTGTGTGTGTGTGTGTGTGTGTGTGTGT